>NC_060882.1:25528419-26128419 GCF_021901495.1 Neodiprion virginianus
TGCCCTCGACTCTTGGCCGCCGCATTCGGTTAGCCGCGGTTTAATTGGCCTAACACTTCGGGCAGTTTGACCTAATGAAGAGACCCGAACGAAACCGGCTCCCCGAGGAATTCCACTTTTGACGATCTTCGGGCGATCGGGGTTGGTAATCCTTGGCCCGATATCAGCCTCCCGCGACCCTGCCGAGCAAAGTTTGCCCACTCTTAGAATTTACCCAGCCGAATTCCCATTAACGTGACAACCGGTGAGTAGGGAGATCCGAAATGTCAAGGCCCACTCAATCGTGGGGATCCGTTACACTTCATATACGCCCAAGGGTTGGCTCAGAAAATACTGACCCACGTTGCTAATCGCGTATAAGCTCGAGAGAAGCTCTCCGGGCTTTCGGTAAGGTCGAAGGTCACCCTAAAAACATAAATTTTATTTACGGAAATTGTAATCTGCAAACTATTACCGTTTCACATAACTTTTTGCAATTTGGAAAAAATTTTGCAACGCAGAACCGGTGAGTCGATTTTATTTCCGAATTGCCAATTTTCATTGGGAACAACGTGGGAGAAGTTTGATCGTGACGCTATTTCAAATGGGATTAATTGCCAGTAGATATATTACAATTCGAGATTCCACGTACCGCCTTAATCATTCGCTGAATCATTCGAAGAATACTGAAAAGAATTTTAACGTAAGGTGTACAATTCCGCAGCTATATTGTAACAACTGAGAAATTATACCAGCACGCTTTTTTATATCTAATAAATAACAGATATCTCTTGATTCGGTAGAATTTTGCTCAAACTTACGAAGAAACGTTGGTATTTGAGGGGGAAAGTGGAAACGTTTGTTCGTGATTCAGCGAGAAGATAAGCTCGACAAATAATGAAAATCTGAAGCATTCCGGTTGTTTGTGAATTCAACGTATGTAGTACATTTCGTTTCTTCTTCTCATGAAAATGAATCCCTGCTTCGAGTCTCTCGAGAAAATTGTCCGCGTGTTTTTTGGTCCCTAATCCGTGCCCATTTATGCGACGTCTGTATAAATTTGTGGATATTGCCCGCTTTCAAACAGCCGCTTCGTAGTTCGAGGAATTACGAGATCCTGACCCTATATGTCGGTATTACCAAAAATGCAAAATGCTTTTTAATAAATCGCCGCTACAGCGACCTTCTTCCCCCGTTAAACCTTTGCCAAGTCGACGTCAAACTTTCCCTAAATCAATACATGCGAATATAGAAATGCAGTTATTCCGACGTTGAACCGTGATTTTATCATCCGTTTGATTCCGCTTTCAAAGAATTCAAAAAAACCTCTACACGTGAGACAAGAAAGGGCTAATTTTATGCCAACAAGCTTCGCAAATAGCGGAGACTCGGGCAGGGTAGCAAATTAATGTTACACATATAAGATGGGCAAAGGTGCAGGAGTGTTTTTGCGCGTTAAGCTATCTGCGCTAATTGTAAAGAGAACGTCGAGACGGCGCTTCTTGCGGTTTGCAACTTTTCGCGTATCTCTCGCGAGTCTGAATAATTTAAACAGACCTAAAACTGTGCGTGCTAGATATTATACATACACCGAGTTGTCAAACGAGCTTTAATAGGGAAAAATTGCAATTGCCGAAACAATCGTCGACCAGTCTCCGATATTCAAACGCATCCCCGTGCTTTTTAGTAGTCGTGAGCTTCTCGCAGGTGCGCGTTCGGGAGACAATGTCCACGTACCTGCAGGGTAATAGGTAGAACGTATATGCAGACCGTATTACAAGTTGTCTGGTAGACAGATGCCTATAACCAGTGGGAGCCACTCCATGCATTTCAAACAGGTGCCTTCTATGCACAGTCGGTAGGTATTCGGTACACTGTGACGTGTCATTCGGGAAACTTGTTTCCATCGCGGGTTCACATATCGCGGTGAACCTTTGCCCTACCCTCCCTTCCCCTCCCCTCGACTTTCCACAACGAACAAGTTTTCACGCTCGCGGTAGAGAGTTATCCATGAATCATGGATCGGTCTCTACCTTACTCGAAGGTACGCCGAGCTTCATGACTGCAAAAATGGATATCAAAGATCCAGGCTAATTACAAAACTAGTTAAATTTTACAGGTCAGTAACATTCTTGAAATACATAATGTCAGTTAAAGTGGAAACGGAGATTGGATTGACGTGTTGAAATCGTTCGTGAAATCCAGCTCGTCAAAATGTTTGCGACCTAATTTTTATTTTTTTGTTTTTTCCTGTTTCTTTCGTTTATTTTTTTTTTTTTACCAATTGCCGATCGGCGGATGAACATTTAATTAATCACTGCACGCTTGTACGTTTGAGGTAAGCCCACGCTTTCGTACCAAGTGGAATTTTTCAAAAAAATTCTTTGAATTGGGTATTCAACGCGAGTATACCGTTTTATTAATCTTTCCTGACGTGTGAAGTGTTGGGTTTCGTTCGCACGAGTGCTCGGAGAGCTCATTCGTCTTCCATAGAAATTCACTCTCTACGCCCTACGGTGTCCTGTAGCCATTCGTTAATTCACTCGAACAACGGGTCTGGGTGTCAATCGAAAATACAATCGTATTGCGCCGGGAGGTTTCGAACCCGATGTCGTATCCCAGAAGAAGGCTTCTCCTCGCCCGGAATTTTTTTTTATTTCGATTTTCCTCCGAAAAGCACTGCGTTTTTTTTTCAAGCTTCGACAAACGTCGTTTCCGAGTTTCCATTCGTAGTCGAAATTTCGAATGGAAAAGATCGCACCGTGACAAATTTCGAGCTTATATTATTGGCCGGGAAAAAAGCTTGTTCTGAAAATATAAGACGCGCGTGTACCCATCCCGACAAAAACCGGCGTTCAAAATTCAGATCAGCTGATCCCCTGGAAAGCTCCGATTTGATCGTAACGCTGCCGCGCCAGGGCAATGTATCTGAAAATATACGAGGTTATCCGCTTGAAGTGTCGATAGGTTTTCCTGTTTCCTCTCTCTACGTTCCGTGTTGCATGATCAGGTAGGTGTGGTCTGGCCAAAAATTCGAAAAACTTCTTTTTCTTCGTTGGGAGTTCGGAAAGAGAATTTCGACACCTCGAGTTACGAGGCGAAGAATTAAGTACCTCGGAACTGATCAAAGTTCGACAGCGAAAGCTGTGACGTGTAAAATTTTCGTGTCACAAAAATATCTCGCTCCAATTTTGTATATTATCCAACTTTTCCTCCCGCAGTCGTGGGTACATTTTTGTTTTAATGATATTCCGACTGACGGATGAGGGTGTATGCGGTGAAAAAATCCACTCGTGTCACACCGCGCTCTCTTTTTCCGTCCTTCTTCTCTTCTCTTTCGCGTCGCCCATAATCGAGCCACGGATCGGTACGATGAGAAATGATGACGTAAAAAAGGAAAAAAATCTATTCACCTTTTTTCATCGGTAATCGAGGCCGGCCCGAGAAACTCCTGCAACTACGCGTCTGTACGTTCGACGTTTGACTCGAGACGTCTTCGGAATGGATTTTATTACTCTGCTGCCAAGGAGAAAAAATGCGGCCCGATAGAGGAAGTAAGCTCTGAATGAAACCAGAGGGCACAATTCGCCGAAGATGAGTGTCGTTCCGGATTCGCTCGCATCTCAAGGAGGCGATCAAATTTCGGGAGAAGATATAAAGGAGAATATAAGGATCTACGCACTCCGCGCATTCCGTCGGGAAGATTAAACCTCTCCTTTTTTCCCTTGGAAAAAATTTCACGCCCTCGAAAGCCGGAGATTATTTCTACGTGAAAATCGAGCGCGTTTCTAGCCGTGGGGGAATTTTCTTGCAATAATTGGGCACTCCACCCAACCGCTCTTAATTCACCCGTATTTCCTTGCATAAAGGATCTCGCGGCAATCCGTCACTTCGCGATTATACCGACTCAAATCACTCGACGAGACGTGTAAAATAATCCTGAAAAGGCGCCGTGGGTGTGTATCTCCGAGATCTTCTCGTATCTCGAATAAATTTCCGAGTACAAGGTCAGAGAAACTGTGTACACGTGGCTCGTCGAAATTTAATCCTGTTTTTCACTGCTCGTCACCGTAATACGACGAGTGTGGTTCAAAAGATTGCAGGAACACGGATAGAATAAATTTCGTTGAAACTGCGGGTTATTTTCATCGCCCGCAGTTTTCCCCGAAATGTCCCTGAATAAGCTCGGTAAACGTTCACTCGCAATAAATAATCCGACATTCCAGTTAGTTCCATTGAATTTAAACTCCTAGCTTCGCTTATCTTCGGCAGTAACGACGATTATTGGCTGCCAGGATTTCTTTTTCGGTATGTCCTTTCGTCATTCGGATAGGTGTATCAAGTGCAATCGATTTTGGAAAGTTCACCGGCGAGTCGAGAGCCAACCAGCCATCAATTCCGTTATTGGATATCCGCCCAAGGCTGGACCGGAGACGCAAGCTGTTCGATCCAATTCTGAACACGCGGTCGAGCGTGTCGAGCCTCAAGCCTGTTAGACGCCGTTTCTGTCTACCTTTCAGCTCTTCGATCTGGCCTGGGTCCGGCTGTCGTGGCAGCATGTCGCTGATCGCGTTATCCGCTAAACCCTGCAAAGGTGTCCAAGGGTGAAGAGACGCAAGTTCTACTCTAGTTGGGATGCCACGCGTGAGTCTCGACCAGCTTCTACCTATAATCCCGCGGCACGGAAGAATTATCGCCCAGTTTCCGACCCCCGTTGGTATTTGGAGAGGAAAAAGATGTCCGAGCGGAGAAAAAACGCGCAGAAGCCTGGGAACCGTTCGGGCCTTAAAAGGCAGCCGGCGCGGCGTCGAACGGATATATTATTGCGAACCGATTCGCCAAAGCTGAGCTTTGGAAGGTTTGCAATCTCGGGAAATACCCGAAGACAGCTGTAATTCGTGAAAGTCGGACGATTTTATTATCGACGAATAGTTTCGGACGATTATCGACTTGACGATATTTGCACGAAATATGCTGTTCCATTGATCATCGATTCGCCGTCTGCGAACTCGGGGAAGTTATCGAATGAACGAACTGCATCGATCGGCACTGCCATCGGGTTAAAATCCACTCGAGAAACCCCTCAAACTTGACACGGCTGAGAAATCGATTGACTCTGGTAATTCAAGCAGCTGCGGTACGTAAGAGCTTAGAAATGGCCTGATTGTACGTTTTCGATAATTGACAAACAGAGAATTCATCGCAAAAGATACGTCCAACAGTTTCGGAATTTCAATGGACTCTCCGGCATGCAGCCCGAAAAGGATTTCGAGGAAAAGAACGCTTCTGACATCCGGACACCAGATACCGTCAAGGTCCTGATAGTCCGACGCGACGGTGTAAAGGATGCCCCTCGTTCGCTCTCGAGGACCTGAAGGATCCTCGGTGATCCTTACGCCGAAGATCGTACCTTTCGTCGGAGTCTGTCGGCGACACAGAGCTCTGATGATCCTCTCTACACGTCCGGTGTAGCCTTCGAATGGATGTTGATGGTCCCGAGGGTCCGAGGTGCTTTGCCGGAGACTCGATCACCTGCGAAGATACCTACCTGCACCTTCGCCGAATGTCGTCCGTGAGAATAAGCTCCGAAATTCCCGGCTCCTTCTGGCTTTCGACTGCTCGTCGTACAAGCGCATAAACATCTTCATAAACAAGGGTTTTTACGATCGCGTATAATAACGTTGCAGAGACCGCAGCGGTGGTTTTGGCAACTGTATAATAAAACGACGTCGGAACCAGTTTTGGATCGAGGGGCCGATCCGTTTTGAATATTTGAAGCCTATCCGTTTCCGGTACTGCAGTCAGGGGCGGCCCGTAACCACGTCCTCGAGTCTGCGTACCCCCCGTTCCTTAACGTCGAATCATTTATCCTAGGGTATAAAAACAATAAACGTCCGACGATAAATTTCCACCGTCGGAGGGGTTGAAGGAACACTCCACTCGGGGTAAGATGCGGGCGGATTCCAGGCCCGTTATTCTTTCTCCGAGAATTCGCACGCCTCAAGATTTGCGATATTCACAACCAAGGTGAAGAGAAGGAGCGTTCCTAGCACCACGAATCACCGCAAGGCGCGACCCCAACGCGGAAGTGAAACCAGGAGTTGAATCTGGCACGAAGGGAACGGAATGAGAGGCGGGGGCGTCATCCGTCTTGCAAATAACCCCCATCCCTCCTTCAAACTCAGGCAACTAGCGTTCGCGGTTTCTAATTCGCTATTCCAAATCTTTAATCTAAACTTCGGCCGAATTCGATTAGCGCCACGCGCGACGGGGATGCGAATTCAACTCGATAAAATAAGAAACATAACTAAACCGATCAACAATTCGAATTTGCGGTGCTGGAATTTAGCGGGCCGATGAAAAGGGGCTCGTAAATTTTCTCGCTCGTCAGCCGTGGCTACATGTACAGCGAAATACTGGTTGTACCGCTTCTTTATCGATTTCGCATTCTTACTCGACGATGAGTCGTGCAATTTTCGCGGAACGAAACAAGGCTGGCATTCGCTGTGCGCGTGTTTATAAGTAAAAAAAAAAAACAATAACTCGCTGGAACAGATAATTTTAGTGTTAACGTAGTCACAGCAAAAAAAATTTTTTTTGCAACAGCTATTTGCAACAGTAATTCGAATCCGATCAGCGCGTGTCCGTGCATCCTGATCCGATATTCCTCGGTAACAATCAATTACGCGAAGGAGTCGATGAAAAGGACGATCCAAGCCGCTCGCACTGCTCGCCTACGAATTTCCAGTTCTCCTTCGGGAATACGAAAGTGTCGGAAGAAGCATTTCTCTAAGAAAGTAGGTTTCATCCTGGGGATAATTGCCAATTGTCACAATTGTCGGGAGCGAAACTCGCGTCGTGTTCCGTGTTCCGCATTCTATTATCTTAATTAATTTCCCGAAGGGTAACCGACGCGTTTTTGAAAAGTAACAAAGAACGTGTTTTCGCAATGAGACTTCTGACCGAGTTTTCCAAGCTTTTTTCATTCCCGTAACAAGCGCCAATAAGTCGCTAGACATTTATGCCGGGTATCACGGGCTGTTTAAAACGGGAAGATGAGGTTCGTTCCGGTTAATCAGCGAGGATCTAACGATCCTGTGATCGTTTTCGGAGCAGGGAAATTTCTTGATCGCCGAATTGAACTCCGGTACGGCGATTGGAAGGTAATTGTTACGGCGGCGGAATCGGGAGTTTCGTAACGGTACCTAAGAAGCTGGATGTGCCACTTGAAATTTGAATATCGACGATGAAAATATATATACATATACCTGCGGGTGGAATTTAATTCTCGGCATCAGTAAAGTAGAACGGATTTCCCACGGCGGGTAGGAGAGGCCCGGAATTGAGAAGCTAATATAAAAGCTGTTGAACTTAACGCTTATGCGTAAAATTGTTTCCACCGAAAACTCCCCCTTGTTCCTATCCATTATAACGTTAGTCGCCTGTTCGTGCAGACCGTGACCTTAATTTATAAGCTTGTATTTCGCGAAGGGTATTAATAACGCGCGATCAGTAATCAAATTACGGAGGGTTTCAATCTGTTTAGATACATGCGCATCAAAAGAAGTTTTCGCGTCGGTGCACCGTGCCGTCTTAAATATCACTTGGGCGGAAATTGTTTTGCCTTCATTCTGGGCCGCCATAATTTTAATAACTGCTGTAATACGATACGCAATTTATCAAACAGTCAATGTCATTCAAGGGGAAGACCATTAGTGAGTACGAATTCGGTTGAGCTTCAATTATTTTCTCGTCCCGAAATTTGATTCAGTTCATCGATGTCGTGCTGCGGAATTCAGAAGGTTACCATTTTTCAGACTATATCCTTCACGGGATTCAAAAGAGCTTGGATTCTCCGAGATAAGAATCAGAGCTCAGAAGAAACGAGATCGCTCGAGGAAAGTTGAATATCCAGCCCGAAAGGTTAACGTGCATCCAAGCCGTAAATCACAATAATAAGAAAAGAAATATTAGCAGAATCGAGGCCACGCTCAATGGTTTCGATTGCCGTTCCTTGATTTCCTGAAGCACCTGCAGGGTATGAGCGTATAAAACAGCGAAACGTCCGTTGAGATTATACCGGTTAATACCAAGTGGTGTAATCAAGACGCCCCCTCGGGGAAAACGGTTACGTCTCTCAAGCAGCTCCGGAGCTTGCACTATTACTCAATGAGCATACGGTTTGCCGGAGTATTATTACGCCGCTCGGTCTTCTGCGGAATTGAGAAAAGCGTGCACTCGTTGCCGCAAATAGAAAACTCTGGTTACACGGGTGAACTGCAGGTGTGGCGGAGAAAAAGCTCGGCGTGTCGAGCTGCGAGTTCTCAGAGTCTTACAATTAATGGTAACGAGTCACGGAATCGAGCAATTCGTCAAGTCGTCAGACGGCCGTGGTTTATTAAAAGTATTATACATATACGCGATTAGGCCGAGCGCAAGTCGGTTGCTTCCAAAAATTCAAACCTTTAAGGGTATGGATTACGTACGTTTGTTGGAAGGGAGAAAAAAGTCGGTTTGACGTTTCAATCGGCTGTACTAAGTAAGAAATAACTACCTGTAGTACCGTAATTGCTATGGCAATCTTTTTTTTTTTATTTTTTACTTTCACCCCATGTGTGAAAAGTTCGCTGCAATTAAGCCCCCTCAGGCGTTCAAAGTAAGCGAAATTATTGAGTCAACTTGCCAATCGGGTGTTTGAATATTGAATTTAGTTCGGAATGGCGCAAGGACTCGTGAGTCCCCGACCACCGGGGCTTAATATAGGACCTCGTCGAGGGAGAGAACGGTATTACACGATACAGCCGTTCCGCTGGTAGTGTTGACTTTATTCAAATAACGTTATGGTACTTGGCTTAGAAACGGGGCTTTCGCTCAGTCTTCGTATTCCAATACGTCGTCTAGTTTACTCGAAAATTTTCGCGCCCTGGATCATTTGAGAGCGAAGCTGAAGCTGGTAGAATATAGTTTTAATACCAGCGAAAGTCGGTCAAGAATTTTTAACACCCCTCTGCGTTATTCCGAATGTCGTTATTTTTAACGTCTGCTACTCCTTACATGCTGTAGCTGGATATAGGCTACAGATAACGAAATTCAAACTTGGCACTACATATTCTAAGATCGTGTAATGATCATCAGCTAGTTGCGAGTGAGAAGTAAAGAAATCCATAGGCCTACAACTTAGCACGTGCGAAGTTTTATGGATTACTGGTTTTTTCCATAAAATCGATATGTGGTATAAAGAAAAAAGTTAGAAATATGAAACCTGTTGTTAATGATAAACCGTTAAGAATTTAAAAATAATTTCCATTTAATGAAAAACGAAAAGAAGTTGACACATACATACAAGCTTAATCATTAATCTTTACGCTTTGATTTTATCTATACACATATTTACACATTGATTTTAAGTTTATTGTCGAATGAATGAAGACGACTTGAATGCGATGTTGATTGAGAAAATTTAACAAAATTGCTTCAATAAAAGAAACTGAAAATATTATTTGCAATTTATCGAGCGGATTTTTCTAAATTCGTTGTTCCTACATTTGACATAAAATATTAGTTTCATGAAAGAATCCGTTCTCACCTCTTAAAATAAGACATGCTGTTTCTTTTTCTTCCCTTTTTCCCCCTGCTCTACGCGAATTCCTGCTACCCACTTTTCTACCACGTCTCCTCTTCATGCGGTATTTAATCTTTATTCAACGCCAAGAACCATTGAGGGGGATTCGCAGGATCAAGACCGTCCCGACGCTTGACGTTTAACGTCACCTCTTGCGCTTGTCTCCGTCCAACTTGATGCAGATAAGAACTGTACCAACTTCAAGACACGCTCGTATCTTGAATCGATACACGTCTTCATACGCTTTTCCGTACTACTCAACAGTTTCTAAGCTTATCCCCGGCAAGGAAGTTATTTTTGCAGGTTTTAATGTTGAAAACGAAGTTTTTATCAGATAAATTTCATGGCTTGGTGAAAAAAGAAAAACGGACAACGAATTGGCGAGGTAATTCGAGGTCTCGTTTGTTCGAATTAATTGTAATAACTAATCAGCCGATATTCATTACGATCGATGATCCTTGTTTAACACTTATATGCCTTTCGAAAACTAATATCCACGCAACTGGAAGTGACGTGTTTTGCGAACTTCCAAAGAATTTCTACCCCATTCCAAGAGCGGAGAAATAATAGGCGTGGGTTTCGATATCGGTTCGTGCTATTAGGTGACAGTATAAGCGGGCTGCGCAACCGTATAACAAATAGCCAAAAGCAGAAGAGACGGGAATGGGCGGTGAATGGAAAGAGGTGGATCAAGTTTCGATAGCCGAGGAATACCTTGACGACATTAAGGCGTCGCGTCGGGTGAAATGTGAAAAGCCCGCCGGCTCTTGGCGCAGTTTCAGGAATGTAATCGCTTCCATAATCTGCCAACAACAACCACCAACACCAATCTCCCCGAGAAAAGTTGTAATTCGACCTAACGGTGTCGCCTCGAGCTTTCAGCCAACGACGAAAAAGCTTTTTTCCTCGGTCTAGATGCTCTCCCGAAATGAAAAATAAGGATCCTTTTGCTAGATTCTTTTGTCTGATTTGATCGTCGCGAAAATTGACGGCGTGTAACAGATCAAACGCTCGGTTCATCAGCTCTCGATTCTTGATGTAAGGAGCTGGTGACCGACTTAGAGAGTCAGATAAAGGACGACGAGCTGACACAGCTGCCCACCTCCCAGGGTTCGAGGCTACTACCTCCCACAGCCAAAAAGGATTCCATTCAGCAGCTGGCCAGCTGATAAACCGAGCACCCCGAAATCGTGCCTCCTTAACATGCCGCGCCAGCTAACAATACATCACTGATAACAATCATGCTAAGAAGATCGTCTGACCAAAGCTGGAATTCGCCGAACTTTATTCCTTCCTCTCCCCTCGATTCTTCGGGAAAATAAAAAAGGGAACCCTGAGGAAAAGAGAACAACGGCCGCCTTTGGTAGGTATAGTAAAAAGAGAAACAAATAAGGACGAAGAAGATCAAGAAAGCCGGCCTTTCTTCCGCACGATCACTTCTCGACTCCTTGAACGGCTGCAGTTTACTTCGATGATACTTTACTTGCGCGACGTGTCTTTTGATCCCGGCACCTCACGACCCTTTTACCCAAGAAATAACGTGTGAGGTACTGCAGGTTCAATGTAATTAATTCGCGAAAGCTCAAAAGGAAATTGAAAACCCCTACGGCACTAAAAATTCTCCTCAGATTAGGTATTAACAGCATGTAGTTACTCGCATCCTCTGCATGGGCTGCACGTTGCGCAATTATGGCCGATGTTTTAGGATCAATCGAAACAGTTCGTCCAACGGTTTATTACCTTTGTTCCGGAGTACGCAAAGAGGCGCCGTCCTGTCTGGCGGCAAAAAGTAGGACGACTGACGTTTCTTATTCGAGATTTTTACGAACGCGCGAAACTCCCGCGGAATATAAATTTCCCATATTTTGAAGTCACCGTCCCCCATGGACGCACGTGACGTTGACGCTGCTTGACACGCACGCGTCTTATTTCCTGCTATCAGCTCGATATGATTTATCCTTTTGGAAGGTCTTGCATGAACGCTGCAAAAAGGGAAGCAAAATCTACTGAAAAGTGAAGTCGAAGCTTGAGCTCGACGTTCTTCCTTACATTCTTCTAGTCTTTGTGTCTCAAATTACCCAAACAATTGACTCGACTTTTACGAGCATATATCAATGAATGATATCAAGTTTATCGGTTAATTTTTCAACATTAATCATTTTGTTTTTCTGAAATCTTTCCAATGTCGATTGGGATTACATCGAAAGTGAAAGCGATGGGTTATCCCCATGGATTTTGAGATGAACCGTTGATGCTTGAAAGTGTATCACGAAAAATATTTCTTCTTCAACGTGACTCAACGTCTTCACAAGTACAGCGTAACAAAAATAATAATAAGATGAGAAGAATAAGCGTTTCAGCTTCCCTATCACTTCATTCCCGATGCCTAGAGATCGTGAGTTGTCAAGTCTATTTCTGCCAAGACACAACCGTCTTCCTCTTTTCTTAGCGAAATTACTATAGGCGTCATGCTCCTCAATCGTTACCAGTCCCACAATCGAACGGGACTCTGCACCTAATCCGTAGGCTGCTTTTAACAAGGTCGGATGATGAGTACGCGACTTTGTCAGTGGTAAAAATAAGAAGAAAAAAACGTTCTATCAGCTTTCCATCAATTTTTACGATCCCCATTCTCCCCGCGTGCACGTAGCGTGTCGACCGCCATTTTGAGGAATACCTAAAGGACGAAATAAGCAATCGGTGGCTAACGGAGGACAGCGGGTAGCGGTAGTAGCGAAGTATGTTTTTTCGGCACGCAAGGGTTGTCTCGATTGGCCGAAGGGCAGAACCTCGACGGATCCCAACGGTATCCAATATGCTGTGAAACCGGCTCCACTAATCCTTTACGGGCTATTTTAACCGTCTCAGAAGTCATTCAGTTTTACGATCCCACTGTGTTGTTGCTTAATCCAAGAGGATCACGATATGGTCCAGCCATCCTCCCTCCCTTCCTTGCGCACGTTTCACCCGGGCCAAGAAATTAAGGAAGATAATTCCGGAAGTGGTTTGTCTCGCTCTCCGGTCTAACGATCTCGCGGTCTTTGACCACGGTGGGCATCAATTCAGCGTTTTCGGTATTTCCGTGTTTTTCCCTCGTTCTTTCTTTCGTCGATTACCGTGCCTGGTTTATCTCGCCGAATTATTTATTGCGCAGACAAACGCGGTCGAGTAAAATACACAATCATATTCCCGGAGGTAATAAAAATTGAAATTATCCAGCTTCACCTGCGTCCACCCCTCCCCCCCTCCGGCCCCTCCCTAATCCACCACGTAAACTCACTCGGTTTCCACGTCCGTGTTTCCATGTTGAAACTGTGCATTCGAGGTATGCAGGTGCTCTTATCGTCGACGGTGCAACGCACAACCGAAGCCACCGAAAACAACAGTGCCGCTGGTATTCCGCTATCCGTCCGGAGCAATTGTTGCTGTCAGTTTCGATGGGTATCATAAATTGCGCGAATGGTCGGTGTGGGTATGCGTGTGGGCAAAAAAAGTGTTCGAAAATCGGTCACGGCACGAGTACCACGTTACACGTGCTCGACGGCGAACAATTATTAAGCCTCGACTAAAACCGTATGTAAAAGAAGTTTCTATTTCTCATTACCTCTCTCTTTCCGTATTCTTTCTATTACCGTTACCGTTTCTGGCTCAGAGGATCTAGTGCAAGGGAAATCTAGCGCGTTTACTACACAGAGCAATGAAGCCAGACAGTGTAGAGTTCCAGAAATAATATTTATTTCAAATTTTTCACCACTCTACGATTCTTCTTCCGGGAAAAAGTGTTCATCTTCTTAGCGAAGAAGCCAATTTCCATCAGAAATACTACCAGGCCCATACCGTGGCCCAGCAGCAGCAGCAGGAAGCTCGGACTTAGGTGGAGCATGTCCAACCCCTGAGAGATCTCGACCTCGATCATGGATGCGGGGGTTGAATTGGCGAACTGAGCACTCCAATGGCTCACTAGTCCAGCTTCGTTCAGCGAGGATATTTTCTTGTTGATTTGATCCAGGTAGGGAAGGCCCTTCCAGGTGGCGAGGGCGACCGGGTATATAGCGAGCGCTTCCTGCAATGTGTGGGGTTTGTAGGGCTCGGACTGGCGTAAGGAGTGGGAGAGTGTCAGCTCGACGACCAAAGCCATGCTGTTGTTACCCCCAGCGTTCATGTTGTCCATGAGCACGTCGTACTCCTCGGTGGAGAGGGTCTTGTACCGTTTGTATATCTTTCGTATGACAGATTGGTTGTCGTCCTTGAAGAGGTCCTTGTGTCGGGCGGTTCCCCCTAAAGGTATTCCGGAGTTCTCGAGCTCCTGCATGGTCTTGATAGTTTCGTAATTCGTATTCAAGAGCTGACCGGCCAATGAGGCCAAGTAGCTCTGCGTTATCACATAACCGAAGATAACCCAGGACAGAAAATAGATCCTGTTCGACAGGGTGCTCGGCTGCCGCGGCAGGGAGACCCCCAGTATCAGCGCCAGCAAGCCGAGGAACTCCATCTTTCTGAATACTAGGAGTTTCATCAGCCCCGCGAAGCCCAGAAGCCCCAATACGGCGAACCAGACGCGGGTGTGCAGCGGAGTGACGAGGCCTACCAGAGTAAGCGAATGAGTGGACGGTACTAACCAGACGACCCTTTCCACCTCGTAGGGGATGCTGTACTCGACTCGGTCCTCCTTCTCCAAGTACAAACCGCAAAACACGACGTCACTCTCGCCAGGATCGCTGAGGATACCGATCAGCTCCTCGTGTAGACTGGCGTTGATTTCCGTGCTGATGTTCAGCCTGTTCAATTTTATATCCAAGCTCTTTGCGACCACCTCGAAAAGCTCCCCTTCGAAGCCTCGTATCCTCTTGTCGCCCTCCTTATCCTCCGCGAGCATGGCGTACGGCGGACAGTGAAAGACCGTAACGTTCACTCGGGTGTTGTTCATCATCAGTTTGTGGAAGATCTTGTTGTCCGACTTGGCGGTCAGTGCGCTGCAGCTGCCCAGGATCTCGGGCTTTTTTGGCACCTGATCGGTGTCCGCCTCGAAGCTGTAACTTCCAGCTATCACGAACTTGCCCCCCACCGAGGCGACGATCACCGCGTTCACGATCCAGGACTTCCTCAGCGACTCGACGACCGCCTCCGCCTCCGCGAGGAAACTGTCTTTGTCCCTGTAATCGGTCAGGAGACACACGGCGTACTTGCACCGCGGGCTGCACAGACTTCTCAAGTTGTTTATCAGCGCCAGGTCCGTCGAGTTGCGGACCAGGAGGACGGCGCTGTGAGCCTTGACGTAGACCTCGGTGAAGTTCTCGGACACCGAGTAGACCCCGAGCTCCTCAACGAGGCCGGTGAAGAAGGCGGTGGATATACCTGGACCGTCGAGGAAGTTCGGTATCAGGAGAGACACTCGCTCCGTGGTGTCGAAATGTTTTACGGCGATGCTGCGCACGCACGAAATTATCGGGTTCAAATCGGTGACAGCTTTGATGTCACTCTCGATCGTCGCGACCTCCTCACGCAGGACCGGCGTCGATTTGTTTATTATCGTCTTGCAGGGAGCAGGACAAGTCCACATCAGCGAGAAGGCGTATATCCAGTTTAGCCGCATTGCGGAACGCGGTGGAACTGTTCCGCGAACGTTTGCCAGCCACGATTGTCTGTCGCGAAATAATCGCTCGCGCCTTTCGCGCATCCCTGCAAACCGATCCCACAAACGATTGGGCTCTTATCTCTCGAACTTCAAACGCCCCTGCACGCAACACTGCAGCAAAGCACAATTACTGTCCGTTGCATATTAACCTCGAGATCAAATTTACACCGAGCGTTCGCGCACTCTGGGTAATAAAATATCACTGAGAGACCGAAGCTTTAAGGATGGAACACCGTCCTGTTCTCCGATTCTTTTCGACTGGTTAATTTGACGGCGGAATTTCGCTTTTAAACAGTTTTCCCTATCGGCCGGTGTAATCGAGTCTCTTTATTCGCTCAACCTTATCGGACAGTGTTCGTCGTTTAGTTACAGAGTATTTTCGCCGAGCAATGAACACGCACGGTGTTTTTTCATATCGATGGATCTGAAACCGTCTGTCGACCGTGAAATGCGCATATATCTTTGAGCTAAAATCCCCCAGCTCAACAAATTACCTGTCGTCAAGGTTATTACGACGAATGTCGTACGGAATTCGGTTATGAAAGTTAAAAGCAAGTCGTGGAACTAATTTCAATTCCGTGCTTGTAACTCGGCGATCTTTACTGTTTCAGAGCTTTCGTAAGGATCCTCTGCGTATGCTGCCCTCGAAGAATGAGGCGTCGCTACCAGCCTGCTTTCAGGTGCAAGCCTAGCCAGGTGAGTCGAAGTTACATCAATACAGCATGCCAAAATCCATGTCGCTGCATCGAAGGCCACGAGTATACTTTACGAACGGCTTTTACTATACCTCATCGTCACACAAAATATCTCACGAATTTCGCGAAAAACGCAGTACACACTATACTTCTATCGCTATCTCGAGACGAACGCTTGAGTGAAACGAATTCATTTGCAAAAATCAACCAACTCTACACGCCATTCCTCGTGGTCGGAAGTCAAGTTAGTCCGCAGAAATGTTAAAAAGCGTACAACTAATCGGGCGACTAATGCGATCTCGCCTTTTTTTCAAAGGCCGTTATTTTCAAAGTTCACGCTCCCACTGGTCAGACAAATAGCAATGCTCTTGTACCTCAATCGCAAACTGATTCGGAAGGTGGAAGGGAGCGACTCTATGAGGAAGAACTTATCAGAAAACGATCAGTCAGTTACCCGCTAGCGATTTACCCCTCGCAGAGTGGAGCAGAGTGCCCGAGCAACAGGGGAAAGACGATTCTAACAAAATGCAGCATCAAAATTCCACCCGCGATCTCGAGTATACGTGCGACCCTCTCGGAGAATACCGATAAAAGTATTTGTATAGGTTGTTTGTCCCGATTCTGAACATGACGAATTTTTAATGTACAACGTTTTTGTGTTTGTGTCTGCTCCCCAAGTCGCGGAATAATTCACCGACCCTTTTTCCTCTATTCTTCGTGCGTAGCTCGTTGTTTTATTAACAAAGTCACGAGACCGGGTTTTTAAGAAACGAAAACACCAGCTTCTGCACGGGGTTCTATTCTCTGCCCTAAAGTTGAACAAGTGTTATATTTTTACTGCAAACACAACGCGAAGTTACTCGAAGTTCCTCAAACGCTTCACTTCCCGCCGATAGGAGCTGGGTAACCAGAAATTGAAGCTAAAGAAAAGAACAATCCCCTCGCCACACCATCGCCGATATTTATGTTACGGTGAAACACCAGCCTATCTCAAGCCGAGGTCAATGAGGTTTACGAGGGTTTCTTATCGGTCTAGTATACCAGGTAAAATTGCATTTCCGACACATTTATCTGGCCGCAATCTCTGACAATCTTTTTCTTCCCTACCGCCGGAAATCGTCATCGTCTATTACAGCCGCAACAGTGAAATGGCGTCGTTTTTCTATTTTTTGTGCGCTCTTTCGTTTTTTCTACCTCTTTATTTGGGTATTATTTTGATATCGGTAAAAGTAGAAACATCGTGGAAGCGTTACCGATAACGTTTCCGGGAATCATCGAGAGACCTTCCTCGCGGAGCTTGCAGAGTTATATCACGCGACGTCGTCCCGAGTGCAGAGTCTCGCCTCAATAAAGAGAACGCCCTGGAGGAAGAGCATCAAATGCGATTTTCACGAGTCCGTTTGAAACGAGGGGACTGTCCCTGTGGTTGTAGGTGCTCGTATTTTCCTTTTTGCGAAGAAAAGATAACAGAGCGAGAGAAACGAGATAAAGATTTAGTGGGCGTTGTTATTCCGCGTTTCGCCGTCCGACCAAATTGGCCAATCCTTCTCTTATACTGCGGTGCAGTAATTTCACCCCCGGATAACGAAATTCCCTTGCACGATTCAGAAGTGTGTCATAAACATTTTACCGGCTGCGGGTTGTGCAAACTCGTTCCTACTCTCTCTGACAAATAGTCAGGGGTTGGAACAGCGTTAACGAACCTTTAATTTTCACTTTCGAAACTCAAAGTTGCTTAATTAAACTACTACAAGCGAATCACTCTCGTTGGCACCACCCTAGCTTTGTTGGAACGTGAGTTTGATATTAAAAATGGACGAAAAACGCGTTCGACAAACTTTGACTCTTTGCTCGGTAAAAAGAAATTCGGAAAAATAAAACAGCGAGAAGGCAAAACACACGCTCAAAGTATGGAAAAGAAAGTTGATTAACAAACAATACAAAGAACCGGTGACAAAAACGAAGGTAATTAAGAAAAGCCTTCAAAAAAGATAATTGGGTTTGTAAAAATAATTAATAATAACAATTAGTATGAAAACAGCCAAATTCTTTCTCGAAAGAATTACTCAATTATTTCCTCAAAGAGAGAAGAAGGCAGACCTTATGGGAAATGCGAGAGACATTCGTGTGGAATTTCTTTGGCCCCGTTTCATTCCGTTCTACTGCATCAAGATCAAAGGACCTGAATTCGTGCGGCGGAAAATCTGTGACGACGACTTGAACTGATCGCGGAAACAGAAAACCATGGCCTGCGACTGCCTCTCAAGTTCAAGAACTCGTGAAACTTGAGCAGTGAAAATAACCGGTAAAGATCGAGTGTAATATTGCGAGACCTCAAATTCTTCGCGTAGTTTTGCACGTCCGTGCCACGTGTAACTTCGCTCTAAACGAGAACAACTTTTCCACGAAGGCTGCAGAGCTGTGAGCGTGCCGATGACGAAAAAGAATTTCAGATATTGCCATTTATTCCGGTATCTTCTCCGTTCGTTGTTCGACGTCAAACTCGAGAGAGTGACGGATTTCCTTATATAAGAATGTGTCAGCGGTGTTATGAATTCGTTTGAAAATATAACAACGTTTCCTCAAAATCGAATGACTTCATTCGGTCGAGCACTTTGGTGAAAAGCGGAAAGTTTGGCAAAAAGTAATGAATATTTGCTTCCCCTGCAAGCTTCAGCTTCTGCAGATTTTGATCAAGTGTTTTTATGGGAACAGTAAGCTAATTTATATCTATGGGTTAATCGTACCACCTTAAGATTTTTGAGCACGGGGTCACGTAGCTTATTTTCGAATATACACGATCATCTATTTCATTTTTCTGTAAAACTTTGGTTTCGCTCGAAATTTGTTGTGATACGATCGTTCTGATGTTGTGAAATATGCTCTGGTCTATACAACCTCTAAATCTAACTCGCAGAAAAATAGATAGATGAAATATCTATACGATATTTATGCAGCCTTAGCTGACCAGAGCGTATTTTCTGAAAATAAAATTATCATTCAATGAAAAATTCTAAATCGATTTAGAATTAGAAAACAAAGTGATACCGATTCTCGTGAACACTTTCGATTGATCGCGATGACATCATCTTCGTTATCTTTACGGACAATTATCATCGCGTGACCAACGCTCAAAGTGTGGCTACCGCTAAATGCCTGCAAAAAATTAGATTCTCATAAAACAATTTCGTACGAAGGTACGTACAATTACGTGAAAACCAGATAATACGTTGTACTATTAATGGTACGAAAGTGTAATCCGTTGTATTTATTGTGAAGTTCTGGCATTTAGATTGGCGTCCCTAGGTGTAAAGTAAGAAATTTTTCAAACAAACAGCACACAGGTGGGTATTTCGTATCACTATCACGAACCAATCCGACATTAGTGGTTTACCATGAAACGGTTTTGTTATTTTTTTTTTTTTTGTGATAAGATTTTTGAAATGTTAGAGAAAAGCCAAAAATCGATCGTGGTACGAAAATAATATAACACTTCGCGAACGCGAGTATACGAAAATACACAGGTTAAATGAGGCTCGTGAAACGAACAACATTCCGAACTTAACGTTGAAGCGTCATCTCGACGATAAAATATATACATATAACGCATGTACGAAAGGCAACTCCAAGCTTGCTGATCGACCACAAATTATCTCTGATGGTATGATATCGGGAATGAACAGAGTACTTTTTACAAATGCACGAACAAACGCTTGCACGAAATGCACGAAAATCGGTATTTGAGACCGATAATCACAATGGCATTCTACATGGTGGAAATGACTGCTATTGTAAATTTATGCTTCGACATTTGAATTCAAGCTCAAATTAGTCTGAAAATACGTCAACGCTTCAAGCATTAATGTTTCGATATACTGAAGCAAATATTGGCTTTATCGTTGAATACTATGATTTATGGTATTATAATTTAAACAAGAGTTAATATGTGAAAGCTTTTCAGTGTCGTCTTAAAAACTAATGTATTATGAATATGGATTATTACCTGTTATTGTCAACTTTTAAGGTGGTACGATTCATACCCTACTGATAGTCGACTATATTGTCTCGTTTTTAGGAAACGTTTAGAAAAAAAAAGGATTTTCCTCCTTTATCGTCAAATCGAAACTACGTTAAATTTTTTGGCGATTCGTAAATGAATGTACAATATATGAAAAATTGTTCCATATCATTCGAATGACGGATGAAATTTAAAAAATCAGACAGTCCAGTTTAATCACAGAATCCCAAGTAAATATGTAAGGAAACATTAGAGGATAAGTCTGAAAATCCTGTGGTTGAAATTTATTTTGATATAAAATACGATTGTTACGAAATTTTAATATCAACGACGGTAAATTTCGGCTTCCGAACATCGGAATTTCAGCATGGAATCCGGTAAAAAGCTAATTGCCAGAAATTAACGACTCGACGCGGTCTGAATAGCGGGAGATTTGGTGATACGCAAGCAAACGGTAATAATTCTCTCGAGTTACCACCCCCCACATGTGTGATTCTTCCGAGTTCGTTGCTGCATCAGCGAACGCTAGTCAGACTCGTGGTCAAGTTCCAGCTGTTCCTCTTTTAGATAAAATCACATGACCCGATTGCAAATACGTCGTCTGGGTTCTAGATGTCAAATTTTGATTTTTTCTACGTAACTAATAAATGAAAAAATATTTTTTTTTAGATAAAGTTTGTATTTGTAAAAACGAGAACGACATTTCAGATTTTAAGAAAAATCACCCATTTTTTCAAACATTTATTGTAATTCACAATTAAACAAACTTCAGTCTCGCATTCAGATCACTTTTATTGAAAAATATTAACTAACAACAAACTGCAAATGTAAAAGAATTAATAAACAATTAAAGTTCAACAAGGAATATTTTCGTACGGACTTTCTCGTATCAAACCCCAAACGTAATCTCCCGAAAACAAACTTTATAAGTAATAAATAAAGGTTTGGGGGAAATTTTTTTTTTCTTGACTTGTGCAACTTGACGACGAATTTCCATGGGATCCAACGTAACACAAAATTTGTAAAAATCGCCTCCAACGAAAGCGTCGTCGTTAACGACGCTGAGCACGCACGGCTGCGTAAAACAAGGTGAAAAACAGCAAACTATAAATCGTCATTACGATGTATAAGGTGATATATACTACGCCTCGTGGTTCGAGAGGCGGTGAAGAGGCTGACCACTAGTTTTCTATGGGGGACGTAAAGCGGGAACGAGTACGGGGTTAACCCGGGATTTATGGGGTGCCCCGAATGAGGCCTCGACATTTGCCGCGTCGATATTTGTCCCGAAGTTTCGGAGTTCAGGGATAATTACCGTCTAACGATGGCTGTCCCGTTTTGACGTCATCATGCTTCATAATTTCATTGTTCAAAGGTGCGAATTATCTTCCCTTGCCAATTCTTTGCGCTCTCACGGGGCTGCACGTTAAATCTACTCCCTTTTCGCGTGGTTTCGAAGGGACAGGGTGGCATAATCCACCATGGAAGGAAGGTCGTGACGGTCCAGCCAACCTGTCTCAAGAGACGAGATCTCGCATCGAAAGCAAATCAAATTCCTCTCACGAACCGGCTGCGAAAGCCATGTAAAAACAGAATATTTTTTTCAAACGTCAAGCGGTCCGTGCAAAACGACGAAATCTTTTGGTTATGGTTATTCACGTCCTTCGCGAGTACTCAGAACAATCTTCAACAAGCCCCTGAGAAGTGCTACCTAATTCTTTATTTAACGAAATTTCGTCGGATCATCAATGAAGCGAAGTGTTCATTTCAGAGTGTCGATGCGGCATCGATAATATCACGGGATAGTTTTCTTAGTCTAAAATCTGAATATTTGACCCAAATGAATGTTTTTATTAAAACCGTCGGTGTTAAAAAATGTCATCAAGGGGATAAAAAAGGTAATACATGCCCACACCCATATAAAGGGGAACAAATATACCGCGCGAAATGGGGGGGCGAATACACGCGGTGTAATCCTCCGTGTTCGTGCGTTCTCGAGTTCTCCCTTTCGGCGGATATTTTTTTCCTCGTTTTTTCCCCGATTTCATATCAGGCTATAGGTATAGATTATACGAACGATGACGAAGCCGGCCTCCAATTCTCTTCTTTCTGTATGATTTATTTTTGTCCATATTCCCGAGAACGATCCCGCAGGATGACTAATGCTTCGACGGTCCGTCGTTTCGTCTGGTCGCACAGCCGCTACTCCGAGTTTAACCTTTCCGCTCGTTTTTACATCTCTTCGGTGAATTCTTTCATCGGCTTGCCTTATTCTACATACTCGCACGTCTAGGTCACGCGACTGCAAGCTCGTACGTATACCTACGTCCTTATTTTTAATATCCTACATAATAATAATATAAATTTTTCGCACTACATGGAATCGATGTTTTACCACAATTTCACCCTCAAAATCGATTCTATCAATCTTTTTTTACATATTACACACCGGTTGATCTGATAAAAATGTAAATTAAGCCAAGCAGAGTTTTACGAAAACTCGCCGGAAAAGTCCGTAAATGGATTTGAAAAATTTTTCCCCCATGTAACGAGGACCTTGTGCAAACGACACGAGAAAGTTGATTGGAAAAAATTATTGGCGTCTGGATCGTGGCGATTGAAGAATAGAACGCGAGATAAGCACGACGTGCACGAGTTATCTCGTCTGGTACCTTACATGACTCGCGTCATCTGCAGGAGACATCGCTCGTCAATATCTCGTTAGTTGGCGTTTTACCAAGCTAAATAGCCGCATGGCCAATTTCAAGACGGTGTAAATCACAGTGGGAGCGAAGCTGTCTGAAATAATTTTTTTACGCGTGATTAATTTCTTCCTTTAATCCCACTTGAGCCTTTTCAATTAAATCGGAAACACCTTGATCCGGCGATAATTTCACAAATACAAAGCACAGGCGATATGAAACAGAGAGACGAGCCCAGCAGCAAAAATTAAGGAGAGATCGTCGGGGTGACGGTCGGGTCAGGTTGGAAGATAATTAACATTTTCGCCGCAGCATTTGCTTTGGAATCGTAGCCGAGTGAGCGAAGTTTGCGGGAATGAGGCGGATGAATTCCGGCGGTCGTTCGTCGACGGCGTTGTCGCGGGACCGGAAATTGCCACTCTTTCGGTTCAACGGTTATTTAACGGGTACAGATGAGAGAGCCTGCAGTAGGATATTTTGGGGAACGGTACTAAACTCGGGGGGTAATAAACGATTGAAATTCCGGTCGAGACGACGTGGCCGTCTTGCCACGGTCGACGGTAAATGTTAATACACGCGTCGTAACGTCCCGTTATTTATCCGGGACTCGTGATTTACGAGTATGCAGCTTCTCCGACGTTTCTTTGATTAATTGCGTCGAACATCGGCTGCAGGACAAGTCTTGGAATAATCTGCCCGCAACGATCTTACGTATTGTCATTGAATTTCAATCCCGCCCTTGTTGCTAACCACGTGACTTCCGGCCCCTAAGGAACAACACGAACCCACTAATCACTGCATCAATCACCCAACCCCTGTATTCCGTGATCCGGATCCTGTCGATGGTCAAATTTCAGGAAAACATTGCCACTAGCATGAAGATCACGTAACGCGACAGTTACGGTGCAAAATTTCAAGTAATACCGACGATGACGAGGATGATATCGGCGGATCATATATACCGTGCAAGTCATTCGTTCGTTCGTTCATTCATTCGTTCGTTCGTTCACCAAGTTCCGACAACAGTCAACAATCATCCCATGTCGCATAACTGCAGTTCTAATCGAATAACGATACTTTATATCCTTTGGCTCGTTCTGTTTCTCTGCAATTATCCAGCATTGAGACGGACGCCTGTTTACTACCCAGTAAATTGCTTTTCCAGAAATTATCCTCGAGGAAATACTGCTCGACGTATTCGCTCCACCAGGTCCGCAGCAGCCGAGAGAACTCTTGCGAACAGACCTACATTTAGACGGCGTGTTCTACGAGTTGCTCATCGCGCCGTCATATCTGCGTCCGTTCGTTCCCCGATTCCCTTCTCGCCCCTATCCATACCTCAAGTGGAGGTTGAGTCTGGCGGAGGTTCTTTTTTTCTTCATTTTCCCAACCCTGTTACGAGATCACCCGAGGACTCGGGGTGGCAGGGTGTAGAACAATACGAGGCGGCATTAATCGCGAAAAGAATTAACAGAGATCAATCGATCGAAGCAAAGACGCGGCGAAGAGATTTTGCAGAGACGTCAATCTTCGCTAGCTTTTCCGTGTAACCAAAGAGTTCAAACTTATTGTTAGCTAAGCGGAGAGAGATTGTGTGCAACCCTATTTGTCGCAAACTGACAATGCTTATGCATACGAGATTAATTGACCGCCTTGCAATTAGAGATCCTCTGTACGTAGTATTGACCCGTGAGTCCCTGCTTGACCCGAAGCCACAAGTATTTAGAGCATCGACGTGTCATTGCAACGGTATTATAACATACACCCTGCCACTGATTGATGTAATCCTCAAATTTAGCCGCTTGTTCATAGGAAGTAAGAACGGCAAGAAGAAGAAGACGAAACACAGACAAGGAAGTCAAGTTAGAATCATGAATTCGAGTCTCGTATTGATCTACTCTCGGCGCGGATGTCTCAGGGGTTTGTAGCTTTGAAGCTCGATACCTCTGTTGAACAAAAGGGTAGGCCAAAATTTGAAAACTTTTTCAAAAGCTCAGACTTTTTCCCGTTAAATGTTTTTTTCTTTCTTTCAAATCTTGCGCTACTTTTCTTTCAACAGGAATATCGAGCTCCAAAGCCACGCGCCCAAGTTTTTCACGCGTTTATCGTCTTAAATCAATCTATTGTCGAGTGATCTAGAATTGATCTCAATAATCGGCACTGTTTGAAAGGAATAACATGCACGCATCTATAGTTGTAATATTCAGACAAAAATAAAAATGAAAACTGTCACACGTAATATTGTATAACCCGTGTCGTTACATACTTATATACGTACATACTTCTTCTAGACAGTAATATGTAACGTGAATTCTGTCGATATTTTATCAACCGTATATAACTCAGTTATACTATAAAGCTAAATGAATTTTTTTACACACTGAAAATTTTTCCACGTTTCTATCGTGAACATACATACATATATATATACGATATATACATACTATATTATATACATAATTATAACCGTCGAAGAATAGATAAAAATAATTCGTGTATACAGACGAGACTGCATATCATTATGATTTACGTTAGAAACCAATGATTCGTAAATCCCCTGTAATATTACTTGACTATGTTTAACGACCTACGAAAGTCCGTATCCAATATAAACGAGAAACCAGCATTAAGGTACGTCACTGTTCCCTATTCGCTAGTCTGTTCAGAGTTTGCTGTCCCACTCTCTTCTTTATCCAAGCCATGCACTGATCCAGACTTGATACGATGCACCAACACAGAAACGCCAATACCATCAACGACAAATCGAAATTGATCGAACGCATGCAAGTCAATAGTCTCAAGTCACATCACCTACACCGCTACTCGCCTCAGTAAACACACTCGATACCGAAACAATGTCCACCACTGTTTGTCCGTATGATAGTAGCTGAGTGCTCGTACTACAGTAACTGCACATCATGCAACGAAGTAGAATGTAGAGCATCGTAGAACATTGTTATTTGTATATGTGTTGAGACGTAGTGAGAACTTTCGTGACGGGAATGTCCGATCGTTGTACTTCTTGGTTCGTTAGTTGCACAATTTTTTGTTGATATGCCGATTTTAAAAGTGTTTCACACCCGAGAAACGTCTGAGAGTGAATGAGAGTAAAGACGCGTGTTATCGACGAGAACGTGACTCGGAACGGAGAAAATAAAAGCGAAATGAAAATTTAAACACTGCAGGAAAATTCATTTCACCTCATGAAAAAAAGAAAATTTAATTTATCGTTTCTCCCGGTCCTGCCTACCTATTTTTTGTAAATCATGGGGCTTTCGAAACTTCCTCGAATGGAAAAACGCGGACGCGGTATCGCCTGATGAAAAGAAATATTCGTATATCTCAGAAAACTTTCAGCCCTACAGAGCTTTCGTTTTTTCATCGGCAGTCTCTTTTCATAAAAACGTTCCATCTCCTTATCCGCGGTAAATCAATACGTATAATATTCTGTACGGAAACAGGGCAAATCCTTTGTTTCCATTTTTTTAACTTCAAACTTCTCCGTATCCAGAAGGAAAAAGAAGTTTAAATAATTACCCCGGAAGTAAATAGTCGAGGTTACGCTTGCACCTGACGTTTACAGGTGTAGATCAAGAATCACTTTCGACCACTTTCAGAAAAACGTCTGAAAATGTGTGTGTGTGTGTGTGTGTGGTAAGACTTTTTACCCAACGTCACTTCGAGAACGGGAAAACGGTTTTTCATGATTTTATTCGGTACTAAGTTTCCGTGAAAAATTTCCGAACAAATTCGAAGTCTCGGGTGTTGACGTGCTGCAGATTCAAGGAGTTTCAAGAGCTCGGGAGGCTGGGACTAGCAGCTAGAGTGCCATGAGACGCTAAAGTGGAACCGGGGGAATACGAAGCGCCATCGCCAATTTCAAACACATGAAACTCTATTTTCCTGGTAGAGTTGAGCTTTTTCCAATTCTAGGAACTCCCAAGAAAATCCGAGGCAGCTATCATATCGTGTTAAGGTACATCGTATGCGTGAATGTAGCCGACCGACGCCACTTGGAGAATACTAAACCGAGCGAAAATGTACGCAACCACTTTCCGCTTTCGCATCCAGCAAAAACAAACGGAAGGAGAAAACGTTAAAACAAAAAAGAAAACGGGAAAATTGCTCTTTCGCTGCGTCATTCCCAGACTAGCCGGATCTCTTTTATGAATTTTTCTTGAAAACTCTGGTCTGTCACACAGGTGGTCTCGACGGTAAACAATAAATCACCTCGTGTTGGGTTGTCGCAGTTTATTGTTCGGGTTGTCAGCCGTCAGACCACGTTGGGAGATAACAGAAAATATCCTTTAAAGCGAGTCGAGGTGGTGGATGGCTCGCGTGACCTGACCTAGAAAACCGATTCATGTAATCGCGAACCGCTGAGGAAGCGATCTATTAGCAAAGAGTCGATATAACATATCGATTGGAAAATAAGGTTGTTAACGGCCTACCAATAGACTCGCAACAACAATGTGGATAATAGGCCTCGCTAATAACTTGAAAACTTCAAGTATTCAATTGGGGGCGAAGTCAATCTATCCGCGTCTATTGCGCATTCGAATACTCAGAGTAGCATGTTTATTCCAATGACGACAACATCACTCGGTAATCTCACACGTTTTCCCTTCGTTAACTTTTCTGAAATCTAACCGGCGACGTCTATGCCGCGTGTGGGTAAATGATATTGGTATAGTTTATCCGGCACATAACCGGTCGCTACGATTACTTTTTCTAAATGTATTTACCACCCTGGTTACCCTGATGGCGTAACTTCTGGTATCAGATCCCCAGGAGGCCAGCCCGCGAATCCCGTGCTCCGTATAGACTTACCCTCGTTTCCTGGTTAACAGCAAATTGATTTCACCGTGCAAGTCATCCCAATCGACACGCTGATAGCCGTTGATTCTCGCGACGTCTCACTGTCCGCGTATTTATGCCTAGACACACTTTCCTATAGAACTTAGTACTTGCTAGCGCGCCGTTCGGAGAAATACTGAGAAGATATTGTCGGCTCATCCGGCTAGCCGAACGTGGCGCTGAGTACATAGGTCATGTCGTGTTTACACTTACCTACCCGGTTCTCACCCCTTTTTTCTACTACATATCGTTCATTCGTCTTACTCCGGCGGGTGACGGTCTCTATTCAAACGAATCGAGCAACTGAACTTAATTATTTTATTTTATTCGAATGACACACGGATAAGGAAAATTAAAGGCTAACCGGAATAATGAAAACCAATTGAAATTCGTGTATCGTGAACAAAGGTGTACTTTGATCGTCGCAAATAACGCTTACTCAGCACCTTCCAGTCGGCATAATTTCAACTATTCCGGCGAACAATGGTGATCGTTATTTCGGAGAACATGTCGCAGAGCGCGTAATTAAAAGTTCACCCTAGTCCCGGGGACCGGGTTTCGAGTTGCGCAAGTAACGTGACGGGCCGTCCTCGTTAACGTCGACTCTACAAGATTTGGTAAATTGCAGGATATCGCGGCTTGAACTGAGTTTCGGTTCTCCACCGGGTTATCCGAAAGGGTTACAGGGGGCATAATTCACGGAAACGTACCGCGTGACCCGCGTTATTGCGTTTGCGGGCAAAGTTTGCCGTCTGCACCGCGTGTAGCATACCGTGCGGAACACGGTTCGAAACGCGAGTACGAAACCGGCACGGTGTGAATTTCGACAGTGCAGAAGTCCGTCCGAAAAACAAGAGCGTCCGCGGGGTTGAGTTACGAGCGGTTGCCACCGGAAGACGTATACGCCAACCGGAAATGGCCGGGCGAGATGCCGCGGGTCACACTTCTCGCGCATGCACAAATACATACGAATGCCCTTCCGCAAACTCCTGCAAACGTTTCTCCGCGGCAATTACAGTTATATAGGTACATTTTTATTTCACCGCTTCCTTTGTTGTTTCTCATCGCGAACCGTGCGTTAACTTTTTATATTTTATCGTCTCGTAAATGAGGCGATATACACGTGGAAAAGTAATGCGTACCGTAAAAAACGCATCCCGACCGAAGGTGGACGCTTTGTCGCCGTTATGTGCGAAGTTAGCGGCCGATATGCACCTCGAGAAACGATGGGAAATCCTTCTCGTTTCCGTAAATCGATCGATCACCTACAGCCAAGAAAACGTCCGCTGTCTCCCCGATATTTTTTTCACGATAACTTGCTCAGTTTTCCGCACTGCCGATACGGCCGGATGCAAACACAACTTTGAGACCATTTCCTGGACGCGATTGCATCCGCCAATCGTACCGCCGATCATCCGTACTCATATCGTACCGGTGTAAGGGATTTCCTTTAATTTTTTTCGCCTCTTGGTTCCTGCAACTAGTTCGGAAGCACTTCAACCAGGCTGTATGTATGAGGTTCTGATTAGAAACTTGATCCGTTTCGGTGGTAACTCAAGCCTGCAAATTGACGCCGTATTCTGCAGCGTTAGATGAACATTGTTCTAGTATATGGCGAGGTCATGCGATTCGAACTTCTGACCCAAGGATACGAAGACGAATAAGAGAGGAACGAGATTCTGGCTATGACCGCCTCCGGTCGCCGAGCTCGTATTATTCTCTCCATTAATTGCCGTCTTAGAAGTGATTGACGAAAGATTAGCGACGTATCACGGATATTGCAGTGCATAGTCAACGCTGCAGCTCAGTGTCTTCGCTCCGCGTCGCGTGCAGTTACACGTTTTATGCTCTTAATAAACCCTGTGACTGGGTTAATACGCGGTTCAAGATTTTATCACCACTATAGCTGGACGACACTGACTTATTACTACAGTAATAAAAGTGACAATGGGTCCGTTGGTCACAGGCAGATAGCGGACGCATTCAACGCACCCCATCCATCGGCTGGTATGCACCATGCTCCGCTATCTGCCGTGGTAACCTTATAGAAGCTCCGAATCAGCGATGATTTCACCATGTGATGATTACGCGACGTTCGTTTACTTGTGATTTCCAGTTGTTCGTGAAAAGTGACATAATTGTGCTATGCGCGAATGGTCGAATTCTCATCTTAACATGAAGATGTTGGTATCCCGCGGCTTTAGCATCGCAGCCAGGCTTGCACTGAGAGAAATTTTTAGTTCCGGTTACCGCTCAGTCCTTAACTATTTTCATTTTCTACCGCAATCGAAAAATATAATTCCAGGTATAAAATGAAAATTGGTTTTGTAGCTGTTACCGGAAAGTCTAGTATCCGTTACTCTTCTTTCTCAGTACGATCACTGTTACTATATTGTTTTGCTACTGTTGCGAAAATTCAATGCTTGTGCAACAATAAATTGACGTTAAAGCCTCGTTTAGCTAAAAAAGTAGAGTAAACCTCATAAACTGATTTTGCGTTGCAATTATAAAAAAAAAGGATCGACAATAGCGCAAAATGATTACGCGTACCTCGTTTTTCGTAATTCAAACGATATTCAAACAATTTTTTTTAACGATACCTGTTTTACTCAATTTCTCTAGTTACTATGACAAATGAAATTTTTCTCAGTGTGGAATTATCTGTCGTTTTTTCACGCCAGTGACATTTTTTCACGCGTGCAGAATGTGGATCTAGATCAGAGATCTGTGAGGGAAGGATTCTCTGCCACCATTTCGAGGTCCTTGAGCTGCGAGCCCTGCGAAAAGTGCTAAAGAATTGTTCGAGAAAAGGTCCTTTGAATTGTAAGCTTCAAAGCAACAAGATTCTATACATAAACGAAAAACGCGTCTCTCAGGGTGTGGGACGGAATGACACTCAAGGGCGTGAATATACTGATGAAAGGGTCGAAAAGTCGGAGCAACGATCAGACGGAAGAAAATTTGGTGGCTTTTTTCGGTATCATTTCAGAATAGAGTGTTAGGATTATTCGGGTTCCAAACTATGGAGAGAATATCACCCTTGTAGTAAATAATGATGGAACAAAAGGACATTAATAATACCTAGTACCGTCTCTGACTCGAAAACGATAAAATGATACATCGTAATAACAAGTATAGCAAATCGTGCAACAATTAGAAGCGAAGAAGCGAACTTGTATCACGCATTGGAATTGAATACGAGTAGCATTTGTGTGGACACGAATGAAATTGCTGTTGGATCGAAGTCTAACGGAAATCAAACTGTGATGTGGCGATGCCGAAAAACTTTCCACCGACTAATGTAACATCATTTGGGAAAAGTTAGTTCATACGGATAGAAAATATGGGAATCGATAGATAAATACGATGTTTAAAAATTATTATTTGTGGATTTGGAATAAGCTAATTGAACGTTGGCTTTTCTTCTCAAGTATGAATGGTCGTTGGTTTTGAAAAAAAAGTAAACTTAGGTATTAAGCGACTTTTGGAGCAAAAAAATGTTCGACTCAGGATGGATTCAAACGAGTCGTTGTAGTGACTATTTGAATGAATATCGTATTTCTCGGTTGTACTTTTTGATCCGTTGTTCGCAGCGACTCGAGACTGCTCGGAATCGATTCCTCTCGCAAAATCACGTCGAAATTTGGTTGATCTTGCTCGATCTTCTACGTTGTCCTCGATCGAGGAGATAATATAGGTACTTACTTATCGTAGAGAAATTCATGCCTGTTTTTTGTAGTTGATTCTACAAATTAATGTCGATTCGTCCGATTATTATAATATCTCTCTTTCTATGCATTCTGTGTTACTTTCTCTTCAACTATATTTATCTTCACGTATACCCGAGTAGGTGTCGAGTGACAATTCATGTTCTATAAAAATTTTTCAATGTTCCTTCTCTCTCATATATTTATAACCATGAATATTGTATTACGTGTTTGAAAAAATTGTTGGTATCTGTATTTCCGAGATTGTTCTCTGCTTGCAATTGTCCTAGTTTGAAAACGTCGAATTATTAATTTCGGCAGAAACAACTGATCCATAACGCGTGCAACGTGGCGACCTGCTTCGTTTACACACTTTTCACGAAAGTCAAGCATCTCGCGCAGATCTTTCGTACGTACGAATTTCTGCAAAAGCTTTAAGTAGTTCGCCTTAGTTACCGTTACTGCGGACCCAGATCGTCATAACCATACGAATCCGGAAGAAAATATCTATTGAACGGCAAAACTGGCGAATATAGGCTCATGGCTTCGAAACATCGATACACAGAGACCGCGCGACGCGAAAGCTCCAGCGCAACGAACCAGTCACACTAACGCACGCAACGTCCCTCTGGAAAACAATAGTAAATTTAATAACTAGCAGAACCGCACAGCTTGCTCGTCAATGGAAACCAATCACGCACCTCAACGATGTAACTCACCGTCAAACCCTCTTATTCGCATCCTGTACTGCGAACGCAGCGGGATTTGGCACAAGTTGTCCCGGCGTGACCGCCGCGTGCGTTTATTAACTTTGCCACCCCATTGCGAGGGCACGGTGTGCAGATAAACACGCACCCTGCGGTTACGTGCACGTACCATAACGGACAGCAATAATCTCCTCGACACATCTCGTCCCACCGGAATGCACCGAGCTATTTTAATCAAATTTAATCGAACCGCGGTTAACTTTGGACTTTCAATCGCTCCACGTTGGAAGCCAGTCTAGCCATCCAACGAAACGCGCGTAAATTTAACGAAAAGTTTTCAAAGCACAAGGTTGACATCCGCAGAAAAGCCAATTTCACTGTTTTCCAGTAAACATAATCCTAACGCAACTCGATCGAATCTGTATAAAACTCTAAATTCGCAAAAGTCACAGCGTGAGTCCCAATTCTGGTATTCCTGATATTCAGAAAGGACAATTTCTGCCCAATGTCTTTATCCTATACACGACCTGTGCCGACCCCATAAAGAAAATACGCTATTTAGATTCTTGACCACTGCAAAACTGTCTGTTACAGTACACCGCTGGAATGGGGACCGGGGGACCAGCGAGCAGCGTGAGCTACAGCAGCGTGAGCCAAAGCAGCGACGGAACGGGGCCGACGACGGTCGGGGGCATGTGACGTCACGCAGGGGCCCGATCAGGGCCGCGACGCGACCGGGCCATCCGCTTCCGGGACACGTGATTGTAGGCCGACCCGGGACCGCGGACGACGTTCTCGATGTCCAAGGTTAACTCGGGCAGGACGATGAGCCCCCGTCATCGGCGTCGTCAGCAGCTTTCGAGGCATTCGCCGATGCTGATAGAGATCATGATCGACATCCGCGCCCTTGAACGACGATATTCAAGGAGATCATCGTCCCTCGGACAGGTTCACAGATGCGCCGAATGGACCATGACGCTTCCTTGACGCGACACCCTCTCCAAAGCCCGGTCCGAACCGCTGGATATCTTGTAAATATATCATTCAAAGACGGACGATCTAGTTATTCGGTCTTAGCCGCGGGGGAAAATGAGGGTGTGATTTACTCCGGATCTCTGATACCGATCAGGATCTTACGCGACTGAACAAAGATCGTAGAAGTATGTGTGTCCCTCGATTCATTGCTCGTAAAATACCACGCGGATATAAAATATTTAGTTCTGTCCTCGTAAGATCTGCATCTGTCAGCTGCGTCATCCGTAACCGCGCCGATCGTTAAGTGTCGATGAATATGAGACGAGAAGCGTTTCAGGATTTTTCGACACCGGTAAGATGGTGATAAAACTCCGTTGTCAAAAAGTTTTACCACGTATACCTATATACACCTTTGGCCGAGCTATTTTCTTCAAAGATACCCTCGGATTTATCCGATGTTTTTGATTTACGATCCCCTGATGGTCTCCCGGAACGTATTGCGGTGTTTTATTTCATTCGCAGACACTAGAATTGCGCGAATTTTTCTCACCCTCGATCGAACGTTCGTGTCAATAGTCAATTTTACAATTATACCCTCATTCATCCTTTACTTCATCAATAACTCCGTTACAGCACGTATTACTCTTACGAACTAAAGACGACAATTCTCGCAAAATTTATCAACCGCATTCTTCACACTCCGTTTACACATATTATGCGAAATTGCTCTCGCTTACCGCGTATAGTCGTTTCTTCAGTTCTGGAGCGATGTTTATGAGGAGTTATAAATCAGTCCCACCCCCGAGCCAGGGGAGCATGGGGCTCGCATTTTGTTTAAGATCCACGGCATTGTTCATCCGTTGTAATCCTGCAGAGTTTGCAACTATTCCGTTAGGTACCTGCAGATGTTCCGGGTCCGTTCTCCGTTCTCTACGCACGAAATATCTCCGAGCGTAACTTGATGGAATCTGAATCATCCCTCAAGAAGGAACGGCTGTCTCAGCCATTGGTCCTGCAGGATACCAATGGGGAATTCCTCGGGGCAGAGAAGCTGGTTGGACAGTTGACGGGCTGGCATATTTACTGCAGTCTACGCTTCGCCCACTGACATTAATTCCACTCTGACTTTGCCACGAGCGCTGTATGAGTAGAATTCTCGAATCCTTCCGCAGCTGCGCAGCCTCTATCTTTTCCATATTCCGACTTACGTGGCTCTGAAATTGCATTTCAATTACTTCCATTCGTAAGATAAAAAAAAATGTTGTATTGGATTACTTATAATCTGGAAGATGTTAAATCGTTGTTATCCTCATTTATGTTGGTAACCTTTCATTTTTGATGATATTATAAAATGCAGGTCAAGGTTTAGGTAATGTGACATTTTCGCGTGAAATGAAAATGTTTGAAAGCTTACGTTATACTTTCGCCGGTATATGCAATGGATTCATGATTGGAATACTGTTAGAACGAAGCTTCTGTAGACTGAAAAACTTTACAGAGACACCAGATGTAGCTCGGTTTTCCATTCGCTTCCGTCTCCGTTGCATGAGATTGGCAGTTTTCAAAGTGAAACCACTTGACCACGTTCTGTTTGCGATTCTGTGAATTTATATGCATAAATTTTATTGCAAGGTTTTCTTGGCAGTTTAAGTAATGCTAAAGTTTCTAGGAGACCTCGGATACAAGTGGAAGTGATTCTATATACGGTGAAAATAATTCAAATCACGGTCGAGAACATCGACGAATTTTACAGCCTTTTAAAACTTATCTAATAAGTCGTATGAATCATAAATTCGATAACGCAAAAGTTGGGATTGAAAGTTTCGCAAGTATCCTACAGGCTTGAACTTGACTTCGCAGCAAGTTACATTGTTTGTTTATACCTACTTATAATATCATGGTTTGCGTACTTTTTTCCCCAATTTTGCATGCAAATAACTCCTCCTCGAACTTTTGCCCACTTACAAGGATTTGGACCATTTCTCAACCAAATAACTAGCGGAAAATAACTGTTCTACTTTTTTATAATTTCATATGCGAAGCAGTTTTCTTTTGGTCAAAACTCAAGCTGTACATATATAAATATATAATTAAAAAAAAAAGTTCCATCTCAGTTTGTAATTATGCATTACTACGTCACATTATTCGTGCATGAACTCATTTATTCTTCACGACTTTAACAAGTTGTAAATACGTGCCAAAGGGCAACCTATATAGCTCAAGTAATAAGTGATTATTAAGTAATAAGTTATTAGTAGGTTAATTCGAATATAGGTAAATATATGTATTAAAAATTTAGTTGAATATGAAAAGTGACGTATCCAAATTACCGATTCGCGGTGATACTTCGAAAGGTTTATTTGTATTTAATATATATATATATATCTTCACTGTACAATGTACGGAAATTTTTGAAATGTTTATTCATGCCATACTTGTAATATTATGGTATATATACTACATAGACCGTTACGTGACATACCTTTCGGAATCGACCATGGAAAGATGCCATGCTGTATTTAAGAGCGAAATTCGGTGGCGTATTAAAATTTTAAATTGCTTCTCTGAAACGTAGCACCATATTATATGCATGTATAGTTATTTCCTACCGCGACAAATGAAACGTTTATACACTGCATATATATGGAACGATTCTTGATATAGAAATCTTGTGCTTGTACATACATCACGTAAACATGTAGAGAGATTAAATAATAAATGAATAAGAACGTCTGGTCAATCTAATACTGAATCAATCGTAGACTGATAATTACGTAATTAAACATATAGTTATTTAAGAATAATTTGTATTTAAACGACAGATACAATTATTGTAACTATATATTGGCTACTTGATATATACATATATGAAATATTTCATCCCCCTCGACTGCATCGTATGTTATATAATCCGTATATGAAAATTGTAAATAAAAATCACTCTACTACTTTATTCTATAGGCAGTATACTTAGGCAATTAATTAAACTTTCAATTGTACGAATTCTAAGATAAGAAAATACACACACCACGCGTAAAATCATTACTCGAATCGTAATAATGAATATATCTCTCGATATGATGTCCTTTATAATAAATATATCAATAATGTAATAAAAATAGTTTCCAAGATATTCTATACACATACTTTTCTACTGTCTTCCTAAACGATCGTTACTATCCAAGAATCCTTTACCATCCTACAACGGGACGTGTTTCAAAATTTCACTCGTTTTCAAACAAGTTTCACACCTTTCCTCATTCGTGAGTTTTGTTATTCTTAATACAGGCGAAATAGAGAACAAATGCAATATCATTCCTCGCCAATCGAGTATCAATAACAATGGTGCATTTTTTAATTTCAAATAAACATAAACATGTGCAAATATCGTTTTCATGCGAAAAAGTCTCAGTTTGCCGATAAAATGCACTGGCCTCGAAAATTTAACGTAAAATGAAGCATGAAGAATTGATTTTCTGTATCAGCCCTCTTTTTGCTAACGATGAAAATATCGATCATGTATCTTAGACTTATAAGTACGTCAGTTACATACCTAGGTATAAGTACCACTGCATAATTTCATCCCGTTATTAGAACTCCTTCGGCTGTTTTCTTATTGTTTATATCGAGCACTGATTTCTAACTCAATCGCGTACATGTGTGTTGCAGGCGTATTCAAATAATATTATTTTTGTCGAGTGACCGAGGTGCAATTACATTAACATTGTTGAATTTGGCTGAAATGAATTGCCTGAAATGAATTTGCACAATTACGAAAGGTTTACGGCGTCTACACGGAGATACACGCAAATTTAAATCGATCGTCATTTCGTAGTCACAATAACATCACGTGACGGTAGCGATAGTCTTTTCGTCTTTACGTACCGACCGTTCACCGACTTCAGTTTTGCGACGCAGAGAGCGCTGCTTGACGGTGAATTTAATAATAATAAATAAATCTAACGGAACTCTCCATACCCACTAGGCCAGCAGTCTTTATTACGATCTTTGATACATTTTCAGAGAGCGCAAACTGAGGTAGGGTTTCACGCAAACGTTCACGGCAAGATTCTTTCTGCTAGAAATTCTTTAAAATGAACTAGCAACAATTGAACAATTTTCGAAGTTTCAACACACGCGATCAATTATCAAACAAGGTAACTGACCAATGTTATTTCTTCGCCAAGACTTTTTACACCTGACGTTGACCGGATGAAAATGCGGTTGTTTTCAAAGAAATTTGAAGGTTAGGTCAGGTTAGGCTCTGCTTTTGAATCATGTAAATTTTCGGCACAACAGGAGAGTAAAAATTATCTAACGAAATCAATATTCTGTAATCGAATCAGGTCACAGGTAATTCGAGATTTTGGATCCTTCGATGATATATCTCAAGGCGAGTTTCAGACTTTACGAACTTTTCATTACAGCATGTCGTGGATAACGAATAGTATTTGTTTGGCGGTACGATCTTGGACACCGCACGTGACTGCTGTACGTTTTCGCTACCATGCTGAGAGAAGAGCGTTGGCTCGAATACCTCGTTATGGTTACGAGGATAGCGGAACGCGTAGAGGACTGCTGCCGCACACGGGAGAAGGTAAAAAATTACCGATGCCAGATTACAGGCCGAAAGATTTGTGGATAGAAAAGAGGGCTTTATTCGGACAAAACGACTATATAGACATTTTGGGAAATGATAAACTTCACCCGACGAGGATTCTGTACAAGGTACCCTCCTGGTTGAGAGGCGTCAGCGGTAACGAATACCAAGTCTTGTTGCGAAAGAGAAAAATGCTTCGACATGGTATATATCCGATAGCTCGGCCAACCAAATGGAAGGAGTTGCAGAAAAGAATAGCTTATTTGTATAGATTCCTGAATCGAAAGACAAAAACTGGTTTCTCAACCAAGTAGAATGGTACGACATATATTTGTATAACTGTAAAATTAATTAGATTGAAATATTTAATAAATAAAAAATCAAAATATGATAAAAAAAAAAACTATTTCGACGGTCTCTTGCTCATTTCCCTAATTTTGAATCAGCGTTACTAGGGTGTCAACTGATGGTAGACATCTGGTCAAAATCACTGAAAGGTTTGCGGCTTTCAAAATATTGGTAATATTTAAATTCGTAGCTCAAAAACTATATTCTTATGCCAAAATAATGAATGAATATTTCGGTAATTTAGACTGATTGATATTGGATTGAAAAAATCTTAGATTTATGAAGTATCGATATGCACCCTGATCACGCCTATTTACCTTAGACCTGTACAATTACTAATAATTCTCAACCGATTGATGAATATTTTAGAGTTATATTACAAAATATTTAATTTATTTTTCGACATATTTATAATTATAATAATTATTATTATCATTATTATCATCATCCAAAGGACGTACAAAGTCGTCTTACAGTAGTTAAAAATCGCGTATGTATGAGTCACGACTTATTTAGAATCACTATCGAATTCAAGAGAGAGAGACAAAGAAGTCATTACGAAAACATTACGTTTTATTTACAAAAACAATAGTATATAATGATTCTGTTAGTTTTTCATCTGTCATTCTAAATGATAATATTTCAATGTTAATTTATTAAGAGGCTAGTTCGCAATGTAAGAGGGCAATTTTTAATAAGTACAGTTAAATGCAAAAAAAACCTTGTGTTAATTTGTTAGTAGAGGATTTTAACAATTTAACGCAAAAGGTGTATATAATTTCATTTCTTGTTCAGATGCAAATAATTCATTGTCATATGACAATAATGTTATTGAATAAATTTTCGATGCCCGATTTTGATTATTGTTTTTAAAACTGAACCTCCAGTAATAAATTCACACACGAAGTGAATTTTACGGACTAATTTGTGAAATCACAGCAGTGTTAAATTTAATTGCAGCTGTAGGATTATCCCCACTACTAGCCTGTTATCAATCTCTATTCTACTCTAAAGACAATCATGGCAAAAACAGTTCAAGTATGATTTTACCCTCGACGAAATGTTTAAAATTGAGAATTTAGCTTGTGAAATTTAATCAAATCTGCGTCCATGAATTTACCCAAGGTCTCCATATAACGATTCTTAATGTTAAATGTCTCGCACCTACATACACAGTTTTAATCTAACGTTTTCTCTTTTCGTTCGTATGATAAAATACTATTAGTCAAATTATCATAATTTATTGAATATTTACGTATTTTCGGAACACGATTAAAATTAAAACATAGAACCTACCGAAAACTCTAAACTGTCTACCGGAAGAACGCTACACATTGAAAAGCTTTTTAACAATACCTTGGATGTTGTCAATCATTTATACATGCTGAATTTAAAAAAGTTAATACTGTCAGTGGCAGCCAGTATGTATTGCAAAATTTATATACCCGATGTCACTAGTTAAGGGCAAACAACATATCTTGTATTTTCTATAAGTTTGATTTGTGAAATTATCGAGTTTTTGAAAACAAAAAATTATGTCTGACATTGGTTTATTTATGTACATGATCTAATGGCAGTTTATCTTCTTTTTTTTTGCGTTTTATGGCAATTCGATAGTCTAGATATATATTATCTAACACGCACGGTTGTGCAAATTAAAAACTTCATATTCCAATCCCACCACCTTGTAAAGCACGAAAATAATTAGTTCATGTGCTTCAAATACCTATTTTGATACACTATTGGCATCCAAAAATAGATTTACGTATAGGGATCGTATATTACATAAGCCCGTTTTTCCCCAGCAAACGATAAAAAAAAAAAAATTGAAAACAATGGAAAAAATAGAAAAGTTGAGGCTCAAGCTGAATCCGTTTTTTCGATTTTGAAATTGTAATTTAAAGTAATCGTTTAGATCACATGTATCTATATATATGGCAATGGGTGGTTAACAATTACGAGGTATCGACAGGTCTAGCCAATTTCCAGAAACAAGGAATTGTAATTACAGTGTGATACCAAGTGTTTCAAAAATTATATTCCAAATCGCAAAAAATGATAACAATAGAACGATGAATTTGGATTGATTTTTACCTCATGCAATACATTTTCTTTAGAATTTCGGATTGGCAGTCATCAAAATGAATCTGTTTCAATACGTTTCAATCCTTTTCAGTTTACTGGGGCTGCTAACAGTTTTGAAAAATCAAGTACCAAAGCAGGTTTGAAAAACTGTACAAGTTCGTTTGTACGGATCAACAATGAGTATGAGTGGAGTTTTTCCTTTTTCTGATCGCGAATAAACTCTGTGAAAAGGTAAACCACTAACCACTTGGGTTTTCGATTTTCTCTGATACAGTAATACCTCATTATAAGAGTCTTCATTATAAGAGAATAACTGTGATTCGCTTATGAGTGGTGATGATCATTGACCACTCACGCACGTGTGATTCCTGAGCCTTCCAGGCAGTAGTAGGGAAACGCTTCGACGACGAATTGCTTGGAATCCTATTCCTAGAATATATGTACCTCGAAAAATCTTCTGTACAAGTCAATGATATATATATATATATCGTGTTTCGTATATATATATATATATACGAAACACGATTTTTCATTAAAAACTCACATTTTGAAGAGCGTATAATGTTTCTCCATTCATTTAAATAAATAACTACAGTCTTGACTTGCCGATCATTCACGACATTGCTTATTAATTACCTACCTAAACTGCCATTTGTGGTGTAAAAATTGATTAGTGGTCAAGAAATTAATGTAAAATAAATTCATAAATGATTTTGCAGAAAAGATAACACGGTGGTTTCGTAATGTTTACTCGCGTCAACGTTTCGCAAACTGTGTCTCTCGTTTGGATACACCTGTAGTTCGTAAGGTTTTCCAGCTTTAACTAACGCGTTTATAAGCTGACTTGTGTGGAAAAAATGGACGTTTTCGTCAATGAGACCGTGAATTATGAGTAATCGGTTTTCTTCTTCGGGAAATTTGTTTATATAATTCAAGACTGACCCTGTCGCATAACCTTGCGGATTATTTTCCGGGAGGTCCATGTAACGCTCCGTGTAACCGGTATCGTATAAATTCCACGAAGTCACCGGCGCTCCTGCGATGGCCAACTGAAACAATATTTTATTATAAAGATTAACAAGCTATGAAAAGGTATCAATGACGGGAACCGATACCCACTTTGAATATGTCAGGATATTGAGTCAAACCCATTAGACTCAAGTATCCCCCGTAAGACCAGCCGTGAATTGCGACTCTGGACATATCGATGCAGCCTGTCGTGTCGGCTAACCAGTGCAGCACCTCGACTTGATCAATCAACTCCACAGTTCCCATTCTTCTTTGTAAATAACTTTCAAACATTAAACCTCTATATTGCGACCCTCGCGAGTCAATTAGAACTACGGAATATCCCTGAGCGGCCAACATGTGCATTCGTAAATGCCTCATACCCTAAAAAGCAAGTGTTCATTGATTAATGCAATTGATAGACGTAGAGCTCTCGGTTAGCCAAGTCGATCGAATATATTTTTCAAGAAGATTGAACGCGAGCCAAGTTTGATAAGCAAGCTGAGTAAATAATTTTTTGTCTTTTTGTCATACCTTGAAGGTATTAGATACAAGCTGAACCTCTGGTCCTCCATAAACGTTTAATATGGTAGGATACTTCTTCCCTGGTTGATAATTATGCGGTTTAAAAATCATGGCGAATATTGTCTCACCCGATTTTATTTTGTGAGTATAAATCTCGGGCGCAAATAATTCCGAATCGGGTGCCGATGGCTCTAACAGATAGCCGACTGGTGTGAGAGTGATACTTTCTACTGTCCAGTCTGACTGAGATATCCTAAATACCTGAAATAAAACGTATGATAAACGCAATTCCTTGAGGCAATATAAGCGATATGGAAGAAAAATTTTCATTTATCTTACCTGGCATGTGGGTAATGTTTTAATAGAACTATAAACGGCGACGAGCATAGTACATTGTTTGTTAAAATAAACGCTGTTGTAACTATAACCCGGTCGTGTAAGCAGTCTTATCTCCAATGGACGGCGTAATGATACGGCGTAAACGTGCTGTTCCAATGGTCCTTCTCTCAGACCAGAGAAATAAGCTATAGAATTAGTTTCGTCAACCCATAAATTTCTACCTAATACTTCCCAATTCCCCTTTGTCAGTGCAATTTTTGATATAACTCGGGGCTGAAGAAACACATTATCCATTCTATCTAACGGTTCTTCCACACCACTTGTTAAACCTACAAAAATTCATTTGACGAGTCAAAATAATGGCAGTTTCGCTCATGATTGCACTCACATATTATCTATTTTCAACTTACCAGCTATGCTCGATGTGACAAGATACAAATGTCTAAATCCAGTTTCTTCACTGCCCCAAATAAATTTAACTTCCGTGGGGTCATCGGATGGTAAGAAGTACAGCAAGTCATTGACGTTTATCCAGATATTGCTTGTCTGTGAGTAAATCACTTGAACACTCGCTGACGATAACGCGAAATGATTTTCCGAATTATAAACATTTGGAGGTGGCTCGCAGAAGTTATCTACCGACAACAGTACCAGCTCAAGCCTCTGTTGTCGACGGTCTAACAATTGCACCCAAACGCTGGAAAATATTTTCAAATATGTCAATATTCAGGTAGTTTTATTTATTCACTACATCAAAAAATTGAAGGCACTGGGATATTTTTCTCCGGTTTAATATTTCGACCTACTATTGTGCGTCTGGGGTCCAACCAACTCGAACGACGTACTCCATCCATGGAAACATAATGTGCAGTGGATACTGAAGCTCTAATATTTCAATATCGATCACCTGGACGGTTTCCGAGAGCTTGAATTGCACCATTTTCAAATTACTTCTAGCATTCGAAGTTCCAGCTCTCGGAAATCTGAATTCTTCAATTTCACCAGAGTTCGAAGTCGAAGAGGGAAAACAGAATATCTTTACATCACTTTCGTCAACCTCCTCGTAAACTATTCTATAGATTCCATCAGTTGATTTTGGTTGCCACCAATAACCGATAAATCTGCAATGCAAAAGATGAGTTAACAAAAAATTACATATACTGGAAAACATTGACATTCAAATTGGTTAGGCTGTAATTTAATTTCACCAACCTCGTGAATTCTTCTTGCATTACATAGGAGGGTGTTCCAGCCATTAACGGATCATCAGCCAAGCTTCTTCCACCTTTTTTCGCGTAAGTCAGCCTTACAGAAGATCCAGTAATACTGTGTGACAAATGTAAATCACCCGCACATGTATGGGCTACCAAAGCATGATCCCAAGGACAAATTTGCGGACATAACTTAGCACCAGTCGTCGACATTCTCAATTCAGACGGAAATAGAAGACCAGGCTGAAATTCATTATTCAGAATTAAACATGGCTCTAATTTCATCTGATCTCTTTCAAATTCGTAATAAGTGTGCTACAAGAATTCGCTTCGGAGGGCTGAGATAATTCATTGAATCATAAATAACGAAACTTTCTCATATTTACCGTACTTCCATTATCTACACATTGATATAGACTGCTTGCAGCTGGAAACACTAGTTTTCCACTTTCGGGATGAATTTCATAACTCGTAATGCCCCATGTGGCTAATCTTTTTCTCTCCCAAAGGAGTTGCTCTTCTCTCGACAGTCGACTTACGGATGACAAGCTAAAACGGAAAATTGTTTATTCATCAATTTCGCCCACTATTAATCTAGCTACTTAATTAATCACTAACTCCTCACCTTTGAAAGTTAGCCTCTATAAGCGACTGCCAATTCAATTTGTATCCATTAGCGTTATCTGAATGTCCGATGTCGACATAAAGCAGCGTCGTTTCCCATCCGTGTGGCGGAGTGCTCAGAAAATATATTCTCATCCTGAAAGACCATGTTTTTACTAACTTATCAATAGTTGATATAAAAAGAGAACTGGAGAATCTTTCGAGTGATTACTGGAGAATTTAGGTCGCAATATGTTCAGAGCAATCATCATAAAAGCTGAACCAAAGTCAGTTCATTTGCCAAATAATATTGTCATTCAAATAATTTATACAACCAGAAAATTGCAGCCGATTATGCTTACCGTCCGTCTGGTAGGGATCTAAAAGTGATGGAGGCAGGTACGGATCCGGCAGAAACTCCGGCGAGACGTCTCCTGAGATCACTGACGACACCCCGAAGTTCGGACCATGTTTTTTTCCGAGTACCATTCTGAGAGACATAACTGTCCCTGCCTTCGCCGCAATTATCCATGTTTATCTGGGGATCACCTGGCTTTTTATTTTGAGGTTATGTGATACGAGGAGCGAAATCCTTTGCCAGATGCATATCACGATCTCGTCTGTAGGAGAAAATAGAGGATCACTATAACGCCTCGCGGAGAAAAGACAATCCTCTTCCGTTGCAACAATAAAAAATATATCGTATAATTTATTTATAGGTTATTTCGCGAGAAAGCGGTTAACTTTCACTTCTGCTCAAACATACGCTTGTAAAACGACGATGAAGTGAACGGTTACAAGCAAAATTCTGCGTTCTAGTCATAGCACGGGAAATGACGACCGCAATTTTGCGAAATCTTAATAAAAGACAACCGACGCCGTTTACTCGGCGTTTACATTTATAAATAAATCACCAATCTCTTTTTAATCTGTCAGATTTGCGAAAATGACACTTCTGTTTTTTTGGAACTGCAGATAACATTGTGTTTACAATATTTAACTTGGTCAACACCGCGTATCGCTCTTCGGCCGAATGTCAAAATACATTCCCGATTAAAACCCCACAACGTATCTATAACAGTAGGCCGATTTTCCAAATTTCTCTGATCATCTCCTCGTCGAAATGATAGGCATCTGCCGTTCGTTCAAACCTAACCGTGATATGTAACAGATATATTTCGATGAGCGAAGATTTGCGATCACTACCGTGTTATGACGCACACTTGGCCTCTTATTTTTATTACCTTTTCGAAATAATAATGTTAAAAATAACTATACCAGACACCACGGGCACTACGGATTCTTTCCCTCTCCCCCCCCCCCCCTGACTCCTTTCTTTCTTTCTCTTTTCTCTCTTTTTTTTTCCTCCTCTCTTTTTGTACTTCGTATTTTTCCTGTGGCCCCGACAGTCTTGATGTGTCTCTGCCAGCCAGCAGTTTACGACGCCAGCGCTCCATGCGCCACTTTAGCGAAGCTTTCCTTCATCTGTCGTCAGTGGTTCTCAACTCGCCCGCGTTGCTCTGACATTTATCCTGCGCGCCAAAATTCACGCGCTTTTCAAACTTCCTAAGCACCAGTTAGCACATTTATAACTTCTTTAACATTAAACTGGTAAATAATTCCTAACTGTGGCGTCATCATTTTTTATGCAGTAAAAATATTTTTATTTCTAGATCCTGATTAACACTGCGAGGTAACGTAATACGTAAATATTTTCTTCCAGATTTTGAATCTGGGTTAATTTTGAACCGTTGTTGACAGCAGTTCTAAGGAGAAATGAAAAGTTTGTAAGCGATTGTACTTGATTGATTCATTATGTTCAATGTCGACTTTCAGGTCAAGGTTTTGTTATACTCTTAGTTCTCACAATACACGTACAACGATCTTAGAATATTGGAATAATTCAAATAATTGAAATAATTTTTCATGCATAGATAGTTTATTGAAACTGCGACCATTTACTTTTATAGATTAAAGGATTATTTTTGGCAGATGTTGAAAATTGGTTTTATTCCTAAATACAGGAGTAACTGACATGTAGAAACCGGGTGACATTGTTTATGAAAAAAAATTTAATTATTATGTGTTCTACAATCCGATTAGCTGCTAACTAGTCTAAAATTTAGTAGCGCGTAAATTTTTCATCTTTAAAATAATTCCATCCATGTCTCATTTAGGGAGAAAAGATTTATTTATGTATGTTATAATGAAACTCCATGAATATACATAATTGTCAAGCTGGAACGTAAGGTTTCTTTCCGATCGCATTGGAATCAATTGAATACATGAAATATTCGGTTGATAAAAAGAAGAACAGCAGCTTTTCGTCGTCAGCTTGAAAACATCAGAACAGTTTGTGAACGTCGACCAATGTGTGTGCATAAATAAACGCTCAGGGCAAAAAAATCTGTCACTTAAAAAAACGGTAAGCAATTCAATGTCAAACGCTTCCATTTTCACAGATGCATAAAATCCGTTAGCGTACGTTCCATTTTCGAGGTGTAATTTTTGATTTTATTTATTCTTTTTTTGGCTGACATTCGATCCGGCGATTACATATGCATAGCGTCTTCAGTTAATTGTCGTTATTCAAAAGGCAATTTGAACCAGACTTCGACTAGAACTACATTCGTATGCCGTAAATTTAGTTGTCGATTCAAGGATTAGATAGCGATCCATAACTTCTTGGAATCTCGTATCTTTAAATAGGAATAAGGCGAGTATAACGTATTGTATAGTTTGTAATGATTCTAAGGTCAACCGTACAATTTCATTTCACTTACATCTATAACCGCTTTACACTACCTGTCCAAATATTAATCTAATCAAAAAGTCACGACTGTAGTAGTGAGAAAATTTTAAAAACAAAATTACCACGAAATGTGCTCTAATGGCTTTTGCGAGGTAGCTCCACGCGCAGAACTTAAACAGTGAAAGTTGTCACGTAACGCCAAACGAAAATCCTTATTAGTTCGATTCTGTCTTTATGAATAATTTAAAGAGAAATTGATTTATTTGACATCGTAGTAAAATGGGTGCGAAGTACAGCCGTCCAGAGTGCTCGGGCCTGAAACCGGTGAAGCTTTCGTGGTCACCGGATGACGTCAAGTGGACAATATTCACTCTCGAACGTCTGAAGAAAAACCCGGAGGTGAGATTTTTCAAATATGAAAATTATTGACATAAAAGTTGTTCATCAGATTGACATCAATTCCCGATAATAGAAATGAGAGTTCTTTAATTTCGAGAAGTACAATGACAGTGGAAAATATTTGTCGTTATTGCAAACTGTCTATTGTAGAAGACTGGAAAAAATATTTCCAAATTTCTCTCTTGATTGAATCCTCTAAATCGATCTGCCTGCTGGCTAAAACCGTATCGACCGTATCGACAAGCGTCCATGCGAAAGCAGTCCAAGACCGGTTTTGCGTCTGGAAATCAAGTCTTGAGTAATAGTGAAAATCATGAGAGATTTGAACACTTGCGTCGAATTTTCCTCGCTTGTTCATTTATTCATTTGCTGAAATCTTATCTCCCTCTGAAATCTCCATTTTTGTAAGAACTTTCGGTGATATTATTTATATTTATATTATATCTTTTTTCATCCTCCCTTACTTCGAAAGGATTGAAGCACGAAGCTGACTTCCCTTCTTCCGTTCCAACTAAATCTCTAGATTAACGGATTAGGTGTTGGGGGATTATAACTGCTCCTCCTTCGCCTTTTTACTCGACGATATAAGTTTGAGCAAACATGTCAGCTAGTACCCACAGCCACGAAGCTTATAACTATGTACGTACACCGTTTTTGCTAGACTCAGAGCCACGCCATCGCGCACTCTGATATTCAAATGTCAAGGTCCAGGGTTCGTAGCCCTGCGAATCGACCGGTTATCCAGCTTGTCTGCAATCGATTACCCCTCTCCGGACCCTTCTCCCTTTCCCCTTCTCACATTCGCCGATGTAACATTAACTAATCAATCCTGCCTTCGCCATTATTACACCGGTTCTCTAAGCCCGATTAATTATCTCCACCTATTCATCCGGCATCAAATTCGCCACTTTCTTCAGGGTGGATCGCAGCCCTGAGACGGACAAGAAGCAGACTCAAGTCTAAGATTTATCTCCTTTTAGGGCGATAATTACATCGTCACGATCAATTCATCGTCACTGATAGCTGGTCGATTTCACAAAAAGCAGCAAGCCGACAGTAATCGTCGAAATTCACGTGAAGCTTGCATGCACAAGGTATTACAACCTAAGCTGGTTTTATTCCCGACTTATCCCATCGCGAGGGGTTGTTTCAGCAGGGAGCAACGGGTTGCCGCTCTTTGATCCCTGCGCCGAGTTACATCAAAGAAGTCAACGCTACTTTGAGGCTATTGAATCTGATTTATTTAACTGCAATTTTGTTGATGAACGCGCACAGTGTAATTACAGATAGAGAGCTGAGCTAATGGTTCGTTACATGTGCCAAATCGGGGGTGAAAAACTATTTGCTTTCACGTAATTTCCTTGATTTTTCGAGAAAATTTCCAAAAATTCAAGGCGCATGTTAAGTTGTGATTTATAATCACGCTGCTTTCTCCTGGATTAGGAATTGCGCAAATTAGTTCAGCAATGTGAATTTCCCCGTCTGTTCGAGGCACATAGTTTGTTCAAAATTCCCAAATGAAGCCTCGAAATGAGAGTCTCAGTAATTTTCACGCTGCGTTCCACCTCGTGTAGCTCTGTTATTCGACAAGTATTTTGAGTCGTTATTTCGCTTCAGGTAACCGGGGAACTCGAGTAATGATGAACTTCTCGCGGGGACCCGACTCTGACCCTCTTCCTTTTCTGCTTGGATTTCCTTTACCTTCTTTATTGCTCGCGATTTCACCCCAGGAAATCTAAGGCGCATATTTGTAAAAAAAACAAGTCAAAACTCAGGGCGCTGAAATGAAAAATAAATAAAATGGCGTGTAAATAAAAAAATTCCAGGCAAATACATAGAAAGCTACCCACATCGTTGCTACGGGAACCTCAAGTACTTAAAACAGCTTTGCTCGGTTCTCGATTTTCTAAACGATACATTCACTAAAGCACCCCGCGGCTCCTATTACGACAACATATAAAAATGCGTAATTACTATAGCTGTGTCACTTGCTCCACGCAAGTAGGATTTTTTGGGGATCCGGGACTCGGTAAACGCGCTATCAATTTATGGGAGACAAATAATCATTTCGAGAGGCTTGATTGAGACAGATATAAATTATACAGTGAAAAACACCGGAAGGTAGATATATACGGTACAATAAGTGGATCGATATACGAAGAGCTACTGGTCGCTTCGCCTGAAATCTTTAACCGATTGAAATTATCAGAATCATAAGCTATATACTGTAATGAATGAAATCACTGATACTGCCAAATCATAACCTACGGTAAATTCCGCGAGCAGGGTTCTCAGTTTCTAGGGCTTCTTTGGAGGTGAAATAACCCCTGAACAATTCTTGCCACAAGTTTGTTGGGCCTCAAATTGTCCTCGGCAACTGACAAGTCCTGAGAATGATAGAATGACCGAAACAAAATTGCAAGTGAGTTACGAACGGTGCGGCCATGTTTAATTCTCCCCGGCGTTTCAATTCGGCTGTCGTAACCATTTAACTTGCATCATTCTTCCTTGTAAAACGATGAATGATTCGCTTCGTCAGCGAGGGTCGCGAGAAAATAAACGTGCCTAGTACGAAGATATTGGACACCGGCTGTGCACAGCATTTTGTATACACCGGCACTCCGAGTTGCGTGTTCGTCTCTCCTTTCGTTCCTCTCTCATCGTCTCGCAGCTTCCATTCCTCCGGTTCTCGTCCTCCTCTTTTCCGCATCTTCTTTCCTCCCGTTTGATACACAAAGGCGTAGGATGTAACGAACGAAGCACGCACACAAAACGAACCCCTGCCACAAGGGTGCAGGCGGAGGCTGCGGGGTGAGCTTACGGAATCAACTAAGGCCCACGTGATCGATACGTCGCAGGCTCCAGAGAGATTCCCAAATGTCGAAGCATTCTCGAACCCGACTGAACACCATCCCCTGAACCACGCATTCGCGTAGGCCAGGAGTTATCGCGAACTGCTCCTCGAATAGTCTCGTCCTACTGGCTGCACACCCCGTGCATCACGTTCGTCTACACTTCTCGACGATGGGCTGGAGGTAGACGATCCTCGAACGTTGATTCATTCACGAGCGTATCATCGCAGCGCGCAGTTATTTCTGCAAAGAAAAAAAAAAAGAGGAAACGGCGCGATCGTGAAATCGCACTCGCGGTATATCCGGTGGCGGTAAAATATGATTACTCTTTTTGAACGCGCAGGGTGGTTGGGTTATTCAGGAACACCCAGTACGAATATATAATGGAAATGGCTGAGGAGAAGAAACAGCGGCTGCCCGAGCCTGAGGGCATCAAAGATTTAAACCTCCTTGCCTCTCGTCGACGCCCCCTCGACCCTCCCCTGCGGGCTTCTAGCGAACAATTCCGAGAACTTCCGAGGATTCTCGAGTGCCTTATAATATTGAAAGGACCTCGAAGAACGCCGGGTCCTCCCCTGCCTCCGCCGGCAAATGACGTCCTTGCTGCGGGTCGAAGAAAGCGGTCGAAGAGCGGCGTCCTGAAACGGGTTAATGGGAAATGAAGAATTCGCGCAATTAATTTTCGGCGGAAGGACGAGGGCATTGAATGCACCGGATGATCGCAAGAGCGGCCCGTTATTCCTTGACGAATTGTTTCAAGGGGTGACAAAGGATTTTACCGCTTAATGCGTGTTTCGAGTATTCCGAAAGCTGGATGCCGCGACCCTTGTGCAAGGGGTAGTACGTATGTACATACCTAGACGTAAACGTAAGTGGAATAACGCAGGTAGACGAGAGCACGTACCGCTATACGTGCGGGGATGCTCGCGTTCTATTATTCACCAAGCTATTCATCTGCCCGCCGTGTAACGTCAACTTCCGCCCAACGGTTCTATTTCTGTAACAATATATGCCAGATATAAAAATACGAAGTAGCTAATAAAAATCGCCCGTTCCAACAGCAATTACCGGTACGATAGGAACGTTACGCAAAGCCGTTAACTCGAAACTCGCCAGCTCGATAAATGCACGACCGCTATTCGAGCCACACCGTTTTTAAAGTCACTGTGTATTTTGTTTTTACGCTGATATTTCTGCGGACAAGCTGCGGCATCGGATTCGACGCTTTTAAAAAAATTCATCAATTCTAGGTTTTGTCTCCCGCAGCTCAAGCATGTAAAAAATCACTGGGACTGCGAAGTGAATCGTGTGTTTAAAACGAGGAGAAAGACTCGAAGCAGTTCTTGAACCTAATTAAATTAGCAAGAATGGAGAATTGATGAAAATTACAAGTTATGAAATTAACGGACATACTACTTCGGTTTATAAAATCGACGCGACGTATCTCGAGATTAATATTTGGAAAAAAAATAGGTGGCGCGTAACGACGGAAAGATCGCCAGATCCTTTCATCCTCGCGGCATCCTTCGTTCTCGACTCCTTCTTCACCTCCGTTAACTCGTCCTGCAGAAGAATTTCTCTCGAGTGACGTTTAAAAGTAGCCAAGACGCAGGCGGACTCGGTAATATTCCATTGGCGCAAAGTCGAGAGGCTTTCCCGAGGATTTTCTTATCACTTTACAGGACAAAAATATTCAATATGGCGGCTTGCATTATGTAACGAAGCAATGAGAGAGCAAAAGAGAAATAGAGAGAAAGAGAAGAGAAAAACTTTCGAACTAGCTAAACTTGAAGTGTACGAGGTGGTGCGTTCCTCGCATCTCAACTAGCTCTCATCCCCGACTTCGCTTTATCTCTCACGTAGTATGCATATATACGTGCAGTTGTATCGTGTCTCTTCTTCGGGTTAGGATAATCCGGGATGAAGATCGAGCCGGAAGTGGGACAGTCAAACCGGTAGCCGAGCGCCATGAGCCACCGGTGGACTTTCTTTATTCCACCAAATCCAGGGTGTCAGCCTCACCCTGTAGAATACAAAATCGGTTCCACGCTGTTTCGACGTTACTTTGCAGGTCCTTTCGGCTGGACGTGTTTTTTATTTCTCCAACTTCACTCGAAATCCCTTTTGGCAATTTTCCCCTTCAAGCTTCATTGAGCGTTTCCTTATTCATTTGAATTTGTTTTTTTTCTTCACTCTGGCCCGCCGAAAGCTGACTCGGTTCTTTTACGTGAAAATTTATTATTTTCTTCCATTCCTCGAACGTTCTCCTTCCGATCCAATACGCGTAAGATTACTGAACATGCCGATAACGCAACTGAAAATCGTCATCTTTGCGCTCTCGTTCATACATTTTCATTACAATCCCGTTCGTATCGCGGTGTGACTTTCCAAAGTTACACGGTACACGTACTAATACCCAGCGTAAATGCTCACCTACGAATTCGCAGCACCTCGGTAACGTATCGATCGACGTTGCGAACGGCGGAATGATAAAAATTTTCTGGATATCCACCTTCTCCTATACCTACGTTCTAAGGGGTGTGCAACGCCGGTTGGTCGCATCTTCCACCAAACCCGGAGGGTTTCAGGGTCGCTCGACCGTCGAATGACACTCGATATAACCGTCGCTGTGTTATATTTGTCACGCCATCAGGATAATAGCAAGAATGTGGACCTGTTATAGGTGGGAAATGTGTTTGCCGAGGGCTCGACTGCAGGCCCGGATTGTGTCGCGGGGTCAGCGAGGTTCGACTGGATTGGGTTGGGCTGCGGGCTCGAGGCGAGCCGAGGAACGTAAACCACTTTGCCACCCCAAACCCGAGTCGACATTTTATTATCGACACCTTCCCGCCCCACCCCTCTCCGCGATATCTTCGCGGTGACCCTCGCCTCGCCACTCTCGCATCCCCCGAGTCCCGCAGGATACCTCCTTCCTCGATTTGCCACCGCGCGGACCGACGAACCCCGTTTTTCGGGACAAAACAATCGATCCTTAACCCTGACGTCACGTGATACGTACATGTATACGTCTGTGTCCCGGTTGCATCCCGTGTCTGTACACGAGGGGGTTAAATTTATACATCTCGCGACGTTCTCCACCTTTCACTCTGGCCGATATACGGCAGGGACGCCTGCTTTACATCCGGAAGAAATCGAAATGTCGGGGAGGTTTGAGAGCCCAAAGTCGAAGAGCTGCGCGTATCCTCGCATCGAGTCCTCCTTGTCGTAAATGGTTTATCTTTGCCGATAAAACCGTGGTAAATCAGGAGGGGCGACCACCCCGGGAACCATAACCAGCCCCTCCCAGGACAACGGCGCTACTTAGAATCCGCATCGAATAACCGAAGCGAGAATCTTCGCGTCAGGGGTCCTGCTGCAACAAGGACTCGCAGCCTGTTGCCTCCCGACTACTCCCTCAACGCTCTTAATAATGTGCGTGCTGCCCACACAGGCGCGTCCTACTTTCATCCCTTATACACAAGTATAACCTGGATGAAGGCATCAGCCAGACTCGCCCACGTGATGGAAGATTTGCTCGAATTTATCAAAAGTTTGAGAAAACCGACGGATGGATGAAAGAATTTTTTATGCTTTTACTAGTAATTGTTAACCAGGATTCCTTGCAGTCGAAAGAAACGCAGAGAGATGGATTTCTCCACGTTTCACGTATTCGCCGTTCCGTTACAGTTGGGAACCGTGAGAGTTCGAAAGGTTTCGTATCAGATTATCGGTCCAAGGAGGTGTGCTTGCAATTTTAATCGTGGCTTCGTTTCAATGGGACTTGAACAAAGCTTCTCGAAAATTCAGGGTGTAAAAGTACGAAGGAAAACGCAAAGAAACGATCGAACGAAGCATGTTCTCAAGATGGAAAAAAGTACGAAGAAAGGTAAAAGTGAACCTCGGCATTGGATGACAAACTACCGTGTGTAAGGTAATCGGACGAGTAAAGCCGGTCGAGCGTCGCATAACGCGTCGGGCGATCTCATAAAAGGATGATAATACGTATCGGAGTACCTACGATATTTCACCGCGGGCTTTCGGTGTATCTGGAGAACTGGCGTGACCAAGGATCATTCGGCACGTACCCTTTTCTCGTTTCTTTTTCCGCGTGTATTCTGTTCCGCGTATTTATTTTATTTCATTTCTCTCCTTTCCAACTCCCAACTTCCAGACGGATGTAAGGGATGGTTTTCTGGGTGCGCCGCGGGCCTCGCGACTCGGACGAGGCACGGCAGCAATGAGCAGAAGCGGAGAGCGGGGATCGCGTGCGTTTTGCGAGGGTGGGGCCGAAGACCGAGAGAGTAAATTTATACGGCTTGCGGGGGTGGTGGAAATATGCTAGCCGTCGGCTGATGCTATCGTCCTGTGTGCCTACCAATACACTTGCGCCTCTCCAAGAAATAGGGAATATCCTGGGATCCCTGCAGGATAACGGCGGCTACGGGTTGCCACGAGTCTTAGGACTGTGGAGCCTGCAAATCCATGTTTCTTTTTTTTTTTTTTAAGTACTTCGCTGATTTCGTTGTAAGTGATCGTTCTGAGCCTGTGGTTTGACAAACGATAAGGAAAAACAAGGAAACAATAATTGTTTACGGACAGGCACGTCTCGAAGACAATAAGGGTGGAGGAAAAAATCGACGGCAAACCTGCTAGGTTCGGATCTCTGAAAGAGGGGTGAAACTGTCGGTAACTTTGACTGTGATTGAAAAGAAAAGGAAGTAATTAAAATGAAATATCGCGAAAGTTTATAGTCACGGTGCTGTGCGGAAACTGCACTTTTAATCACGGTAGATATATTCTACGTCTCGAGCTGGTCGCGAGTAAAATTATTCCACTGTCGTAGAGAGAAAAAGGAAGAGAGAAAGAGAGAGCGTGTCTTTCGTGGATCTCGAAGTTGATCCTTGGGAGCTTTGAGACGCCGAAGTTGGATCAACTTCTTTTTCGGATGAAATCCTTCGCCGAGAATGAAACGATATCTGCGATTCGAGATCTCGGAGGACAGCGGCTTACCGCGAAACCCTTTTAATCTGCGAACGGTTCGAGACGGTCGCTGAGACGCCGCGGGTTTGTGAAAGGATGTAGGAAAATGTAAAGACAACAACGCGTTATCCGAAAGAGGGAGGATCGCCGTATAAGTGGATGATCCTCTATCGGAACGAGCAGTCAACTATCTACGGCCTTTACTCTAGCGAGAAATTGATTGTTTAAGAAGACAAACTTTGCGGCGCGGGATGAAATACAAGTGGCAATCAAAACTTCGACTCCGTTAGGTATAAAAAGTCATTGTGATTCCGCGGGCAGAAACAACATAACTCGCAAGTCTTCGCGCGCGGTTTCGGCCGATTATACCGTGCAAAATTATGACGAGATTTACGATTTCTAACTTTAGTTCCTGACTCGCGCGTACACGTTGAATTAATAAATTTCTGTTCTCGGCACCGCTTATTGTTAGACCGTCACACTCGGGCAAGTTTTCATCGAACCGTACGGGAATCGAACAACATTACGTATTCAACTATCGTTTGAAATGTTTCTAAGGCATGTAAATAGCGATCCCGACTCTCGGCTCTTACGCAGCCATTTTGAATCTCGAGGGTTCGAGACGCCGGCAAGAAGAGGAACAAAGAAATGCTCGTCAAGTATAACGAGCCGGGTTCACCAGGAGCCGTCGAAAATTACCCTTAATCCCTCGCAGCAGGATAAGGGAATCCAACGCGAGGTGTAAGGGATGAAATTATAGCGGATGGAGTGGCGTGGAAACGACGAAACGTAGGCGGCAGAGATCAGAGGCGGTCGGTAACCCGATCGACCCCGACAACACTGGGGAGTGTCATCCGCACGCAGAACTCACGCGGTATAAAGTGCAAGCCGTAAAGCGTAACTATCGTAACGCGTTACGCCCGCATCGCGGAACCCAGTGGTGAGGGGGTGAGGGCGAGAGAGGGGGAGCGAGAGAGAGCGAGAGGAAGAGGGAGGCCGGAGAAACGGACATCGATCTGGGAGCGGCGTAACTCGTACACGAACAGACTCGGGGTGCAGAGTTTACCCGGAGGGGGTTGGGGGTTGGTTAGACCGCGTTGCTCAATCGAGACATCCTCAGGGCGTACATCAACTTCCCCGCAATTCGGTTACGAGCGTCTTGTTTGCCCTGCAGTAATCGTCCGCGGAGCGCGGATCTTTCGTCACCGGTAAATTAAATCATCCTCTACCCAAGTTCCGAGGATTGAAATGACCGAGGGATACTTTCGTGCCGAAATATTATACAGATAATTGTGCAACTGCGGAATTTTTAATATGGTTTTTATTTTCTTTCTTTTAATACGCGTAGATTTGTCGAACTTCTTGCGTCATTTGCCGATTCCTTCCGCGATATCCTGCAGAATTACGAGCTTTATGGTAGATGGCTGATTTAAACGAGGTCTCGTGTGTCTGTTCGGAAATTGACGAATATCGATGAAAATCTAACGTACGGAATATTTCAATCAATCGTCTCGAATCAAATTGTATATACCTAGTTTTGTGGGGAAAATGTTTAAATTCTAGTTTTTCCAGTAAAAACCCGAAAGTAACGGAATAACTCGACTACGATTTGAACACGATTCTTGTGAAACTTTTCAAAGTACGTCGCGCAATTCCTCTTCATCCGAAATAAACGAAAATTTCTTATCCAAGATTTTAAAAATTATAGATAATTTTGGCACTGATTTTGAAAATTCTTTTAGAACGCTTCAAAGACCAGACTGTAAAGTTTTCTCATCAGGGTAAGAATTTCTCCTCATCAATTAGCGGCGTGTTTCTTTTTTTTTTTCTTTCTTTTTTTATTTTCTCTACGACACAACAAAGCGAGCGGTAGTTCTTTTCATCCACGTAATTATACCAGGACGGAAAGTTTGATCATTAGGCCGTTGTTGTTTCGCGGAATTTTTGTAAAGTTTTTTACTTCACTGTACAGTGGAAGAGATCTGAGCGAGAAATCGGTCGGTTGGTACTTCATCGAATTTGGGGGTCGCCGTTTTTCACCCTCAAGTCAAGCTGCGAAGGATCCTAATGCAATAGCTTAATTTGCAGTTCTTGCACTCGTCAAGGATTGAATGAATAAAACAAAAATGCAATCTCGAACTTAAACCGAATTGGAAAAAAGCGAGCGAAAGTAGCGATGATAATAGTACTGTAAAGAGATTCTGACCCCATTTTCCTAGAGACAAATGTAATAATACGCATCGTTTCACGAATTACCGGGAAGTTTCGCAACTTGCGAGGCTGGACAATTCGTAAAACGAAACAAACAAATAAAAAGTTAATTACAAACGGTACCGAGCTCGTTACTTCGCACATGGGCGAAGCAAGAGGGTCGAAGACGATCAGCGGAAAAGAAATTGATCGTTAAACCTTGCAGGGGAAGGTCGAGTGGAAATCACCGTCGACGTTAGCCGAGGCGACGCGTCTTTTCAGAATCACCTGCCGCACCTATTGTTTCTCCTTTTTTCCATCCCCGGTACTTCGCCTTCTCCCTTTTCTTTCTGCTCTACGTTCAGTCAGTGACTAATGGCGTGCGGGAAAGGAGAGAAACGAGTTCAAGAATTTCGAGGGAGCAAATGGTTAATTTGAACGGATTTGGTCGCCGGTATAAAGGGCTTGCTAGCCTTTGTCACTTCGGCCGTTAAGGAAATGAAAATAAGAAAAGATGTACACGTAGCCGTTGTCCGCCTAGAGAACCTCATTTTCGTAACTAATGCGGCACAGGTTTTTCCGGGGATAATTTTAAGCGCCCCATTTTTTTGTTCTCATCCCCTCGCTCGTTTCTTAAAACAGCGTAAATCACCGAGATGCTAAGGAAAATTATTATGAAGATAAATTTTTCTCGTCGCCCCATTTTCACGCGGGGTTAAAAGCGCAAGCTATTACCAAACTGCAAATCACAAATATGATACTTATAGACGCGTTTGTATTCGGTCTTCTCCATTATGTCTAAAAAGAAACTTTTAATTCAACCTTACCTTGGATATTTCTTTTTTTTTTCGTTTTGTTTTTTGTTTTTGCAGTCTCGATACGAATCTCTGATCTCGTCTGAGGCTTTCGAAGCTTAACAACGATTCTCGACTCGAAAGTGTTCAAATGCATCGATTACTTTTGCCTGATATAATCGTGCGATTAACAAAAACAGCCGAAAATCGACGTTTGTTTTGGAATGCTGATTAGACGCTATTCTTACTCGCGATTATTACAAGAAATTTCAAACAACGTTCCAAGAGTCGAGTCAACAACCGAGTCGTCAGATCGCGTGAGGCGAGACTTTGGAAAAAAGAAAAGTGAGACCGAGGCTAAAACGAAAATACCAAGACGCTGCCGGCGCGCTGTTTCTCATTCAGGATTCTGCACGCCCTGAGGGAGCAGCTCCTAGTCAGCGAGTTCAGGGGTCGGTGCCCTCCGAGACGTTTTAAACGGCCCGACAACCTTCACCCACGCCCCTCGGTGCGTCTCGATCCTTGCGTAGAGCTTTGCCGACGACCCGCAGGCTTACAGCGTTCTTCGCTCTTCGTCGTCGGACCGAATTAACAAACCGCTGCGAGATCGTACAAAGACGAGAAATCTAATCGGGATGAAACGGATCGAGAGACTTGTCGGAGAGTTTGGCAGGCCCTGATTTTCTCTCCTCGATCCGATGCGGGGAAGTATCGATCATTTCTCTCATAGAACACGCCGCGCGCAGTTGAATCTGGAAAAGGGACGGTCTTCGAGTTGCTTATGGTCCTGCAGCAGCCGCGTGTAGTAGAACCATTTAATCCTGCGCTGGAATCCACGGTACCGTCCGATTCGAGCCCTTTTCTTAAACCAAACTCGCCTTCTTGCCGTGGAACTCATCGGCCCGTAATCACTCTCGAGAAAAAGGGCGACGCAGGAGTTGGATACCTTTTTGTAGATTTTTTGATCGCAAGGCGATCAGACAGCTAAGCGGGGAAGAGAAAACCTGAGAGGACGAGGGAATCGGTACAAGGATCGAAAGTCGTGCACGCATGACGTTGTTTCGATCGCTACAATTCGTCGAGAAATGCGCGTGTTTTCTTCCTGTCTTTGAGAAAAATCTCTGCGGAGCAGCTGCGGAGAATAAAAACGTACGAACTAACGAAAGACAGGAGGACGAGAGAGCCGGGAATAAGGCGAAACGAAATCAGGTTATCACCGTCCTTATATCGGGTAAGTGAATTCTCTAGTCGGATGGGGACGCGTCAAGGGGATCCTTGAAAGAAGAAAGAAGAAAGAAGAAAAAGAGGAGGTCGTGGCGCGGATTGAGCCGTTCGAGAGAGAATGAGGACGTTTAAAATCTGAAGGAATAACGTCTGGCTCGCGAAGTCTGCAGGGTTTCGAGTTTTCGCGTGCCTTTTCTCCTCCTCGCAATTTAGACACAGGATATGCGGGAGGGGCTCTGCGGGGTTGTGCTGGGCGTGTGTGCCCCTGGGGGGTCCCAATATTGATCCCCCTCCCCCACCCCGCAGACCCAGCGTGAATCAACCCCGACATTTCTCACCCCGCTACTCGCCTGCCCTCCCATCACTGCATCCCTTGCCATTTTCCAGGGTCCCCGCCCCTCGTGGTATTTACAGAATATTTAGGAGAGCCAAACCGAGTTACCGCGACTCCTGCACAACGGCACGCGAGACCCGATCCAAAGGTAGACGTGCCTAAGCCTAACCACGGTTCAATCGCTTCAGATTTCAACGTAACCTGTGCGAAGTGTAGGGAAAATAATTGTCTCTCGTTACCGTATAAACCGTCGTGTTTTTTCGTTGAAATCGAGATACAGAATCGCAATTTTTTGCCCAAGTTGTTCGATCCTCGGCCAGAAATCTTCCACCCCGCAGGACGATCTTCATCAGTGCCAATAAAGTTTCGCACACTCTCCGCCGTCTCGTTTAGATACGGATCGCTGAGTCGTTGCTGGCCGATAACTTAGAAGCAACAAATAAGTATGACGATACTGATAAATATGTTAAACTATCTGCGAAATTTTTATACAAAATGACTTTGATCCCTGCGGTAGACGATCGCAAGGACATAGGGGGATGAATCATAGGGGAGAATTAATATGTGTGGGTATAATGTAGAGTCGCGGAGTTCAGTATAACCGCTTCCTCTTAGCCACGCGACTCGCTGGTGGGTTTTATTTTTTCAGTTCGAACTAAAGACCGCTCGGCGAGGTCACCTCGGTTCGATTAAACGGCATCGGCCTACAGTCAAATCCCCGGAAGTGGGAGTGAAATTGGAAGTAGAAGCAAGCAGCCTGTCGATATCCGGGGATTTTCGATGCTTCGTTGATAATCAAGGGTTGCTTTCATTCTCCCGCTCGTTTTTCTATTCCCATTTTTTTTTTCCTCCCCTCTCTCGTGCCGATTTCCAAGGATATCCGGCAAATTGCGGGTTTACCATGTACAACCAACCGTGATAGACAGGAAACGAGCGGAAAGGAGTACGCGCGTGTAACCCTGAAGGGCTCGCCAAGGCCCCTTTGCCTATTCGCCTCGTTTCGGCTCGTTTTGAACATAATACAGTCGTATGTTATACGGACGCTGCTGCGGGGAGGGAAGCGAAGATACGTGATGCATAATGCATATACTATGAGGAACGAAAAGGGGTGAAGGAAGGATGAAGTGTAAACAGAGATGTATAAGTGTATCGATTAAAATACATGTGTATATATATATTATATATATATATATATATATATATATATATATATATATATATATATATATATATAAATAATCATTATAGTAATGATAATAATCGCAGTAATAATGACGATGATATTGACGATATTACCTGCACTGTTGTTTCATGATTAAAATGATTATAATAATATCGTTCATTTATTATACTTCAATCTCGGTTATTTGACGAATGATTATGAATACGGGTTGAAACGTTTATACGTATAATAATAACAACAAAAAATGATAATAATAACAGTAATGATAATCGTCCAGCTTTTTTTCACATTGACGATCGGGAATGATAAGTTGATTGCTTTTGGTTTGTTTTCTTTTCTTCTTGTAAAATGACTAGAATTAGAAACATTTGGTTAAAATCGTTAGGTCCAACACACTTGATACTAGATTATGCTAAGCTAATTATTCATATGAACACCGTTAAAATTTATCGTGTATGTATATGTATATATATAATATAATATGTATATATCGTATATATGTACACTTTGTACTTGGGTAAATATATAAAAGCACTTACATCACTATATGATTCTAACACTTAATATGATATGCCCTATACGTATTATACATATAATATTTAGAAGTTATTATCATATTCATTGTCCTTTGGAATTATCGATAGATTGCATTAATTTTGCATTATATGATAAAAAGAAAAAAGTTTCTTCATCCTATCTTTTGCCATCTTCATGCTTCGTATTTTCTGATACCGTTGAATTAAGAGTTTTCACTTCCTATGGTCTCACAATTACTTTCAGACAGTTGAAACTGCCTTTATTGCTGCGTCTACGTTACAAGTTTTTTTTTTTTTTTTTTTTCTTTTTTCGATGCTCAAAATAATGATGACAATAATAATACTATTAATAATAAAAATGTATGACAAAATATATGAATTACAGTTCGATTAATTCTATAGGCCGAAGGTATCGCAAAATCGTTACAAAAACGCGCGTATCAATATTTTATTTTCTCCTTTTCTTTTGTCTTCCACCTCGTTTTCTACGTTCTCGTCTTTTTTAATTATCACAAATTACAGCATTATCATCTCTTGAATAATTCGTTATCGTCATCATCGTCATCATATCATCATCATCAAAAACAACACCACAACAACAACAACAATAATAATAATGATAATAATCATAATAATCCGCCGAAGAAAAAACAAAGTTTCAGTCTCGACGATAGAAACGATCCGATTGTGAGATTAATTCCCCGCTTGCTCAAATTTCATTCTTTCTCAAGAATCAGTTCCATACAGCTTTACAGGCGCGCTTACGTAAATCTAAACGTATGCAATATAACAGGGTAAGGGTATATGTATATGCATATGCCAGACGAAACTACGCGTCTAAATAAGCTAATTAGTCACAAATCTATTCGTAGGTCTATAATGATATTAAATAACAGGCTACGTTGATTGCTTTCGTTGTACAAATACGACATCGATGTGACCGCATGTATATGTATGCACGAATGTGTAATGCCACAAATTACTCGACTAAAGCTTTTTAAGCAGCTTCTACACACGGCGTGTTTCGGATTGGAAATTTATTACAAACGCGAATATAGCCGATAAGATGATCATACAACAGCACAGAAAAATGCTGATGAATTTTTTAACCAACGTCCGATGCACGCCAAGTCACAAAGAGATGTTAATTCTATTTTATTTTGTTGTTCTTCTAACCCAGAAAAAATCGAAATAAACGAAAAGCACATAGAGCACAAAACGAAAAGATAGCGAAGAGGACGTAGGACAGAAAACGAGAGAATAACAACGATATCGGCAACACGTACAGACAGGATTACTCTAAAAAAAAAAGAAAAAATTGATATGTTGCATGATTTCGAAAGGTATAAGACACACAGAAAGAATAAATCGAGGTATAATACGGATTACGTGTGAGTAGGCACTGGCTGTAGGTATACGTACATACTTCTGAGGGGAACGAGAGGAGGATTCTTTGAAAGTTGGTATAAGATGGACCCCACCGATCTAACCCTCCTCTTATTTTCTCTTTGCCATTCTTCCCGAAGCCATCCAACTTCTAAATCCGCGGTAGGATTTCTCTCCTTTTTTCTCTCTCCCTCTTTCCTCAGAGCTCGATGTTTCCGCAGCCGCGGAACGTGCGGAAGACGAGAAGCGCGGTAGATGATTTAGGAATAATGGCCCCCAGTCGTCCCCTTCATTCCCCCGCACGCACGCCTCCGCTGTTTTCTTTTTTTTTTTTTTAAATCCTTTTTTACTCTTCCAAGAAAATAATTCATCTACGCGTTTTACTACGAGTAGATACTGTAAGCTGCCTCGAGAAGGAGAGTGAAAGAGAACGTAAGTAAAGAAGAGAAAGATCGAAGAAAGGAAAACCCTGAGGGACACTCCTAATTTCTTCCTTGGGAAACAGATGAAATTCTTATAAAAACACACAGCGCCAAATTAGCAGAGCTTTCGAGTGTTTTCCCGTATGTGGTTTATTTTTTTTTTTTTTACATCTCTATTAATTCTCTTTCCCCCTCCATCTCCCTTGTCCACCCCATCCCTCCTATCATCGTCAGTCTTCTTCCCTGTGCAAAGTCTACGATACAAATTATACATTCTACACGCACATACGCATAAAGCGGTTTCTCTTCGGTTTGTAAATTGAAAACAACTTGGGTAACGCAACACGGGGATACCGGTGGCAGGTGAAATTGATCGGTCACTAGGGACACCAGAACCAAAGAAAATCCCACGGCGGCGCAGCCATGCGGGTGCAGCAGACCAATAACCGAGGCAAAGTCGCACCCTCGATTCATCCCCGGGGTTAATCGATGTTTGACGGATGTGATTCGACTCGAATTTCCAAATTATTGTTCGAAAATCTAACGGAAAAAGCAAACGAAAGAAGATTCAAGGCATTTCTGATTTTTTTTTTTTAATTCTCACCCTTGGTTCCCTTTTCGTAAAATTTTTTCTATTTTTTTTTTTTGTTTTTTTTATTGTCTTGCAGGCGATAACGAAGGATTTACGGGTAGGCGGCGAGTAATGGGGGAGAAATTGATTCTGTAAAGCGGCAACGTATATATATGTACATGTACGTATATATGTGTATACATATATATACATAGCGTGGGATAAGAGTAATTTTTTAATGTTTTCAACAACAACAGGTACAGCCTGCGGTAAATACTTCACGATAAGATACTCTTTCAGTTTACCCAAATACTGCATTACCTTAATACTCGTTATTACCAATTAATCATTACGTAATACTTGCTACACATGTGTTTTACTATATAATGATAAATCACGCTAACCGCTATTGATAGACATCTGTTAATTTTACACAGATTCACGAGGGTCTGCAACGGAATTTAATAAGCCGCGTACAAGAATTCACATCGCTTCAAAATTAGATCAACAAGCTTAAGCGACGTGAGAAAAAAATCTTTCTTACTTCAATTGTATTATTTATTCATTTTTCTCTTCGTTATCACGCTGAAGACCCTCGAGATCCAGAGACAAATATACAGATAGATAAAGGAAAGCTACGTTTAAGCTGTCAAAAAAAATTATTGGCAAAATTTATACACCAACACAAACCAATCAATCAATCAATCAATCAATCAATCAATCAATCAATCGATATCAATATCATGAGTATTAGCTCTAAAATAATTCAATTGTGGATTTTTTTTAAATGTTTTTTTTTTTTTATTTTCCATCATTTTTTTCCTTTTTTTTTGTTCATTTGCATTATACTTTTTTTCTTCTTCATTTTTTAAAATAAATTAAATAAATAAATGACTAAAATGCATCTCGCGTAGCCCTGATCCGGGCCCGTGAAAACATTAAGATGAAAAGAGAAGGTTAAAAATTAGGGAGCAGAAATTTTATTGAAATTTCTGACCGACATGGAGAGAAGATTTAAAGGAAAAAGGCAAATAGAATTTCATCAGCCTTCGATCGATTGCCGTAAAATGGCTTATTGACTTGATACGCAGGTGCAGGATGAAATTCCTTTCAATTTCCTTCTCATATCTTTTCCTTGGTCATTTGGCAATGGGAATTACGATAAATATGCAGGCTTACAGACGAAAGTGTCCGAAGACCAGGATCAGGGGTTTTACACATTGGTGCGTTGTATAATAAGCAGTATACAACGATACCATTCACATCTATATACTATAATATATAAGTAAATTGAATATAGCTAATAATATTAATATTTTAAATTACGTTAAAAGTTTTCTTTCATTTCTTCTTTTTTTTTTTTCTTTATAAGAAGTATAATAACTACTCACTACCGACTATAATAATACTATTGTGAGATATTCTATGGTGTGCACTTTGTTCTTCTATTACAGGGTAATCAGAACGTATTACGTAAGGTTCACTACTCGTTGACGTTTTTATTAATTAATTTATTTGTTTGTTTGTTGTTTTGTTTTTTTTTTTTTTGTTTTTTTTTAAATCAATTTTCCGCTTTTCTACTCTCCTTTTCACCTCTTTTATATCTGAATTAATTTTATACGCATTATATAATAATATTATTATAATACTTTTTCAATACGAAGAAAATATATTTACATCAATATCTCCTCTTACTAGATATTAGATATTATCATCCCTGTACGACGCGACACGCGCATATAAATAAATTATACCTAGCGAGATCGTGTTTCGTACAAGTATTAATTAATCACGTAATCAGGGGTTGGGTAATAAGTGAAGGGGTTTACTGGAGATTACGATTAGTAAAAATAAATTACTGCTCCATGTACAGAGTTAATACGATAAATAAATAAATAAATTACTACTTGATGCAGATCATATTTTGTGTAATTTATATTATTATGTCCTATTATAATAAGATAATAAATATTCCGCGAGTGCAATATCGGGATTGAAAAAATATTTACAACTCTGCGCAGCCGAGTGTCTCGTGGTCTAAATATATTTATATGTATATATTATAATATAGATGCATATATATATATATAGGATATCAATTTTATTCACTCATATATATATATATATATATATATATACGTATATATTACTGCCTCTCCCTCAGTATTGCTTTATGGCTCTGTCCCTGATGCATTTATATAACCTCGCAACAAAAATTGGAAGCAAGAAATCTAGCTCTGTTCCACGTGGCACTCGAATTACGTGATAACTCGCGTTCTCAATACGTTACAGTGATAGTGTATAATATATACAGATTTTCGCGGCTACGTACTTGTTACTTTTTTCCTGCGTTCCTTTCCTTCGTCTCTTTCTGTTCATTAATTTTTTTTCCCCCACCCTCTCTATTTCCACGAGATTCACATACAGAGTTTCGCGAAACTTCGCCTCTCTAATGCGTTATGCGCCTCTTGAGGATAAAAGAAATCGTGATGTACGAGAGGAATTTTTTCTTTTCTTTTTTTTTTCTTCTTCGGCATCGGGGATTTCAAAAAGTACCTGCATAGAAAATACAGGATACGCGACGTATATCATTGGGAGAGTTTCTCGAGATAATCGAACGCACGTCGTGTGAAGAAGAATTTTTGGCGTGAAAAGTAGAATCGGAGGAAGAAAAAAAAAAAATGAAAAACAAACGACGAACAACAATAATATCTCGCAAAAACCGTAAAACACTTAATCGTTACAAAGAGTTCGAGTTGTAATTTACAAGTACGTAATATTCGTGATATATACATATATTTGTATGCATGCATGTATGTATTATATGTATATCATATATATTATATATACGTGTCGTGTACAATGGTGTGTGTGTGTGTGTGTGTGTGTTACATGTTAATTTATTTATACTATATGCACGCGCGCATATAGTAGTATGGAAGAGCAGTATGGCCCCGGTGAAATTAATATAAGAGCCAGAAAACGCTATACGAGTCATGTATGTGGGTCCCTTGTCCAAAGTGCTTCGAAAATCGATTAATTATTACTTATAGTATCATATTGAAATATACATGCATATATACATGCATATATGTACACACACATATATATATATATATGAATGTATATACGCATGTGTGTATTTATGTAATAGACGCTGCTCGTATATCATAGAGCAATACGTATAATTATTTTGTAATGCGTTGTAATTACACATTACGCGTTATTAACTAGAGATTTACCTCTCGCGATTATTCCATCAACTCGAAACTGACGTTTACGTAGATATATTAATTTTATCTTTATGCATATACATCATATGTATATACGAATTAAAATTTTATAGAATAAATTCTACACTGTATAGATTTCAATTGCTCTCTAGCTCTTACAATTGCTAATTTTAATCTTACAAACCGCGTATTTTTATCTATTCATTCTCTCTCTCTCTTTTTCTCTCTCTCTCTCTCTCTTTCTCCTTCTATTTATCTTTCTTTTTCCCACACTGGCGATTTGATACATTCGCTAATCAAAGAAAATCGACTCAGTTGATCGTTCGACTCTTAGCTCTTTTGGTTTTGTTCCATTTTTTTTTTTTTCCTTTTCTTTTTTCGTATATACTAAGACTAGCTGCTCGCGGTTGCACCGCAATCGTATTATCGTTATGTAATCTTATATACGTACAGGTACAACAACGATACGTGTGGATAATAATTGTTTTCTTTCATTTTTTTACACCGCGACAAAATTTGCACGATTAATTTGCCAGCCGGTATTATTAAAAATTTGTAACTCGTAAGTTTGAAGGAAAGAAAAAAAAACCGAGTTGCTGATTTTCGCTAGGCAAAATTGGTACGAAAAATATTTTGAAAGTTTAAAAGTCTGTGAATAAAAAAAAAAAAAAAAAAAAAAAAAAAAAAAGAGAGCGAAGCGATCTGCTGCATATATACGCTGGAGTGTTGGCACGAGGAGTTTTGATTTATACTTTGTTAGTGACATGCATGCAAGAATGCACCGATGTGGTGAATTAACTAATGGGCATAAATAAGGTATACGATACCCGTACACCATACATACGTGTACAAAGCAAATTTGAAGCTCAACGACTCAAGTTTCCGCAATTCGCTTAGAAGTTTGAAATTCAACTAACGCGTACCCAGCGATAATGAGCTGCGGGGTAACGCGAAATCATTTCTCTCAAAATGAGAACAACACAGTTGTCTTCTATGTACAATTATTGTTGGATTTACTTTATCACGCGTATAACGAGGGCCGACTGCTCCAGGGTTGAAAATTTCACCGATACGTTTGTCGATTATTACAGGTGTTTATATTTTTCAGGTATTATACAAAGATGCACAGTTTGCGAGAAAGACTATAGTCGTTGTTGAGCTCAAGTCAGTGTGTTACATATTGTTATTATACGCAGATATATACGGTATTATTTACGTATAAAAAGCCGTTACACACGAATCTACGCACTACACCATTTACCACACTTTTGGCAGTTTATACTACGAACAATAAAATTCTATGTATCATAATAAATACGTACATTGGTGAATAATCATTACGCTATGTGTATAGGGTGAATACTAATTAACTAGGATATCTACAAGTAATATCTTACCTGGTCATGGTTACGGGTTCCCCTCCACATACAGGCATCACACCTCCAGACGTTGCACGCACAGCAATCGATTCTATGTCAACCCTTTTTTTGTTATTGTGGTTTTTTTCTTTTTTTTTGTTTGCAAAATCGAAATACCAAAATAAAAACTAAAACAAAGCTACAAAATCAAGAATAAATCCAGAAATAATAGATTTCAAGTAATATATATATATATATGTACACATTATCTACGAGGCTTTCTACATAGATACGAATTTTTTCTATTCTTTGCTTGCTCTTCTTCAAAAACGTCTCTTTTACTATAGGTTATTTTTGGATATATATATATATCTTTGTTTCCTTTTTTGCGATGGAAATCAACGGGTCTCAAAGTCTACGGGGAAAAATTCAGGGTTCAATTCGGTAAGGTAGATATTAAGGCACTCGGATGGATTTTCGAACTTGAATCGATTTTTACAGAAATAAAATCAGGAATGATAATCAGGATGAATAATCGGGTCTACTGTATTATTAAAAGCTGGCAGGATAGTAGCGAATGAAGAAAAAATAAAAAAAGACACACGCAAAGTGTTGTAACAACGAAAAATAAAAACTGCACACTGCACACCCACTAAACTTCGACATTAGGTATCGTCGTTTCAATAAATGTGTAATTTAACCGGGAAAAAAAGAAAGATTGGCAAATTGAGGGGGCGGGAGGGGAGACGGGGAAAATCATTTGGAATTCTACCGGTTAGACTGAAGGGGGTCCAATATCAGTGCTCTTTATCTAACGCATGCGCTACTCGGCGATGATCCCTGGTGGTTACCCATGCATGCCCTCGTACTTTTCCGCGATTCTAATTCGACCCCGACACACGACACGTTGTAACGGACAGCAGCAGCATCCCCTGGCCGTCACAGAGAGAGAAGGAGAGAGAGGGAGAGAGAGAGAGAGAAAGAGAGAGTATCTCTTTCCCTGTTCCCCACCTTTATTTCCTACACTTTGACACGGCGAATCATGCGAGTAGTTACCGGGGTAACGACCAGCGAACAAAATAGCTGCTCTGCACCTGGGAGCTTTTCAATTCTATCACGTGTATATATATATATATTTACAAGTATACGCTGTACGATGGTGCAGCACACTGTTCGCTTCGTGAATGATTACTTTTTCTTTGTTTTTTTTTTTTTTTTTTTTTTTTTTCAAATATATTTAATGGATCAGATCTTGCGTTTGCATTTTGCTCGATCCCCGCCGCCATTCATCGTGAAAGAATTTTCAGAAAGCCGAAACGGCATTTACTCAAAAATCTGTAACCTCTTCTTCTTATTTAGCAAAATCGAAAAGGGGCGGGGTCGAAGGTTTGATCGCGTCAGGTCGTATTTAATAATATTAGTGACAAATTATAGTTGAAGAAAAATAATTGGATAACGGTTGTTAGAAATAAGTGAAAAAGTTTATAAAGAATGGAATGTTGTTTATTTATTTATTTATTTTTCTAATACTTTTCAGTGCAAACTATTACCTGAAACACGAGGCAAAATGACTTGATAAAAATCCGATCGACGTGAATTTTGACCTGACGCGATCCGAAAGCGAACGATGCGTAAAAATGATACTTGCATACGTAGATACGTACGTGTGGCGTTTAATTTTATATTCGTATTCTGGAGTGGCGTATCGGCCAACCAGACGACCGAGTGTGATGAGCACCCGACGGATTAACTCGCCTAATTATGGCTGAATATTAATTAGCCAATTAGCGAAACGTGCAGCCCTCCGGCTGCAATCTCCCTGCAGGGAAAGATGACAAACGAAAATTTCTTCGTCCCGGGATTGTCATATGTGCCATCGTACAGACGTACGTTTGCATGCATACTGCGATAAAATATTCACAAAAGAGAAGATAAGAGGAGGGGGGGAAAAAAAAACACAAACAAATAGACACGTTTTTGCGTCTCTCTAAATACTCAAATACGAAAGGTGGATTAGATTGAGAAAACAAGGCAAATCAATTATTATTATTATACATAGAATAAATACGGTGATATAAATAGGTGAGGCGGTGAGTTGAGGTGAGGTGAGGTGAGGTGGTATACGGGGGGAAAAACACAACAAATTAATTATACATACTGTTTTTTTTTTTTTTTCTACTAGTTTTATCGACTACTTTATTGGCAATTTTTCTAGGCAGTTACCTAAACTATTATACGGTTGTCATATTTGTATAGCAATGCAATGTTATTCCATATCGTGTTCTCGTCTCAGTTACTTTACCTCAAATATGATTATAGTGTGCATGATGTTTCGTGTATTTCTTTTTCATTATATAATAGTATACGTCATACCTGTATTCATCTTTATCTCTTTCGTTTTTTTTTTTTTCTTTTTCATCTTTGCTTTTAAATTTCAGTCGCGGCAGACCGGCGACACCGATTAAAAATTCGCTCCATTTTATATTATATAATATCAGGCTATTTCAGTCACGCGAAACTACCGAATTCGTCTACGATCGTTGTTTAAATTTTTATTCGAGGAAGAAAGTAGCGAGGAAAAAAAGACAAAAAAAAAAGAAAAGAAGATAATATACATATATATAAATGCGCGGGTGATTTGTCACAAAAAAATATTTTATTCTCATTCCCAGTTTGTTAAAGCGGATTCGATAAGCGTAAAATACGACCAAACGAGATGAAATCTTTCCACGGAGTGGTCCGTCCGCCGCGACAGGAAAATATCAGTTCTGTCTCACGTGTACAATTTGGTTCGTGACGATTATGCGCCCAATTCCTTCGGGATGGTAAAGAAAAAAATTGGTGGTGGTGGAAATAGTAGTAGCAGTGGCGAGAGTAGTAGAGTAGTAGTCGTAGTAGTATGCGATGCAACTTTATCGATAATTGTCGTTAGGTAAATTTAAGATTTATTTATTTAATTAATTAATTAATCAATTAATAGTAATAATAATACGTCTTGAGTATTGGTTACACAATTAGGTGGGCGGGGGTTGGGGTGTGAAGATGACGAGTTTGTGTAAAATTTAGAACGTCATCGAAGTGACGATTTTGCCAAACTAATTCGATTCGAGTTTATCACATATTTATATACGAATGTAACAACAATAACAATAATGCTGAGTGTTGTTTTTATCGTTATTCCTATAATTGTTTCACGATTTTTCCATTCCCTATCTTTTTTAAATTCTCATAGCGTACCTTTCCTAACGGGACAATTCTAAGCGCGCGACTAAAGTGAAGGGATTTTTATTTAATTTTTCAATTTCTTTTTTTTCTTTGTCTTCGTTGTTCAAAAATCTACGTGTCATGTTTTATCACGAATATACGTGTGACTGTGTATGAGTGTGTGCATGTGCGTCAATGTATTTATACAAGTTACAGGATTCTATGGTATATTACTTTACTTTACTTTACTTTACTTTACTTTACTTTACTTTACGTTACTTTACGTTAAGTTACTTTTACGGGAGTGACTATATTGGATAATACGGGGTTGTTCGTGGTGGTGGTGGTTTGTTGTTTTCTTTTTTTTTAAGATTCGACGTTCAACGTTCAACGTTTCGAGGATTTCGATATCGTAATTGATGCATTATTTCTCTTACGATTTTATCGCGGCATGCCTTGTTAGTCGTTTGTTCGTTATTTTTTTTTTTTTTTGTGTGTGTTTCAATCGTAACACTGATGTTTAGGCGGTGCGATAACCATTAACGATCATAATACTAGTAGTAGTAGTAATAATAATAATAATAATAATAATAATCATAGTACAAAACTACATACAAGTAATCAACTCGAATTCAACTCAAAAATAGACGAGATACATCGTTAGCTTCAACAACTAATTTATTGCTGCACACTAGAGATTTGCTAAATATATGTATATTATTACTCGCATTCGACAATATACGTATAATATTAGTATGACACAAGAATAAGAATTAAACAAAACAAAAAAAAAAAAAAAAAAACCAGAGACTCAAAAATGAAGAGAAACGAAAGTAAGAAAAGGGAAATAAAAAAAAAAAATAAAAAATTACGGGTGTCAATTTACAAGAAATTGTTTACGTGCATTCAAAAAATTATCTACCAAAAATACCTCCAACAAATTACACTTTCTACATTCTGCGTAAATATGTTTCTCGTTTGTTTTTTTTTTTTTTTACCTTTACAAGCAACGTGTATTACATATTCAGCTCCGTACACTTTGGGTAGTGAAATCCGATACACCATTTTTTCGCGATCGATTGACCGAAAGCGCGTAAAAAAAAAATAAAAAAAAATAAAAAATTGCCGGAAATAATAAGAAAAAGTAAATAAAATAAATAAAGAAAAGTTGAAACCCTTACCGAACATATCGACACAAAAGAGATGTGAAGAAAATAATTAATATCTGACGTGAGTGGGGGAAAAAAAAAACTGGAATAAAATTCGAATCGATCACTGAATAATTGAGACTATATATCGCAATTCAATGCGCGATTTGGAAAATTCGATTCATCGATGGTCGCCGAGCGTCGAGCGTCGAAAAACGAATTATAACTTGAATACGAAAACGAAAACAAAAAAAATAAAATAAAATAAAATGGGAAAACAAAAAATAAATAAAAAAAAACAAAAAAAAAAAATACGTCACCCGCCCTCCCTCCCCCCGAACACCCGAAACCATTCTACTTATGTACCAGGCTAGATAAGACTACGCAACGTATACGCACTCACTCGTGAATTCACTCATGCGCATACCGAGACATAAATCGCTCGTTTCTCTTGACTTACGGATATTACGAATTCAGTATAATTTAACTTGAAGTGTTTTCTATGCTTCTTCTTCTTCTTTTTTTTTTTTTTTTTTTTTGTTGCAGTTTTTGCATATTTTTTTTTTTTTTTTTTTGGTTTTCACCTCTTTTTTCTTCTTCATCGTCAAAGTATATCATAATATTATATATGTATACTTATACTATACCGAATACTTCCGGATGTCGGAAAAATTAACCGTACAATTAAACAGCCAGCAGAGACAACAGACAGACAGACGGACAAGCACACGTATTCTTATTTGCTTATAACTTATAGCAACTTATAAAGTAACTTATTTACTTAATCAGTTAGTTATTAATTTAATTCCTTAGTTACTTACTTATTTTCACACGCACGCACATGCGTGACGCATTGATCAGTACTTGACGGAAATTAATCACCGTTATACATATACAGGATAATCGTTGATTAACAATCGCTTTTCATGTTCCTTATAAATCTCCACCGTCATTAATCGTTATCTTTACTACCATAATTCACCGTTTCGAATATCTCACGAATAAATTTCGCATCGTCGTCTTATCGTATAGAATTTGTGTTGTCGCGTGTGTCAAATGTGTGTGTTTTTCGTTTCTTACAATTCTTGCTCTCATCCTGTGTTATTTCTTGTCAACCTCTGGGCTATTACAATATTTATTTATGTTTAATTAAAATGTATATAATAAATGCGACAAGAAACCTCATAATACGTGGTGGTGTGTATGTATATTGTATACCTATACGTATATTATTAAGTTTTTACGATAGAATAAATGTATCATGGGCTGCGGGCGATGAGATATATTACACGTCTCGTTACCGTACCGTTATTGTTAATTATTTCTTTTTTTCTTCGATCCTTTACCGTTTTTCCTTTCATCCAAGTTTTTCTCCGCATTTCTCATTCATCTCTAAAACCTAATAATATTACTACGCGCTTCCGAATCACTTCCAACAGAGCACACAAATTATTCGTAGTAATTTTTATCGTTAAACATTTATCGTATCGAATATAATGATACATAGTTAATAATAACTATGCGTATAATACTACCGCCGTTGCCGTCGGCCGCGTCCGCGTCGTCGCGTATTGTCGATGGTAATAAGAAAAACAAATTAGACAAGAAGAAATGTCATTTACGCGTTACCGGTGGATAATTGATTGATTAATTACAATTATAATTATGTTGCATTATACAATATAATCATCTCACGTATTTATCACTCGCACGTATATCACTATAGATAATTATTACTTATGGTTCAACAGGATAATTCTGTTTCTATTTAATTTTTTTCGCATTTTCATTTTCTTCACTCTCCTTCAAATGTTTAAGCGATATTTATCGTCATCATCATCATCATCATCATCATCATCATCATCATCATCATCATCATCATCATCATTATTATTATTACTACTATTATTATTATTGTTATAATTATTACTATTATTATTATTGTTGTTATAATTATTATTATTTTTAATTATTGTTAAGTATAGTTGAGTAATCACTTATTGCTCGAAATTTCCATCCGTATTTATTTATTTTTTTCGTGTTTCATCTTTCATCCTTTCGTTTTCAAGTAAGTGTGCTTAATACTTCATTATTCGTCCGTCGCATTATTAAATGCGCCTGCACCCTTTGATACCTCTCTGCATCTCTCTCACCGCTCTTTCTTTCCTGTTTCATTTGCATTTTCAGTTTAGTTTTTCTTTTTCTTTGAAATTAATCTTCTCTTCTTTATTTTTTTTTTTTTGTTTTTTTTTTTTATTTTTTTTAAATTTTCTTTATTTTCATATTGGTTTGCTTTGTTTCGTTTGCTTCATCTATGACTCGAGTCTTTTTTCAAATACTTTTAAAACGTTAAATTTGTAACCTTAAATTCTTAACATCACGAGATATCTAATTTATCGTATTTATATATACGCATATTAGCATAATTAATAATTAATTATTTGTTTATACGTGAATATAAATACATACATACAACGCATGCATAACTTTATGCATTTACGTACATATTTGTATTCACTTGCGTATGCATGTACGTATAATTTAAGTAACGACTTACTTACTGAGCTAGCCTTATCTTTTCAAAGTACATTATCAATATTATTGTTATATGTAATTTCTTAACCGCTATTTAAGTATTGTTAGCGTCGTTAAAAGTTAAGTATACATACTTCATCCAATTTAAGTGGAGCATCATTTGAGTAGTAAGTAATAGTAGTAAGTAGTAGTAGTAGCAGTAGTAGTGGTAGTAGTAGTAGTAGTAGTAGTAGTAATAGCAGTAATAGGAGTAGTAGTATTAGTAGTAGTATTAGTATTAGTAACATTAGTATTGTATTGTATTGTATTACACATATTTACCGTACATGTACGTATTGTATGCATAGTATCTATTGTAGTTTACGAGTCTTATGTAATTGTGGAGAGCAGAGAATATTGTCATTAATTACTCGAATGACTTTTACCATATATATAAATATCAAAAAATCACGCGCCTGTGATAATAGTGTACGCGAAAACTTTGACAAATCAAAAACCAGAAACAAATACAGTCAATCAATATTTGACAAGCTTCTCCGTACAATAATACCGTGATATATGTATTGCTTGAAAGGTCGTACAAATAACAATGCCGAATTTGGATATGCTAGTATATCAACATTGAAGGGGGGAAAAAAAAACAACAAATTCTATAAGAATATATAAACGCGAATTATTTAATTTATACGCGAACGAGTATTGATCGATTTGAGTAACTAACTAGGAACCGAATGCAAACGTGACACGACTGGATTGAGTTTGAATTCATGACAAAAAAAAAAAAGAAAAAAGTAGACATAGTAGACTAATATAGTAATAATTGTATCAGAGGGTGAAAAGGTGAAAAACAACAACAACTCGATAATGGAAAAATGCGTTCAACCAATAATTATACAATTATTGTTATTATTCATCGAGGCAACCGATCTGAGCGCTACAGTTGGGGGCCATGAACCATAAAATTGCATACATAGTGATTATCTATCGACAGAATGGTCCGTCGTCTTTTACGCTTTAATGCGCATGCGCTAAGATCCGAGATCAGTTGTTTGCCAGGGCGACCAACCGTAATGAACGTGACTTCAAAAATTTTTCAGATTACGTACATCGCGGCGAGCTGTCATCTGAATTTATGACTGTTGGTCGCCCTGACAAAGCACCGCTATTGAATTTTAGCGCACTCGCATGAAAATACAGTAGCCGAAGGACCATTCTGTCGATAGATAATCGCTCTTTATATACTTGCAAATGTTATACACGTGTGTAAGCTGCCTCGTTGAAAGAAGAATCGATAAAAATTAAAATATATATTAGATGAAAGTAGGATATAAGAAGAAACGGTGTAAAATAGATAATTTTACTATAGGATTACAGTAATAAAATAATTAATCTCTTTCTTTTTTTTCCATTTCTTTCATCCATCGTATTCCTCGTTTGAAAAAAAAGAGGAAGAGAAAAAAAAAAATTCCTAACACCACACACTTGCGATTTTTGGCTTTGATCAAGGATCGTACATGTTATTTTAATAATTATTATCCGTGTGATGATAGAATATGTGTATTTGCGTACGTGTATATTCAAGTGTGTGTGTGTGTGTGTGTGTGTGTGTGTGTGTAAGTGTATGTATAACACATATAATATAACGTGTGTGAGATCAAATTATCTTGGATTTTTTTTTATCAATATTCATTCATAACGTTTCTTTTTTTTCAATTTTCACTTTTCTTTTCTCTTTTACTAACCGAAGCCTTGCCTTTTCGACGAGTTTTCTCCGCGACGATAGCGCCCGCTCTCTCTCTTTCTCTCTCTCTCTCTCTCTCTCTCTCTCTCTAACACGCCAATTAAATTTCATTCATTGAATGTACACATTTATCCATGTCTATTCGCTGGGCGAGGTGATCGAGCAGCGTTGATCGAAATGAAGTGCAATCACAAAACAAAAAAGAAAACATACAGCCGAAGAGAGAAAAGAAAAAAAAAGATCCGATCCAAAAGTCGATTTACTCGTGAAGATTACGATGCTATTATCAATGCAGCGAGAAATAAAAATAATACTATAACGCGTCTCGCCTCAACTATGTACCAACTTCAAAGTCAACTTTGATTGGTGGTGGTGGTGTTGGTGCTGGTTATAGGAATGTCTATGAAAAGCTTGAATCATAAATTTCTGCAACGTTTACGTTGTACTGTACATGGAGGAAGCGGATCACACCAGATCTCATTGTTCCATGTATTCATACGGTAAAAGATCCGGTCAAATCACCGTGAACTTAACCTCGTTGAAAATATTACCTCATCGTAAATCGAATGAACCGAAGAAAGAAGAAAAAATTGTGTAAGAGAGAAATAGAGAGAGAGAGAGAGAGAGAGAGAGAGAGAGAGAGAGAAAAGGAGGGGGGGAGAGATAGAGAAAGAGAGAGAGAGAACGACTCGGTTACCATTTCGCAAGGTGAAAATATCGGCAAGGTAAAGAAGTTACACAGGGGGTTTCCATCGTTGTTAATTATCAACAACAAATATCCCCGCATCCCCTACAAGGTCGGTAAGAAGAACCTCGACAGTGGTCGGCGTAGTTTGAACGCGTCCCTCGCGTTGTCCCTTAGACGTACATCCCCATGCCGTACATCGATCCCCAGTCAACTCCCTGGAAACTGGACATGTCGACGTTTGTCAGTGAGTATCCCTGGTAGGGGTTCCCTGGGGCCGCAGGTGCCGTCGGTGTCGCCTGGGGTGCGGGTGCCGGTGGCGGTGCGGTGGCCATGGCCCCCGGTATCGGGTAGGGGGCGTATCTGTAGGCGGAAAGCGCTGGATAGCTGCCGAAAAGCTTTCCGTATCCGGCTACCGCGTTCTGAACTTGGGCCGCGGCCGCGGCCGCCGCAGCGGCCTGAACTTGGGCCTGGGCCTGGGCCGCGACTATCTGGGACGCCACGGGGTGCGGCTGCTGGGGTGCCAGTCGGACCCCGAGGGCGCCGAGGACGACGCGTTTCCCGAGGGCCAGGGCCCCGGGCTGGACCGCCTCCTTGGGCTGGGCCTTCTTGCACTCGACCTTCTTGTTCTTTATCGTGTGAAAGTGTATCTCGCAGACGCGATCGACCACGTCCTCGTTCTCGAAGGTGACGAAGCCGAAGCCCCTGTGCCGCTTCGTCTGCTGGTCCATCAGCATCACCGTCTCCTCGACCTTACCGAACTGGTTGAAGTAGGCCTTCACCTCGTCGCTGCTCGTGTCCTGGCTGACTCCTCCGACGAATATCTTCTTCGTGCGATTCGCCTGCTTGGCACGGTTCTTCGGCGTCGCGTGTTTCGGGTCGATCTTCTTGCCGTCGAGCGTGTGGATCGGGCACTTCAACACCTTGTCGACGCTGCCGGGCTCAGCGAATGTTATGAAACCGAAACCTCGACTCCTCTGTAACACGATATAAGCAAGGGGCGTTTTTTATCATACATGTTTGTGCGGTTACAGGTCAACTCGGAAGCGACGGTGATTACACCGATTCATAGAAATCGATTCCAGGATAAACGATCCTCCGTCCTAGGTTATCAACGCTTACGTACGCTGGGTTGTTCGGAACTAGGAACCACCCGATCACGATTTGTTAAGTGCAACGTCCGGTGCGCTTGGAGAGGTGAAGAGATGGTCGCGTGATTCGAGATTATACATCGGTGCATAACAGAGTACAATAATTGTACTTCCGTCACTTCGGAATCGCTCACAATCGATAAAATCAAATATTCAAATTGTGCTGGTACAGGATGAAATTCACTCGTTTTAAATCCCTTTCATCGGTCGAAATATACACGAGATGAGTTATACAAACCGGGGGGTGGGTGGGTGAAATCACTCGGAATGAATATTGACGAATCTCTTTCTCTACGGTTATCCCGACGAAATACTTTACCGGTTTCCACTTTGCTCCGCTCACTTGGAATAACGATAATCAAAGTTAAGACGTTATTGTAATATTCCAACCAGCACGTATCGTTCTTATACCCGAATCTCATCTAAAACATATCAATTTTCCAAAACGCTAGTAAGATTCATCAGGGTGCGTGCGAGGTGACCCCGAAAACTAGAATCACATTTAACCGAAGGATGCCATTTTTGCCCCAGTGTGTACCGAACTTCCATCACGCCTGGGATACGGTTCGAAAAAACAACGAAGAAGGGAGAGTCGGAGGCGACGGTGGTTGACAGAGGAAGACAAAAAGGATCCTTGTACCTTTTTCTTTATAATTATTATTATCACTAGCGAACGTGTGTACATCGAGGTCATAGAAGACGAGCACGTAGGATAGAAATTGCCGCGAACGACGAGGAGGACGAGGATGAGGAGGAGGTGAAGAACTAACCTGTGTAACGGGATCCTTCATGATTAGCACGTCCGTGACAGTGCCGAACATGCCGAAGTATTCTCTGAGCTTCTCGCTGCTCGTTTGCCACGACAAACCCCCGACGAATAGTTTGCCGGGTGCTGGATCGCCGCCGTTCGGCGTACTTCTTCCCGAGCTTCCCGAATGGCTGCCGTTTATGGGTACCAGGGCATTGTGAAAATCGTGCTCAATCGCACCGTTGGCTTCCATGCCGGCGCTAAAACAAAAATATGGAAATATTCATTCGCCAACTGTTTCTCTCATCCCTCGTTAATCGCACGCGCACGCACGCACACACACACACATACATGTATATATTATTATATCAATCAGACATCGTCATCGCACCCCGAACGAAACTCGAACAACCATCTGCAATGAATCACGTTTCTCTCACACGAAATGTGTACACAGTGTCTCGTTTGTTTCAGCTCGCGCCGTTTTACGTTTTGCCGTTCCTTCTCCTCTCGACGATGTCCTTCTTCGTCTGGCACAGGACCATGAGGTCGACCATAGACGTTCAGTAAGTCACGTTTTACGAGTTTCCTCAAAGAACGCGATCGTAAAAAAAATTTAGTCGCATGCAATCGCGATGCGCCGTTGGTGAGTTCAAAGTTTCCTCCACGAATGTTCATAAATTTGAGCTCGCGGTCGTCGGGGGAGGAAATAGCGGAGTCTAGAAGTCTAGTTTTCGAGAAATGGACAAGCAGTCTCCTCATCTGATCCCCGGCATCCCGAGTCAGACTCTCTCCGCATAGATCCGCTCGTCGCTAACGTATCGGGGAGATAGATCTCTATCCGGCCTAGCCAGCCAGGCAGTTCGACTGGGTACGAATCATAACTCCTTTCGCTCCGCGGGGATCGGGAAGGAAGAGGATGAGAAGGAGGAGAGTTTTCAGGTGCGGAACCCTCTCGGTTTTTCGACTTCGTGCAGTAAGAAAATATAAGGGAGGACGAGATGGACGGAATGGGATCTGGAGTGAGAGAGAAATTTATGGACGGGGAGAGCCGAGTTGAACTCTCCGGGAGATACGAGTGCGCGGTTCCCGCGGGAACGACGATTCCCGAGGGTCAGAGGCCGGACGGACGGATGAACGGACCGTGCACCACAGCATCGGCAATTGGGAGAAAAGGCCGCCTGGAAACGGGACGACTGCTTCTCGGGGCCGAGAAATAGTATACATATATATATATATACCTCGTGCCCGGCAAAGTCTGACCCGGGGAAAGTCTCGCGCAGGGGGAAAGTTAATATCGTAATTAGGGGTGTTTCTCCCTCGCCGGTAAGGGCGAAAAAATATCGACTGCGTGTTTTGATCTGCTGTCGAAACGAGACGCGTTGTAACGAACTGCTTTTTCTTTCAGGTTAGACAAGTATCAGCGATGGGAAATTCCCTCGAAGCCAAGATTCTTCGATCTCCGAAATCCACGAAATCTCAAGGTAAAGCGAGCAGACGAATAATGTTTAAACTTGACCGACGTTCTTCCACACCGTGGTCGCGATTTATACCGCTGTGCGTCAAAGTTCATCACTCGAACGATGATTCGGGGTACGGGCATAAGATATATACCTTAGGGTTTAAAAGATCGTATACTTCGAGGGGCTTGTACTCAAGGCTCGGAGGAACGAAAAGACGAAGCCAATATGCTAAATTCTAATCACCTGTAATCCACTTTTTAGATAGAATTACGACGAGTATCAAAGAATTAACATACCGTTCGCTCGGTTTCAGTTCGTACAGATTTACTCAGACGGTCGTGATAGTTGGTGACTTTTTTGTACTTCAACCCCCTATAAAAGAAGCAATAAAAAAAAAAAATATATATATATATATATATATATATATATATATATATATATATCCAGCAATACCTTCTACGAAAAATCAATTTTTCGTATACCGTAGAAGGTTGAAAAACTTTCGCCAACCCTCCGACAAATCGATTAAATTTCAGAAGCTGGATCTTGAGTCTCAATTAACTCAGTTTTAGACGTGACTTGATTGGTAAAGAGAAGAGACTCCGTCATAAAACCCTTCCTGAACACTGCAAGCTCTGACTATGAACACGAACCTCTTGAGTTTCCTCAAAAACTTGGGCTCAAAATGTTTCAAAACCAAGACCCATCAATGCCCAACCGTCAACTCTATGGCGAGGCGACTTACAGTCGCGATGCGTTGCGTTGCATCGCGGTACAGTGCAGACTAATAAGATGAGCCGATAGAGGGTAGAATAGACGGATAGCTGAAGAGCTCGGTAGTCCGTGATGATAACTCTGATCCGAAGGAGGCGAAAATTCCCGTACAAAGGGCTATATAGTATATAGAGATGAGTGTAGAGGAAAGGAGAGCGAGAGACGGCGAAATGCGAAAGAGAGGAGAGGGGTCAACGAAGACTCGACTATCCGGCCGATACGACACGAGTGGGTTATATACGTACGAGTATGTTACACGTATAATGCAGCAAGAAGAAGAAAAAGAAGAGAAAATATAAAACTCGCACGTGCTCTGCATTGAGAACGTGCCTATCGAAATTCAGGAACTTTAAACTGCAGAGTACCAAGATGATAGTTTGAGTAAAATTTTTGCAAACTCGTATGGAATAGTTCGAACTTGTTATTGCACGACGATTGAAGATCTCCAACTTAAGACTTTCATAACCAACGTTGTCTGGGTCGGACACGATAAATTGTTATTTCCACAAAATTGAAAGACAATTACCGATCATCGTATCACAGATTTTGCGTATCGAGAATTACAATTCCCATAAGTGATTAAATGTAGGGGGATAATATACGAACGAATGAATAAATGTACCCATCGGGTGTATATACGCTGCAGAAAAAAAAAAAAAAATTAAAAGATTCCTGTAAATTTTATTCAAACTCGTACAAATTGTACTTCGCTCTAATAATAATTGACGAGTGTGAAAATTGACTCGAGCTTTACTCGACTTGACACCAATTTAGCACGAATACGTATGCATAAAAATTGAATCAAATAAGTTGCCAGTTTTCCACCAAAACATCCGAAACCCTCGACGACGAAAAGTATTCTTCGGGAAAGAAACTTTCAGGATTTTACCTACATTTACACCACACGTCTGCAGATCGATGTATAAAATAAACCTATAACCGCGACATGCGAGTAACCGACGTTGCGTTCTTTTATCAATCTCCATTGCCAACCGCAGGTGTGCGTATATGTAGGAAAGGAAAACTGTTGTTCCCGTTGCAGCACAAATGCATACATAGATATAGTGCCCCTGTAGAGGAGAATGAACGATAGTTGGAAGTCGTCGACGTCGTTCGTTCGGTCGGCAGGCCGGAGCGGCATCATCGCGGGGGTGGAGGACGAAGGGTGCAGGCGACGGCACACAGCATTGGCCGTATCCCTGTGTGCGGAGAGAGGGAGTGAGAGGGAGAGGGAGAGGGAGAGAGGGAGAGAGAGAGAGAGATTGGGAGGGAGAGAGCGAATCTCTCTCGGTTTTCGTTAGTTCGTTCGTTCGTTCCGCGCGGCGTCGTCTCCCCCGGTGAGAGAGAACGCAGCCGGTGGATCAATACGCCCCGCGCTCTCCGTAAGCCGGCGAGGGGTCGTTTCATCCCTCCTCCTCCTCCTCCTCCTCCTCCTCCTCATCTTCCTCCTCCTCCTCCTCCTCCTCCTCCTCCTCCTCCTCCTCCTCCTCCTCCTCCTCCTCCTCCTCCTCCTCCTGCTCCTCCTCCTCCTCCTCCTCCTCCTCCTCCTCCTCCTCCTCCTCCTCCTCCTCCTCCTCTTCCTCCTCCTCCTCCTCCTCTTCCTCCTCCTCCTCCTCCTCTTCCTCCTCCTCCTCCTCTCATCCCCCGGCGACCAGTTCTTGCCACATCTCTCTCTCTCTCCCTCTCTCCTTCTACTTCCCCGTATTTCCCACCCCCGCCTGACCCACCTACGTCGTCGCCCAGTCGGTTCGCCACCCCTCGCGCACCGGCAGCGAGGGGGAGTTCGGGGGCGGAGGGATGAAGGGAGTTCGGGGCGCGGAGGCGCCGCCGCGCGAGCGACGCAGTGCCGTCGGGACGCTCGACCGAGTCGCTATCTAGACTCTCCCTCGGCTCCGTCACCGTCCGACGACCGCATCCTCTCCGAAACCTCCTGCGTTACTTTTCACCTACGACATACGCGACCACGTATAAGCCTGCGTCGCACACGATACGCGTATTCATTGCGTTACACGTACGCGGTTACACACCGCACGCGTCGCTGGATATATATACATGTATATAAATATATATATATATATACACATATATATATATATGCATGCGCGTGTATATAGACATATACGTGTATATACACATGCATACATATATATACATACATATATATGGTGTGTGTACGATAAACGGTGAGAGGGAAGACAAAAAGGATAAAATTCATTGATAAAGAAACAAATAAAAACGGAAAACGATTTTTTTTTCTCCTTCTTGAATCGAAAAGAAGTTGTGTCGCGGAAAAATGGATAACAGGAAGAGGACGAAAATGTGACACAGGATGGAAATTCGTGTCGTATCGGAGGAATTTCATCCCATCTCGTCAACGGATGTTACACGGAGCCGCAGAAACGATGGATCATCATCGTTGTTTCGCAGGGGCCGGGAATATTGTCCTGTCACAGCAGTACACCTTTTCAGAGTTACTGGTGTGGCGGGACATTGTCCTCGACCTCGAGCACACCCGCAAAACTCTCGCTGTATTGCACGGAAATTCACGGAGAACGAAGAAAAATTTCGTCTCGTCTCGTCGTTAGCTGCGGATGAGAAAAGAGACAGGGATTCGAATAAATCGAGAATGATTACATCGAAGGAATTACTAACACACGGATTTTAAATACTCATCTTATCCTATCGAGTCGAGGAAACTGACTAACTAGCTAACAAGATATGCAACAACGACGACGGTAATATTCGATCGCAGTGGTGTCTCGATACCTGCTGTATTAATCGGTGAAAAAGAGAATACCAAGAAGAAGGAAATTGTTTGGTGAGATCGCGAGATTAAAATTGCAAAAATATACGTATCGACCAATGTGCAGGTGTTAATTATAACAACCCTAACATTCTGTGTAACGTTTACATAAACGCATCGGTTTTTCACGCGAGAGAATCGATAAGACGTGAGAAAAAAAAAAGAGGAGGGGAAAAGTTTCTGTTACGAAACTGCCAGGGATTAATAAAAAAAATATTTTAAAAAACCGTATAAATAACAATTAATAACAATACCCGGTAATAAAAGGGTAAAATAAAAATAGAAAAATCGAAACAGCGTGCCGACAAATGAGTGCGAAATAAAGAATTTCATCGTAATTCCCAAAAAACAAAAAAATAAATAATTTTAAGAGCATTGATAAATCTGAAATTACAACGCGAAACAGAGGGATGAAAATAATAATGATCCCTTATTCGGGAGGGCAACGTGAACGCCGCCACAGTCGCTTGCAGGGAGCTTCGGAGCTTCAATGGAAATGGTTTCCGGTCGATATAGGCGCGGCTACTGCCCACCTCGTGGTTGCATCGATCACGCACTCAGACACACGCACGCACACACCCAAAAACCCTGCCCGCCTGCAGGTGGTCCTACTTATTTCCCGAATCTCTGGAAAATTTTCACCCACCCCCTCAAGTCGCCTTAAAATCCCCGTGCTCGCTCTCTGCATCGAAAACGGTGAAAAACAACAAGAAAATAAATAAAAATCGTATCCCCCAGCAGCACAATTTTTCACCACCGTACCGCAATGATACATTAAACAACTCGCCGTCGATTATATCAATGAAATATTTTCACCCTACCGATTTTTGCACCATTTTTCTTTCTTTCCTTTTCAAACCTAATTAATCCCCGAATTTCCCGGTACCTACTCGCGTGTCCGTTTCGTACCCCCGTGAGACCCGTTTATGGACCGACTAGCCGCGTACACGTGCGTAATTAAGGGAATACACGTAATGCACGCGATCCAATTTTGCGTAACGATCGATTAATCGACTTGTGCGTGCTTTTCTTTTCTTTTATTTTATTTTACTTTTATCGTGATTATCCCTGGGGCAGTGACATTTTTACACCACCTCGTCAATTATCCCTCACTGCGGGACTGTAGAACGATTTTGACCTTTCGTACGTTAAAACTGTGTGTGTGTGCGTGTGGGTGTATGTGTGAGAGTCGTGTATATATATATACACATATCTATATGAAAGTACAGATATATCGATGTGGGGAGATGCGCGAAATGTTATAAGAACGTCGATTTCAACCTTTCGTATAATTATTTACCCATCCTCCATTTTGAAACGAACCCCCTGCAATACGTACATAGGTGCTGTAGGTATATATAAAAAGCGCTCAATTGTCAACGACTCGCGTGCCTTTGTACATATATAAACATGTACATATCCCTCGTATAACCCTTACGTAGGTACGTAGGTACTTGGATGCGTATATTTGCTATAGACGCGTACCAACACTAATTGTTCCATCCTTCCGACAGCAGCGCGTTGCTGAAAGTGCCGTGACCCTCGGTCTTTTATAATGATACTCGGGGTGAAATTAACGATCGTCTGAGAAGAATAAGGCAGGTATATATCCAGTAAGCGATGAAATATGAATAACTGAGAAATAAGTTGCACGTTATTAAAGTGGGACAAGAAATGTCGATTTATACGTAATCGTGCGATTTGAAAATTCAAATGACGAGAAAAAAAAAAAAAAAATCGAACAGGAGAGAAAGAATACAGTTACAAAGTGAGATTATACGAGAATTAACCGGATACGAACGTCGTGAAGGGTTGAAGTAAAAAAGTTTCGACACTGAAAACCGTGAGGCTACCGCAGTTACAGAAAGATTCGTTCGGTCGATCGGCGATCGGTGCGTTGCGAATTAAAGGTCGAAGGAAGAGACTCTCCGGAGGTAATGATGGCTATTTATTAGCCGTGGATTAACGGGTTTGGCGCGTCTCGGTGGGCGCGAGACACACAGAGAGAGAGAGAGAGAGAGAGAGAGAGAGAGCGAAAGAAAAACAGGGGCTGGTTGCGTTTGGCAAAATTTCTTCTCTTTTCCTTTCGAGGCCTGGAGTAAGAGAAGGAGAGAGAGAGAGAGAGAGAGCGATGGGTGGGGGCGATAAAAAGGGATGGCAAGTTAGAGGGCGCAGCCGCGCGATGGCGCCAGTTCCGCAGGGGCGAAATCCACCCTCCGGACCAATCAGGACCACCCAGCTGAGCCGCCTTCCCGAATGCCGAAGCCGGGTGGCGCCACCGAATGCGGAGCTTTCGACAAAAGGCAGGCTGAGGCGATACTCTGAGAATCGATACCGCAGCTACGGGGGTAGCAACCCCTGAACGGCTCGAGTAGTCCGGCTCGAATTATCCTCCCGTCGTTATTTGCGGCACGCGAGAAAATACACACGGTTTAACGAAAACGAGGATCAAAAGCTCTGCGGGGCGTTTGTTTGTTCGACGCACGGACGTTATCGACGCGAGTAGGATTTTTTTTTTTCATTTCTTTTTTATTTGTTTATTTATTTATTTATTTATTTATTTATTTATTTTTTATTCCCTCAAGTTGTATCATCTAACCTCTGATCATGTACGAAATGCATCGGGGACGTTAAAATTCGGTATCTCGTCAAAAACGACGCGGTGTTGCTGAAGTTGACAAAGATGAGGACGAAGATCGATATCGAGATGAAGATGAAGATCAAGATCAAGACCAAGATCAAGATGAAGATGAAGATAAAGGTGAAGATGAAGATGCTGTCGCTGCTGCTGCGAGGACGACGAACAAACAACGTGAGAGAATTGATATGAAAAACCACAAACTAAAAAGATGTATGATCGATATTCAAACTAAACAAACCACAGCAAAGAGAGAAAGAGAGAGAGAGAGAGAGAGAGAGAGAGAGAGAGAGAGAGAGAGAGAGAGAGAGAGAGAGAGAGAGAGAGAGAGAGAGAGAGAGAGAGAGAGAGAGAGAGAGAGAGAGAGAGAGAGAGAGAGAAATCCCTGAGAAAATGAACATTTTTTATAAAGTGCCTTACACATAGATGTGTAGTCTGTAGTATATATTGTTAGCTATCGACTGTTATGTAGAACCTACTATATCACGATACGTATATTAGGCGTTTAATTATTATCATTGTTATTATTATTATTATTATTGACATTTGTTACATATATATATATATTTAAATAAATTTGTTAAATATATATATATATTTAATACGTATATCGTAGGTATACGTGGTTGTCTTATACTGTATCGTAGATGATTTATATAAGAAGCACATCCGGTTATTTATTGTAGATATATGTATATTCATACATATACATGTATAGGAATTCACCGCCATTTGATTAGACTGTTTATTTGGTGATTTTACTCTTTTCTTGTACCTATTTTTCTTCACTCGCATAGGTAATTGTACAATAGATGATATAGATATTAAACGTATAGTTATAGAGAATTTTATTCGTTTTTTTTTTCTTATTATGATCACCGTATAAGTAGTTATCACCGATATAGTTGTTATACAATGTAATTATTATCATTGTTATTGATGTGTATACGTAGCTTAGTCATACACAGTGTCGATATGTATGTTACATATGTACATGTATTTTTGTACCGTTTTTACAATATACGAAAATTATTATCCGAACAACTTTATCGACTTTTCAACGCTCGCGCGATACGCTTTATATATAATTTACTGTGCAGGAATTGTTCCATAGAATCGATCCGGCGGATCTCGTAAAACAATTCATCAAGATTGTTCGATATGTTATCGTATGTTCTTGAATATACGACATTTCGCAAATCGCGACTTGACTTCCGGTTACTTATAATGTGGTAAAAACGACGACATATCCCACCCTGCGACGTAACGATCCGTTGCAAATTCAACCAACAATCAATCCGCAGGATTAAGGCTCGTCGCGCACTTTCATTTCTTCCCGTCCAGCCAGGGTGCGGAATAGAAAAAAAAAAGAGAAAGAAATATTAACCGTAAAATAAAATATGACACAAAACTGAGTAACAAAAGCAAAAGTGTAAAAAAGTTACACGGCGGTAGCCGGAGCCGTATACCGGACGAAATGAGAAATTAATATCGCGCCAGCTCACGGTAAGAAAATATTATAAACCGCAAATTCGTTGCAATTTAAATTACATCCTATTATATTCTACGTCGCGACGTGTAATTTATTTAGCGAAGCGAGAAACCCGTAACACCGAATACGAAAGACTAATTTTGCAATGAAAATAACAGGTGATAAAATCTTGCGAAATTTTTACGCCAACGTAACACAGATTCGATCTACAACCAGACGTAACTTGCTAAACTGCATCTCGTTAAATGTCCATTACTTTGCAAACATCCGTCACTCCCAGAGCCCCGATCTCAGGCACTTAGCGAGCTTCTGCCGTGGTTCGTTCGAGCAATCGTCGCTTATTTCACGACAAAAGTAAACATTCGTCAGCAATTATCAAATTTCATCCCCTCCATAAAATGACGGAATAAACGGCTACAGCTTCGCCATTTTGCAAAATTTGAAATTCGTATGTACAATATTTTGCGAACGAGATTGCGCAGAGTTACCGCGGTGCATATTGCTCGTTGTGCTCGAGTGCGTAAAATTTTTCCAAATATTCTTTACCGATTCTAGGCCTACCCGACGTCGCGTCAACCGATGACAATTATCCCGTGAATATCTAGGATCGTTGCAAGATCGGTGTCACAGACAAGTTTCGATGCAATCGCAGGCCTTTGGTTCCCCGAGTATTCGGCATCGGGCTGATCACTCGGTGTCTTTCTGTGTCCGTCTCTCTCCCCCGTTATTGGATCAATACGTTGGAGGTCCAATTAATCCGCGGGGCGAAGGCCGGAGAAGGGGGAGGATTTCGTATCTCTCGACAGATGGCCGAGAGGAAACACTGCACCACGCTTCGACGAATACGTCGAACAACCAGCCAAGTCAGTCGGTCTCTCTCTCCCTCTCTCGACGGCAGCCCCACTTTTTTTTACATACACCAACGTACGCGCGTGACAATCTCATTTATCAATTATATTGTTAGGGGCGAACTAAATCACGGATATTCGTGGTTGTTGAGAGACGGAGAAGGAAGGGATGAAATTTAGAGAAACAGTTGAGACGGATAGGAATCCGGAAGTTGTCGAATGGAAAAGTGTAGAAGTGATGCTGAATTTTTATAACTTTGTATAATTTTTTCACAAATGTAAATCATTGATCAGATCGTTTAGCGATATTCGCTGGAATCCTAGTTCATTATTTACTGGTTCGTTAGACTTTTATCCGGTTTCCGTTGCATTCCGGGATATTCAGGGATCGGTAATTAGCATTAACTGACGGTAATAGTCACATTCCAGCATGATTATATGTATACTTCGGTCCCGGTTGTATAAGGTCTGACTGTTGCAGGTTTTTAGGGAAGGATTTTTGGATCTTTTAATATATCGATTTCATATATTCTTTACACCGTATAAATCTCTTTCTCTTTCTCTATCTCTCTGTCATTCTCTCGCTTTGCCACAATCAGATGTTCGAGACCCTCCTTGTGATCGATTGGTCTTTGCAAAAATTCTGATAATACACTGCGAATTCCATCAGTAATAGTAATAGTAATAATAACGATATTAATGGTGAAAGAACCGTTGAGAGAATGGAAAGAATTGATATGAGAAAAAGAAAACTTTACCAACATTCGTCCATAATCAGTTTTCCTTCGAAGGTGATACGATGTGATGATAAAAATAATTACAAGTGGCTCCGACCCAAACTAATTGGACGATTATCATCATTGTGATTATTGTTACTATTACTATTACTATTATTATTGCACACGTTTTAGTCTTATTTTGGTTATTATTCTTATTTATATTATTAATACTGCCCCTACATTTTGTGTATTATATAATACGCAGAAAATCTGAGAGAAAATTTTTAAAATCATCGAAGAGCGGTGAGTATAACAAAGTACTAAATATTCACGGAAACATGTCAGATTCACTCGCGATCAAAGAATTCCGCGATCAGCAGAATACCTTGATACGGTACCAAATAGATTGGTGAATAGTAAAAGCCAAATTTCGAAAGCGCGAATTGCTGAGAATTCTTCGTTATGAAAACAAAAGCAGAGTCAAATTACACTTGTTAATTTTGTTCAACCGTCTATAAAAAAATATTCAGTTTTTTCAAATACCTGTTATTATACGAAAAGAGAGAAAGAGAGTCAAGAAATTTAAGAAAAGGCAAAAGAATCAGGGACGAGTATTTTCGGCGTGAAAACAAATTCCCCCATAGTTGAAATAGTACATCAGGGTGGAGACAATTTTCCTCAAATAAAATTCCCTGACGTTTCTTTGACTTTTTCCTTCGGCCTTTGGCTTCAAATTCACGGTAAGATTCCTCCGTTTCACAGGAATAATTGTAAACTGAATGATATCATTTCCATAAGTTAGCTTGATTGAATTTACGAAGGATTGCCAAAGTTTTTCTCCCTGGTCCATCACGACTGCCTCACTTTTCCCAATTGTCGAAATTCCACGACTACTACCGATTTTCCCGGCTGTAGCCAACCTGTGTATACATGTATACAAATACGTATATAAATCTTTACATGGCCGCACGTGCGGTTATTGAATTCTTCTGTGTGCTCATTCTATAGCTTCCCTGTCGACGTTTTGCCCCAATTTTTTTTTTCTTCTCTTCATTCCGGAAGCAGCAATCTCGTATAGCCAAAAGGTCAAATCCGGAGCAGAAGAATTGCACGCATATATTTCACGTCGAGGCGCGGTCAAATAATTGGATACATAATAAGCGATGAAACATCTTGCCGTACAATTATTGTACAACAACGATCTTGTTTCAAATTTAAGTTTCCGAAAATTTCCACCCGTGCTTACTTTCGCTCGGGAATTCCCGCGTAGGTATTTCGCGGCAATAAAAGCAACCGTGAATTGGGCGATTTATTACGTGCCACGGGTATATAACATAGCGAGGGATGTGGTTTGAGGGTTGAAAAAAATTTGCGAATCTGAAAATTTAATTACGGCAATTGCGAAATACCAGACGTGAAACGCGTACGGCTGTACGCTGGCGGTTTATCCTCGTGCACACGGTTTTTCCAAGATAAATGCAAAATGTAAGCGTAGTAAAGCGGGAACGTATACAAGAGACGTGGATATATATGCTCGACGCGTTACGTGTGTGTAGTAACAAATGTTTAATCGTCTCTGATCCGCGTGTATACGACACGCGCAGCGACTAAATTTATCCAACTGGATGCGTGTGACAAGTTCGCAGCTTTTACGCAAATATATACGCGGAGCTTGCGGAGCTTGCGAAGCCGAAGGGACAAGCTTTGCCGGATATTTACTGACGCGATTTCCGTACTGGGTAGGCGTCGTGTAAAAGTTCACCACGTTGCGGAATACTCGCGGAATATTTCCAACTCGAAACTCATGGAGAATGTGAAATTCCGAGTTTTTTACACGTTACTCTCATCCGTACGTTGGTTACTACATTTTTTTCTTTCTCTTTTTTTTTTCAATTTTTGCTATCAGTTTTTACTTCGTTCGCCGATGGGTAAAAACTAAAACCAGCAATACACGCACGCGTAACGTTTCCGCGTAATTTCCCAATGCCGAATGAATATTCAGTGATTCTTTTTTCTTTCATTCTTCCTTTTTCCTCGATGTATTCGGGGCGTTTGGAATTTTCCGATATCAGCGCTCTCGGCGTGTAATTAATATTCGCTTTATACGCGAAAAACTCTGATGGTGCAAAAATTCATCGAGCTTGCAATTTGTTTTTTTTTCTTCCTTTCCAATAAGCAGCATGCAAACGGCTGAAAAAAGGCCGAAAAAGAACGTTTCAAATTCCTGCAGCAACTACAACGAAGCACGATAATTATCATCGTATCAAATACAAATTTCGTCTCTTTTCTCAATCGATATACGATGTAACACAAAAATGTTGTATCCAACATTTACACGAATAAGACACAAAAATTTGACGACACGTTAAGTACAGGTGTCACATTCCATCACTCTTTTTATTGAACCAAATGCCGAAAGAGTAAAAAAAAAAAAAAAAAAAAAAAAAATCGAACTTGCAGGTTGAATTATTTAGTTTACTGTGAAACGGACTGTATAAAATTGAGGTAACATTTCGACGCAGGATGGCGTCGCGGTGCAGGAACAAGACAGAAATTTCCGGATATTCTCGTGGTCGGTTTGTCGTGCAGGTCGCAGTCGGTAAGAAAGAGACGATATACCCGTCTTGTCTCACTTAGTTCCCTTTCTTACCGACCGACGAAACTACCCTGCCTTAATATTACCAACGACTGCCCACCCTCCCTACAACCGCCCCGTGTAATCGTTATTACAACTTCCTATCAAGGCGAGTAACGTAATAGCGATACCTCTGATCAAATATCAACCATTGTCGATTTTAGGGTCGGTTTATAAACATATATAGAGAGAATATAGATCATGATCGAGATGAAAGCAGCGAAAAGTTGTGTACGTGATAAAAAGAATAATAATAGATATTTGCCAATCGTGTGATAGTTGCAATTTTAAAACTAAACAATAAATCGCATCATAGATAATCTCTGTAAAAAATCGATAGCTACACTGTTGGAAAAATTCAACTAAACATGATGTCCCAGAGCAGGTTCACTGTAGATTTGTGTTATTCGTTACATTTCTATTGGTTAATGTGAAACAAATTTTTGTAATTCAAGCATTAAAATGGTCACATCGACATTTAATTTGTAATTCAACTTCTTCTTTCTCACTTACTAATAAATTAAAAATAGGTCAAATAATTCCGAAAATTTTAACGGACCTGCTGGGACATTTTTTATTCATTCATTTTTAACCGTGTAGAGGGGGTGAAATAGGGTGGTTAAAAAGCCAGGGTAAATAGGAAGGTAAAATTGTCAATCTCCCCGTGAGGCAAATATTGTCGAGACTCGTTCATCAACCCGGTCAAACGGAATTCGCTGACCGATGGCGCGCGGTCAGTCGAAATGAGTTTTCGCAGTTTTAACCAAATATTTCAATTTAGCAACGTACCTATACTAGGTACGTAGGTAGGGGATGTGGGGAGAAAAATACAGCGAGGGTGGCTGCCGGTTGCAGATTCGGGGGCGGCGGAGAAGCTGGGCTGCGGTAACGCCCTCGACTAAATTAAATCAGGCGAAAGTCGTTAGTCGTGTAAACGCGTCCCTCCGCGACTCTGCAAACTCGCATGTGTTGTGTAAGAGCGAATTTTCCTCTTACGGTTTCACCGTGCTGTGCATCGGCTGCTTTCCTTCTTTCAGAGGGCCGGGAAAAAAGAGAGAGAAAGAGAGAGAAATAAAAATGGATTAATTTTAAGTTTGAAGATAAAAACGAATTCTGATGTTAGCTTTGGTCAGATTGTTTTTTTTTTTTTCATGAGCTCGAAAAATGTAGAATGAATTTGAGGATCCAGTCGCTGATCATTGAAAATATGAAGATATCGCATCAATTTTCAATCGAGATAACTTTCCTATCGTAAAATCGTCAGATTTTTACGATTGAATATAGTTTCTTTGATACATTTGACATTTGGATATCATAGAACGATAATATCAGAGTTTATTCTGTTTTAACTTTGCGGGGAAATTTGAATATATCATCACGATTGCGTAAAATGGAAATGAAACCAACCTCCCGAATGTAATGAAAGTCGAGTGTAATTTCGGCGAGCAATTTTAACCAGTTTCTTTTTATTCACATACATATTCAACCGTGTATTTATTATAACTACGACTTACCAACGATCGGTATCGCAAAGCATAATTGCTTTTGCACAATTTAATGTATCAACCAGGACAATTAGCACAGAAGCAAAAAGACACTGAAATTTGACGCCAGCCTATAAAATTACGTAATCAATATTTTTCTCGGTAAAATATGAAAGCTCGCTCGGAGATAAACTGTTCCCAGGCATCGCATTTTCAAACCCTGTCCAATAATTCGGCTTTACTTTCTAAAGCGCACGTTGCAACGTGGGGCATATAGATATAAAATAACAGGCACGAGTTCAACGACGCTTCTACCATGCTCGCAAAATGGGTACGTAGAAGTGTAGCCACGAACTGCCGTCCGCTGGTGTATCGATTAGTTTACCGGGCGCGTAGCTGCACAAACAGCCGACGAAGCAAACCGAGGCGGCGATATCGCAATCCTGGCATTGGAGAGAGGAGAGGAGAGCAGAGAGGAAGAGAAGAGAGGAGCTCGATTGTGGGCAGCAGGTTTTCGCATCGAGGCATTGCTCTTGCAGCCGGCGGCAGTCCCGAAAGCAACGGAACAACGGAAACAGAAGCATTAATATCGCCAGGATTATGGGGGATGCAGGGAGAAGGGCGAAGGGTGAAGGGTGAAAACCCGCTGGGATGAAACGGACGCGGCGACGTCCTTCCAGATCTGCTTCTCCGTTTCACCCTTCTTCTTATTCTTTTTCATTCCCCTTTCGCAACTCGTACACGGAAGAAGAGATATTTCAACCCTCCGACGTTTCAAGTTTTCACACGAATCAAGATTCGGTTCTCATAAGCAGCTGGTATAAATTTATACCTTTCTCGCTGGTTTCTTTCTTTTTTTTTTCTTTTACGCGAAAGCGCGAACGATTTATTATTAATTACTCGGGAAAAAATGACTCCCGACAAAACGTTATCGTCAAAATGACACGTTTAATCGTCCATTTCGTACGTCTTGATTCAATTTAATTTAATTCAATTTCATTTAATCAAATTAATTTTACAAAACCGCGAGAATTCATTATTGGCATATCGCGTGCCTAAAGGTAAAAGGGCATATCCCTACATGTTAGTAGGGATTTATGCTGAAAGGGCGTACAAAAAAATTTTTTTTTGCCAATCGGTTCAAAATCGTCTGAAACGCAAAGATCTGTAAAAAAATTTTTTTTGGCATCCTAATGCTAAAAGGGCGTATCTCAAGACATACGCCCTTTCACCTTTTAGAAAAATAATACTTAAAAGTAAAAGGGCGCATAAAGAAAAATTCTCATTTTGATACTAAATGTTGAAAAATAGTTTCACGAAACATGCACTAAAAAAAAATTTTTTTTATACCTAAGAAATTTTTCCTTATGGATAAAAAAATGATAAAAATAATAAAAAAATGATTCTTGGGATTAGAATATGGAAGTTTTTTAACTATAAGAATATAGTTTTCTGACTGTCAAAAAACTAGCCTTATAATAAAACGTGGTATTCTAAGGTTAAGAAAACCAATTTTTTTAAATCAAGAAAACTCGCGTAAAAAATTTAGTATTCTAGGTAGAAGTAATTTTTTTTTCAGTGTGTTAGACTGTAATATTTAACAGTTTAATACATAAAGTTTTTTTTATAGGCAACGGAAAAAGTAATTAACAAAAAACAGATTACTTAAAAATCAAGTAATCAATAAAACAATGTTAGATGATATTCAAATATTTTGAAATTTCCCGCCTAGGCGCCATATTGAATACTGCTACTGGTGCTGCTCCGAACAGCTGTTACGTCTTGATCCCGAGTCCAGTTGCAATATTTTTCAAAACATGTCAAATAATTTGTGTTAAATCGATTTATCAACTATTGCAATAATTAAATTTTGTCTTCATTATTTATATATTTATTAGCAACAAAATAATAATTATCATTTATTTTTATAGTATAATTGTTTAAAATTAGTGACATTATTCGAAATTTGTGGCGTTATTTAAAAGTTAATGAAATTGTTTCAAATCAGTGACATTATTGGTGGTGTAAATAAATAATAATGAATAAGTCTAGTACCGAAACAATTAAAAAAAAATATTTTAACGATATTTCATCTAGTGACGATGAAAAAAATTATACGCCCTTTTACCTTTAGATTGCCAAAATTTCGAATTCTTAAAGGTGAAAGGGCGTATAATTAAAGACATACGCCCTTTCACCTTTGGAATTTTTTTTTTTGATTTTAAGCTTAGAATATATCAACCACTTGATTGGCAATAAAAAAAAAAATTATACGCCCTTTTACTTTTGCAAAGGTAAAAGGGCACATAGATTGGGATGCGCCCTTTTACCTTTAGTCACGCGATATGTCCAGTAATTTTTTCCGGAGTAAATAAATGCGGCTACCTTTATTCGTTACTTATAACGGGCGAAGTATCAATTATCGAAAATAATCGTCGTAACAAAATATCGCAATATTACGATCAAGGTCGTTAGATTCCCTCCGCAATCACCGCGCGTGTTATATGTTCACAAATAATAGTGAAAGTGTTAACGATGAGTTTGTTTCAGGAAAATTGCTCAAAACTACCCTCGAGCCATATAGCAAATATAAATTGTAATTTCCGGGCTCGCTTGTGTATTGATTTCCTAAATTTTTTTTTTGTTTCCCGATCAATCGGTACTTTCAACCAGTATCTACCGTGAGTTTTTCTTCTTTCCCTTCTCTTACCAGGGTATCTTTACTATGATACGATATCGCAATCCTCTGAAAATTTCCAAAAATTGGTAGCCGATAAACTACAATTTTCATTATTTTCAAAATTTTACTCTAAAATCATCATTCGACGATCAATCATTGAATTCGCTCAGTTGCGTGGTTAAGTCTAAGAGGGTAAAAAAAAATTAAGAGACATTTTCTTTTTCTATGATTATTACACGTGTTTCGGAGGTAAAAAAAACAACAAAAAAACAAAAAAAAACCATCATATCTCACCGGCAAAATTCCTTAAAAATTGCATTTTTAACAAAATCCCGGCACAATTTTCGAATTTATTTCAAAGTACACGCTGTATCTTGAACGCTAAATTATTGACGCGTATTTCAATAAAATATTTGTTCAAAGAACCGAGTTCCGGGTTGAACGTACATAAATAATGGTTGTCGAGGTAAAACCGATGGCTGCTGTTCCGCAATGCAACTCAATTGCGACAATTTATGTAGACGCATGAATACAGCTACAGATATTAGGGAATGTCCGTGTATCAAGTGTCATGCACCGTGGCCCAGTGGAATGTCATCGGGAATTACAGTAATTAGCGAGTGTTGATTAGAAATTAGGTGCTGCAGCACCGAGTCGCAGATGCACCCGAGGTTCGTACGTACGTGTATCGATGAGTCCGTGTTGCGTGCGCGTGTGTTACCTTTTCAGAATCACCGACACTGTATTTTCGTCGTAGAAACGTAAAGGCGACGAGCCACCTCGTCATTTCACTTAATCCTGAATCAATGATTCGAACCGATTAACGATCTCGTTAGCGCGGTCAATTGAAACGGCATGCGAGAATTCCCCAAGTTCACGGATAATCAAAATTAACTCTGTGAAATACCGCCAATTAGTCGGAACAAAAATTCGTACCGTATAATATGTATAAGATAATTTCAAATCGCGTGCAGACCATAATTGAGGCACCCTAGGTGCTTTTCTCTCCATTTTCGTCAACCTTCTGTTTCTTAATTTTTAAGTGTTTAAATTAAAAGAACCGCGACACAGCGTTCGGAGAAATATTGAAATTGCGTGCATAAGATACAGGTGTGTATATATATATATATATGTATAAACACGGAACTGGGGGAAGATCTGCCGAGGCAAAGTGAAAAAAATTAAATAAAATCTTATCAAATCACTGGAATCAAAGAAAAACGAAGAGGGGGGGGGGGAGGGGGGCTTGACTTTGAGGAGAAGATGACGACCAGCAAATGGACGCGAGAAGGGCGAGGGTGAGGGGAAGTCGCAAACCACGGACGGTTTGTTCGAACGAACCGATGAAAGCCGGCTTTCATCCCGCGAGCGAATTACCAACTTCTAACAAAGTGTGTGTTGGTACCTATGTATAAACGTAGGTATTACGTAGGTATATACAGCGTGTAAGGTATATAATACAGACTCTACACATAGAGAGATAGCCGTTGGGATCTCTTTGAATTTTCGTAATGAGGCGGTCTCTTGGAGTTTCCTTGTGTTGTTGTTGTTATTATTATTTTCGTTTTCTTTTCAAGCACCATGAACTTGAACCCCGTCGGAGAGAATCAATTTAGTTTGCCTCGTAACGGGACAGGAACAAGTGTGGGCAGAAATTTGTTGTCACATGTTATTTGGAAGATATCGCTATTCGCGGACTAAAAATATACCCAAACATTATTCAACGAGCGATAAGCGAAATTGAAACGACGTATTAGTTTAATCTACTCGAGGAGTTCCTCCGATTAAACGATAGCCGAAAATCCAACGAGCCCGAATAATCGTGAGATACGAGAAAAGGTGAGAGGAGAAGATTGCGGTTGACGAGTGAAAATATCTCGAGCCAAGGAGTAATGAGTTTTGCGAAATAAGACGCGAAGATTAAAGGCTTTCAAAGACGCTGTCGGATATGCTGTGATCCGTTCTGAAAATTTAAAGCCATTAATTTATTCAAAGCGTCAAATAAGCTTCGTCGACTTTTACCCCTTACCCTACCCTTCTCACCGCGGCACGACTTGACTCCGACAGGCTGGCAGGTGGGAAAGAGGGATGGTGGGAAGGTGGGAAGGTGGGAAGGAGGGAAGGAAGGAAGGAAGGAAGGAAGGAAGGGAGGAAGGAAGGAAGGAAGCAAGTTGTGTACCGAAGCCAACCGATGAAGTAAGAAACAAGCCAAACCAACCCTTATACCCACCCAACTCACGCCAACCCCGAAGAAGTTTTAGGAAGGCTCGACTTGCTGTGCAATATTAAATCAGTGACGGTTATCCATACGCGTGTGTGTGTGTGGGTGTTTATATACATATAGAAGGGAGATTCGGGAAATTTCACTTTAATCTCTCGCGCAAGATATAACTTTCCTTTCCCGCCTCATCCACATCCCTGCTAATGCAAAATGAATCGGTTTAATACGTACCACCTCCACTTTTCGCCCCAAGGAATTTATAACCAACTCTACTTTTAGCCTCGATAGATATTATGTAACAATTTTTATTCTTTACCGTAATGTTGTTGTTGTTTTTATAACAAACATATCGTAACATTTTTTTCACTCTATTTCATTACAGCTACAGAGCTCGAAGAGTCTGATTTCGTTGAAAAATAATTAAACTTTCCTTCGTTCTATGTTCTACATGTTAAAATCCAACACAGAAACGAGATATCAAAATTCTTATTGTACACAACTTTTCTTTCTTTACTTTTTCACTCGTTATATGTACATATGCGTCGTCGGTAAATTCGCTCTTTGGTTTTTTTTTTTAATAGTCGGTTCTCGGTTTACGTTGACTTTTTCGTTTAATTAATAGACAGCAAATTTTCTCATCAAAGTGTAAACGGCGAGGTGGAAAAGAGATATAGATTTTCTAGTCTGTTTTCGACTTTCGTTTCTTTCGGGATACGATGCAGACGGTATACAGTCGAGACGATATTCGGCATTGATATATAATTTCCGGAAACGGCTTAATCAAGCTTACTATAAACTGAAATTCAAATATCATTTCTTTAGTGTATAATAAAAATATGATTTGGTACGTGAGGCGTAAGATGTTATACATACGATTATCAATCAACAGGTTACGAAGTTCTACAAAACACTAAGCTGACCAACAATATCATATATATGTTCAACTAAGAATATTCTCACCAAATTTTTTTTCTCCTCTTATTTTCTTATCTGCAATTTTGTCTAAGCGTATTAAGGCAGCATGAATCCACTCGTTAATTATGCAATTAATTATTTGCCTGCCGGACGGCGGTGAACATTGAAGCTTTACACATACATACGTATATATATATATCGTGTAATAATATCCGCATGCAATAAACCCAGAGACCTACGTGGTTAATTTCATCTCGTTATGTATCTATATATATAAATTTACGGGAGCTTTTTCTCAATTATTTTATTTCATCAATCCTCGTAAAGAAGTCAATTCGAGCCAATTATCAAATTATGTACCAAAGCGAAAAGTTCCACAGAATTTTTTTTCTCAAATGAAATCGAAACATTTACAACAATTGAAAATTTTTCAAGTATCCGTTAACAAGCATTGTTAATAAAGCTACAAAAAGTAACATTTCCTACAGATATTTTGAGCCGCTTTTAGCGATTGAGATTTTTTAACCACGGCTTATATATTATTATATAATCCATGGCAACGATCGACTTGCTTTACGATATTATAATCTTATCGTGAGAGCTACTCGTATGTTAATAAAAAACGTAAATTATTCATGATTCTTCTATAAAAATATAGGTTATTATATAATATATGATATTCGTACAGGCGTAAGACGGAAAACAAATTAGTAATGAGACGAAACGAAACACATAGCAATTTTCTATACATACGATTATTCAACATTAAGTAGTGACTATGTAATTTTTATAATTAATATACCCAAATAACGATATGTATTATATACTTCGAGTTACGTAGATGATAGATGATATAGATGACATTACAATACGCGTATTGCCAAATTTTCGTACAATTATATGTACCATGCCAGAGAGTTAAAAGACATTATATTTATAAACTATTGTTCCTCTTTTCTTCGTTAACAGTTACACAACCAACATATTATACTATAGGTGTATATATAATAGATTTATACAAATATATTAGATATTCCTAGGGAACCCAAAAAACTAATCCCAAAATCATCCGCTTTTTCTATAAACTCAACAAAGCAACGGGTGTGTGTGTGTGTGTCAAGTATTTACGATGAGTGGGAGGAACAAAATGCGAATAATATTGTTATTATATACTATGTAAGGTACGTGGAGTACGTATGTGTATGTATAATAATAATAATAACAGTAATGATAATAACAATAATAATAATAACAATAACAATACGATACATACGATACGGATATGCCAAGTATAGTGTACGTATGCGTGAAGACTTAAAATTTTAATGCATATATGTAAAAAAGACACCATAATGTGAGCATATCCAGTTGAAACTGGGTTAACACTTCTAACCTACATCTATAAGGTTAGACTAAAATAATGTAACTTCTAAGAGTTAGAGAGTTATGTTTAGTTGACATGATTGACCACGTTATCTGACCAATAACCTACGCTAATCGCAGATCGTGAAAATAACAATATGAAAGAGAAAAAAAATAAAAAAACAAATGAAAAAAGTCTCCCCCTCGCCAACGTTGGCATCTTGACAAATTGTGGGAAGAAGTGCGTTTTGCACAATTCAACGAGTATCGATAAAAAAATTTATGACAATAAGTCGATAAACGATGTGCGAATGATTCGACGTAACTGAAGCTAAGACTTTATAAAACGCGAAATGATCGGCGTTGCCGCTGATTAGAAGGGACAAGAAAAAAAAGCTGCACACCGAAGTACGTACGGTGTACGTAATAAATCCACTACTACGTAGTATATAAATGCATAGGTATAACAATAGTGTAACGGGTCAACAATGTCAAGTAAGTGATAATCCAACATTTATATAATATAATGTAGGTATAAGTATTACATCGGTGGTATTAATGAACAAATATAATACGTATAAACAGTTAAGGGAGTTCCATTTGTTCTTCTTTTCTTTTTTCTTTTTTTTTTTTTTTTTCCTTTTGTCCTCTCATCTGTTTTACTTTAGTTTTCAATCAAGTTATTACCATACAGTCCAAACCAACCAAATACGAGAGAGCGAGAGAGACAGAGCTACATAAAAGATGGATCTAACAAAACAAGAACAACAGCAGCTGCGAGACGGGAGAGCTGGACGAAAGTCGATTCGTCAGGCTCCCGCAGCTTTTTCTTCGCTATTTTTTATTTATTTTTTTTTCAAATCGTTGTACCGATTTTTCATTTTTTTTTTTTTTTTGTTCTTTTACCTGGAGGGGGAGTTGGAGGTAAGGACTGTCAGCGATGGTCCAGTTTTTGATTCCCGTCGCGGTCCAGCGGCATCTTACGACGCTTACGACGCCTTTCGATCCGCAGAAATGTAACCTGCCTCCTTGAAAAACATAATTCAATTCGTGATGAAGCATATCTTATAATATAATGTAATATTAAATCTCATTATTCAAACTCACTTCGTGAGTATTACTACGTATTATAGGCCTCTAATTCACATATTATATCTGTTTTTAATTGCAAGTCTTTTTTTTTTCTACGTGGAATTGTTTAGCATTAGTAGTAGTAGTAGTAGTAGTAGTAGTAGTAGTAGTAGTAGTAGTAGTAATAGTAGTAGTGGGTGTACAGATAATAATAACACTAACGGGATAAGAAAGAATTATTATACATGAATATAAGTATACAAACACTACAGAAATTTTCATATCCCATCCTTGTTTTCAATTCCGTTTTTTTTTCCATTCTTCTTTTCTATTTCATAGACATATTCGTTCTTCGAACCCTTAATATATTATGAATACGTATAACGCCATATATAATTAAGTATATTATAATGATATACGAGTGCAGAGTGATTAGGAGAGAAAGAGAGAAAGAGATAAAGAAAGAGAGAGAGAGAGAGAGAGAGAGAAAACTGGTTATCTTTTACCATCTCATGCTAGTAAAGTACATATAGGTATACATATATACATACATAATTATATATATATATATATATATATACACACACGTATATCCTTCACGTCCAACTATCTAAAAACTTGTGTGCTATAAGGACGGTTATACATATTATATGTTAGACGTGATAACAACTAATATCAACAACTCTGTGGAATTCAATCACTGTGAATTGAATTGTCTGATTTGCGATCGAGAATGTTTTTTGGAATACACGCGTCGAGACCATGGATCTTTGTTACTAGTTTTTATTTCTTTTCTTTTTTTCGATGAAATATTTCAGTCAAAAATACAATATTTCGAATACTTTTTATTGCCGGTTTCTTTTTTCCTGCAATTTATTTTCATTATATCACGGGTAATCAAATAATAACCTTTTCTGTTTTTCTTGAAAAGATTAAGGTTTCACATACGTATAATATTTAACCTTAGTTACTCACAAAACGTTCTTCATAATTACTTTACAGTGTTTAATTCGTACGCGAGGCTATACGTATATTTACTGAGCTACTGTACGTACGTTACGTGCGAAGTGTATACTGATACGTGACAAACTACAAAACTCAACAAAGTTGATACGTGAAAATGTATAAATTACTTTCGAAAAAGATTTCGAAAGAGACACGAGAAAATATTTATAGAAAGAAATCACGGCTTTGCCAATATGTGAGCGTTGATTCTATGATTATGTCGGAACTATCGATAAAATTGCTTAATATTAATACACCGAAGAGACTTTATACTTGGTATGTTTTTCGAAATAATGCAGGGTATGAAAGCGGATATAACGTTGAAAGCGAGAAAAACTTTTCGTAAAATTCTTGCGCCCATTTTTATACCGTTCCTAGTACAATCCTTACAAATTGAAAAAATTACTGTCAAAAATAATCGCAAGTTGATAAAATAACTTTTACCTATACGAAGCTGCGGTAAAAATATTCTTTACTTTTATATTTACGTATTATACTCGATTTTGCTGTTGTATAAAATACACGTAATTGTTTTATTTACATAATAATGCTACGTATGTGTTATCCTCATGTCAAATGTCTAATTTGTTCATAATGACAAGTAAAAGAAACAAACAAACGGTCACGAATGTACGATCTAACTTGTGATAAGTTAATTAACAAGCTACAAAGAACTACTGGCGCTAATAGTTAAACAAAAGTGGGCGTATTGTGTGCTTTGTTTTCTTTTTTTTATCTTCTTCACTTTCTTCATACGTATATCCAATTCATCCGTATCAAGGGTTTTTTTTTTTTTTTTGTGTTTTTACCTAATATATTCCGAACCCAAATTATTATCCGATTTCTCTCTCTCTCTCTCTCCCAATTTTTATCCTCAGTTTCTAAGAACGAACGAATGAATATAAATAGTTATAACTGAAACCTTTCGGTAAGCTTTCAAGTCTGAAAACGAAGGAAACAACAAACCCTTTCATCGCGTCTTAAATTGCAGGCTACATCGTAATATATAGTAAAGTATGTGTGATGTATAAGTACATGCTTTAGACACAATGTGTCTACTGTAAAATGTTCCTGCTGCACTACAGTTATAAGGTTTCGAGATAAAAGTTATCAAACGGAGTAAGAACAAGATTTAAAAAAAAAAAACTACGCGTTTTGGTTTCATTTGCAATGTTCTTTCTTCCTCATCTTCATCTTCTTGTTCTGTTTGTTTTTCGCATTCTTCTTCTTTTTCTTCCTCCTCCTCTTCTTCTTCTTCTTCTGTTTGTTTTTCGTATTCTTCTTCTTTTTCTTCCTCCTCTTCTTCTTCTTGTTCTTCTTCTTCTTCTTCTTGTTCTTCTTTTTCTTCTTCTTCTTCTTCTTCTTCGTCTTCTTTTTCTTCTTCTCCTCTGCACGTATATATTTTGTAACGAAAATGTGAAAGATAAAAGTCAATAATGAAAATAAAAAGAAGAAACATGGGCACACGCTTTCATTAGTTCCGGAATTCTGAAATATTTTCAATCGAAATATATAATAATTATTATTAATTTCACAACAATTTCAAACAACCTTAGAGTGCAGCGATGCAGAAAAATGTGTCGTCTGGTTATTAACATATTTGCTGTACAAATAGGTACTATTTCTAGGCAAGTGACATATATATATATATATATATATATATATATATATATATATATATATATATATATATATATATATATTATGTATAATACCTATGAAACTAACAATAAATAATATACCGTAAATCGAAACTACTCTGGCACGTGATTAAGGCATACCCATTACAATATATATGTGTATATATGCAGGTAGAGATTTATTACGAATACATATATGCACATATACAATACATATGTGATGTGAAACAATTAACCGACTATCTCTAGCTGGCAGCACCTATTTGGGTTACAAATGTAGATTGTTAGTAATATACAGCGATTAGCTCTACGTATGCACAAACAATTAATACTAGGGTGATATATAATAAATTATACCTGTGTGTATATGTATATGTATGTGTGTATATATATTGTGTGTGTGTATATATATACATATATATATATATGTATGATTCGTATTCTACAGTTTTACAAAGTTCCGAAATGACGTGTAGAATAAGATCCGTATTATGACTTGTTAACGAGGTGAAAAGCGTTACTAGACGAATTATGCGGAGAAATCGTTATTTTCGATTAAATGGATGATGTGACAAGTCGTGAGTTGAAAAACAAATAATAAAACTTGTCAAACAAGTGTGCGCGCACACTTTTTATAAAAACATACGATTATGATACTTCGTTGATCACTTTATTCCACCCGATTATTAATAAATTATTCAATTTTTCCGTAATGGAGACAGCAAAATCAACGCGACAAAGATAAATCTCACTGCTGATCGTTTACATATTGTTTCGATATATCTGCAGAATGATTAAACACACCGTGTACTATAATAATGGCGTTTCGAGGGACGTTCAACAAATTATAATCAACTCCGAGTAATGAAATAAATATACATACATATACGAGAAACAATACTACGTGTTTATGTGGTGTTATTAAATAGTTCGTCGTTCGTTAAATGATTATAAATATTATAGAGATGAGAAATTTGGTCACGTGCAAATTAGCCGCGGCTTTTAATAATCTTCTGAGTCACAGGAGAAAATAAATCGCGATGTTCCAACACTATCGATCGGTTTTTCCCCTTGTTCCATCGTATTCAGATATCAGATGCATATCAAGTGTTCACGCGACACAATAATAAACAAAATTACTTTTCCCCCGTTTTGATACAATAAAATAGATCGTGCATAGTCATCGGTGTTTACGATTATAGTCAGTGCGAATATTTACGGCAATAAATAGGTACAATAGTAATTGACCAAGAAAGAAAAAATCAATAAACATTATAAACACAAACGTTAGACTCTGTGTGCCTTATTCTATATATCTATACATACATATATACTATAATCTCAATCTATCGTGATGTATAAGCCCCAAGAATGGCGTGCTAGTATAATAATGATAATGATTCATAGAAATAATATAGATCTACACAAAATCTACTTCTAGACATCAAGATTAATTTGCTCTCTGACATATTGGATTATATCATCTATCGTATACATACATATATACATATGTATATTTATGTAAATATATATGCGTGTGTGTACAACACATATATTATACGGTATATAATATACGTATTACGTTATATGATACTGCAGTCACTAGATCTACGTTTTCGTGTAAATATACATATAATACGTATATAATAATAATATAGTTAATTAACAATATCAAAATATAATGAGGTATGTAAGACAGGTGGTGATATAATTAGGTATAGTGTTACTCGTATACAGCAAGCCAAGCTTTTCATAATTTTTACGCGTCATCGGTTATCCACAAATAGAAACGAAAATAGAAGACAGAAAAGTAAACGAAGAAAAAAGTATCCCACAGTTTTTCTCCCCGTCGTGATTGACGATTTTTCGAATCTTACACTCAATCGGTTTTCAGGTAAATTTAGGGGGGGGGGGGGGGGGGAAGAAAAAGAAAAAAAAACTAAACAGATTAAACCCGACGAAATATCCAGGAGATTTATCAAATTTTCACCACGGCGCATTGTTTCGGTTCAATTAGCATTGCATTGCTTTTCAATTCTCGGGGAACGATAGAAATGGGAAAAGGGAGAGGGGCGGGTGGGGGGTGAATTTCAATTAGCAGAGAACAATGTTAAATTGCATTCTCTCGTGGCGGTTAAACAGCTGAAAATCTCCTCACCACCCTCCCCAAAATAAATTCCTCGTGCAAAAATCTTCTTCTCGTTTCGACGTCATTTCAGGAACAAAGGTGCGATTAAATTCGATAACGTCTTTTTGGGTCCGTTAAAATATCGCGGTAGCTTTGAGCGGCGGCCGAAACGACGGAGGAATCGTATTGCAACGAATCGATCAATCCCGGTCGAACGAACGGCGTATTTGTTGCCCGCGGAGTTATAAATGTCGGTGTAATTAGTTGATTAACCGTAAAAACGCGGTCGAGAAACCTAACGATCGTCTCGCAGTGACGTTTGTCGAGGAAATTTCAAGAAGACTGAAGATGGTAACGTTAATGCAACGAAGCGTCGTGAAAAAAACAGTTGTTGTACAATTTTAGAACGACTTTGCAAAATATGAACTTGTTGCAATATTTTCTAGCTGAATTTTCTAAAATCCTCAGGTTTCAAGGGAAGTTTTTTTCTGAACAGGCGTCGTCGAAGTAACGTTACTAACTTGAACCTCAATAAATTTTACTTCTTTACGCGATACATACAATTGATGGTTTTTCACAATCGGTTATTCTATCATCATTTTTCTCGTTCTCTAATTAATTATTATCACGCTACGCTGTGTTTACTTGGTTGATTAATTATCATACCAACATAGGATGGTACGTAACGTGGTCTCAATAAAAACCTGGACGATGGAAGTGATGACGTTACATCAATGACAGCGTTTACTTCAACGATGAACGAACCTCGTTAAGCAAAAAATTAGAGAACTGGAACGTGGAACGTAATTTAGAGAAGTATGGATAGAGAAGGTTCAACCGTTGAAACTTTTCGAAGTAGCCAACAACTTATCTAGCACCAGAGTAGAATAAAACACGGGGTTGGTCAAAAACAACTTATCTCGTTACAACTAATGAAACATTACTTTCCAAACTTGTCTCTATATGTATATCTTTATCGCGAATATCGATATCAATCGGTATTTGTGCGGCAAGAAAATCGGCGTTACAAAAATGATTTAACTTTAATTAAATTTCCTCTACGTATATATGTACATTTGGGCATTTGTTTGAAAGGATGAACGCGCATAAAATAAAAACAATGAATCTTCGAGCACCGTTCAACGAACCACGACGTCGAGTGTTGCCAATTTTTCCCGAAGCATCGAATCGTTATTACTGGCTGTATTTTCGCGAAACGTTTGCAAAGTTTTTTCCAAGCCCGCGTAAATATCGGCAAATTTCTTATTTTTATTTTTTTTTTTCTTATTTCTAACGTTGGAAAAAAACTTCCAATACCGCCGTTTGCTGCAGAAATTGAAACTTATTTGTATCGAGTCATAGAATTGCGGAGTATCGCTTACGTCCCCCCTCCCCCCCCCCCCCCCTTCCTCAATTTTATTTCCACTTTTGCACATCTCGTCGTTTTTTCGATACCAAGCAGCCAGCATCTCCAGCAAGTCGCAAATAAATGTAAACTGTATCAGTGCATAGTTATCGAAAAGAAAAGAAAAAAAAAAGGGAGAAAGAGAAAGAGAGAGAGAGAGAGAGAAATGGAGAGAAGGGGAGATGGTTCGTACACGATATCGACTGCACGAAGGGTTCAAGAGCCCCTCTGAAGAGCGTCTGTGACTCACCCCAGCCGAACATCCCCTCTTTCGAGAATTATTATTTCTCCTCCATCGACGTAAAAATGAATCAAAAAATGCAACGATCGGGAGCAATTCCATTTCCCGCGATGCGGTATTTTGAGAGAACACGTCCAACCTGACCCTGACTATCAATAATCCCGATCGATCCGCCAACGGTCAAACTAATTAAAGAGTCGTAGAGGAATTGGCGAAAATAAACAACACCAAGCGTGTCAAGATTTGTTGCATTACGTAACACACTCAAAAAGACTCTCGGTATCATCGCAACCACCTCGAATCATTGGAAACGTTATTTTTTAATTTTAAGTCCGGTCGTAATCGAGTCTGGATGGATTTCACTCGTCGATCTTGAATGTTCCAAGCGTCGTGGGAGCAGAGGATGTAACTCGAGCGCATGATGCGGTACAAGCTTGTACGAAGATGACAGGGATGATTATTACGATGCGATTGAAAAGCAAAATGACTGTCATTGATTCCCGCGTTTCACAGCCAGCGAAATGAACTCGCGGAATCGCGTCAGCGTTCGTCCCACGAGCAATGAGAACCACTGTTCCTGGCCCTTGGAGTTCCGAATTTTCTGCTACCTGTTTTCTGCCAATTTCCACTTCGTGACTGTCCGATGATTCATCCGCGGTTTGCTGCACGTGTAAAACGCGCATCCCTCCGTGCTTTCGACTACACTTTTTACTCTGTTCTGTTGCGACTTGCGGTGTTTTCCATATTCACAGATGTAGTCGCACGCAGAGTAAATCACACACGCTGCTCGTATTCTTCGTTCGCACTTCGACCGAACTTTGCCGACTGACTGCTTCCGCAGTCTGCCCGGACATTTATTTACACTGCCATTGATCTTTTTGATTATTTCCAAGCAGAGTACAAATTGTAAAATGAACATGAGTCGCATCATCAGACGCATCGTGTACGAGATTCTCATGAAAACTTGATGCAAATCATTTTACACAAATCCTTGTACACGTTTACATTGGACTGGAAATATGTAAGGTTTCTCAAGGATGAAAATATCCTGCAATTCCAATACTGACCCAACGTCGGCATTCGACTCGAACCGATTAATCCTTCGGCCATGCATCCAGCAGTTTTGTCCCGATGACAACCGGATGCGGAAGGGTTTTCTAGCTTCGCAACTTGGCCGTGAGAGTCGAGAGCTCGAAATAGGAATGAGGAAGAGGAAGAGGAAGAGGAAGAGGAGAGCGAGAGAGGCGAGGGATCGCTAGGTGGAGCCATCTGTGAGGGTCGACGGAAACTTTGTCTTAAAAATCATCCCCCAGATCAATACTCGGGCAAGGGGCGGACGGCTAGACAGAGGGGCTGCTAAACACGAGGGTTCCCAGGGCCGGTTGTTCATTTTCAGCTTCAATGTCGCGTCGCCGGATCCTCCGCTCCGCAAGGTTAAATCTGCGCCAGGTTACGCAAGTCGTACGAGTGGCCAATATCGCTTCTCTCGCGTGGCTGAAACTGGCAGTCGGAATTACCGGACAAATATTCTCGCGTTCATTCGAATAAGGTATAATAGCGATAAGTCCGGAAATCAAAATTTCATCCGATACCTTGAGCCCTTCGATACTTTTACAAATTTATGAGGATAAAACTGAACTGCATTTTTTCCATTTCCAAAAAGTTTACACATTTTGCTGCTATTGGCGGCTTCGGTTTCCGTGTTGCGTTAAATCTTCGGCTGACATCGCGTGTTAACATAGTTCTTAAAGCACATGTTCGACCTGCACGCAGCTTCCCTGATGTTTCGATCACGCGTTTCATTGTCTGACCATTATCCGCCATTTGATAACGTCCTTAGCGCGCGCGATCGGAGAGGTAAAAAAATTCAACCATTTCCTCTGACAATAAATTCGTCTCATTGTTAGAATGTGCAATATGTATGTAATACAAGAATATCTCGGTTACATTATTTCACGTATTCGACATTCTCAAGACTGGAGATACAAAAATACGATAAATATTTGCAGGTTTCTAAGTTTTTTATGTATTTGGTACGCATATCAAAGCCGAAAAAATCCTCGTGAATATCTCTCGTGAATACCGAACTGACCATTGAGAATGAAAAATGGATTTTCATGATAAACGATCGAGCCTGACTGACGCATATCCCTGCATAAAAAAAAAAGACGCTTTATTCTGGGTTTGAAATGATTGTTTCAAAATTTTGCGAATTCATTTTTTAAACGTACTCTTATAGTCAAAAGTTGCGGCCAAATATCGTTATGTTACCGCAACTGCTGTTCCTACGACGTTTTGAAAGCCTCTATCGAATGTTCGATGGTCCGTAATAATTAGAGATGAAAGAAAAACTGGGTCCGATCGATCCTGATATAAGACAAAAAGTATTCGCTGGGGGGAAACTTGTTGGATCGAACAATGAGTAACCTCCGAAGCTGTACCAAATCCTCAAAGAAATAAGAAGGTATAAGGTTCGTGGGTTAGCGACTCGCTCGTCCCCCGCACTTTCCTAGATCCTAGGAGAAAAGCTCGGGCGTATATCGTGCAAGGGATGGTTCTCCCCGTCGGTTATCCCCTGGGATATGACCCCGCTGCCGCTTTACCAATTCATATAAAGATAAGCCGGTGGAACGAGCCCCTGAGACCCCTTAATTATAAACATTCACATTCCACTAATCGCAAATGGGTGTCTGACGGCGATGCAGCGCGTTCGAGCAATCACGGGATTGAAAAATCGGCAAAAAAGATTTCAATTTATAAACGAGTTATCGACAATTGTAATTCGAATCTCGAGACTCCGTTATGCGGTTATAATACACGAGGAAATGAGAAGTAGAAAAATTAACTACGCGGAGGATAACGACAAGCAAATTTTCAAGACGAGTCCAATCGAATCGTTAAAATTCAAAGTTGATTTGTCGTCAAGCTTTTCCGACCGCCAAGCATCCTAAAATTCCCTTCGTACACCTTGCGCCAAGTAAAACTTCAGACCCAAAACGACAGCGATGATTGCATAAAAATTTGATAAAGAAACCGTACAACGCGTATAAGAGACCGAAACTAGGCCCGAGTTTTCAAGAATTTTCCACATATTTCCAGCAACATTTTACAGAGGACGTTGGTATTTCGAAAATCGCTTTGAAAGTGGATTCGAGGCGACGGAATTTCTTGTTTAGACTCGCGTCGTATACCTCGAAGGTTATCCTCGAGGAGGTAGGTGGGTAGGTAGGTTGGTAGGTAAGTACCTTACACAGCAGTCTCTCTTCGCTCCCTCGGGATTCGGGATGACAGGGACGTATTCTTGAGAAGGAAAACGAGGGAGGAAATAAGGGGTCTCGATGACTCGGTGGTTGACACGCGTAACATGTGTATCCCCGAATTACGGTGTATCAGGGAAAAGTTACGGAGGAATATGCCCAAGTTTAAAGTATATCAAGCTTTATAAAATTACAATTACATTACGAATATACGTGACGCGTGTAACGTGTTTACCGTTACATCGGCGTAAGGGAGACCTCTGAAGAGCTTCTCCAGGAGGAAAATGCCGCGAAGACCTGCCAATTTCAGGTCACGCGTTATATATCATACCCGATATATACACGGGGAGGGATATGCTCGGCATAAATTCCCTTCATTTGGGGCTTCGTTGATCTTTCGCTTTTGCCCGGCTTCGCGCGCATCGCGTAACGTCAATTCGATTTGTACGTATTTACGTAAACGTAAGATTCATTCGGACGGTTCGTCGACGACGAGGTAAATAAACGAAATGTAAATACAAGTATTTATTGATAATTTAACTCCAATAGCGTCGTTGATTTTGTTGTTTTTTAATTTTCTTTTCTTTCTTTTTTTGTTTCTAATTTCACCAAATTGAAATAAAATCATCTCTTTCAAATTCCTTCGAGGTACGATGATTTACCAAGATAGGTATCGGGACGTGACGATACCTCCTGTACAGAGGAAATACCAGGATTCCTCGGTTCCTGTATAGCTTTCCCGTAAATTCCCGGTATATAATAATCCAAGTTTGGTACATCGTAGAATAACCGTGAGCGATATCTTGAGCGAAGACAAGCGGGGTGCGGTTACATTGAGAAATTTGACTGAAGATGAGAATAGAATTCCTCCACCCCTCGGGACTCTGCAAGATGGGGAGGAGAGTTCGCGCATCGACTTCCGAGTTTACAGAAATTCGCGTGATTCGCGGTTACGTATCGTGTATTGTACGTCCGTACAACTTGTACACAACTATGCAATACGGATACTCGCATTGTTGTTACACGGCTCCCCCACGCAGAGGCGTATGGTATACACGTAACAGCGATGTACCTAATTAGATTTCACGGCTACCGGGGAAGAAACCGATAGCCGGGGAACGAAATCGAATTTTCTATATAATAATGTATTGTACCCAGTTATTTATTTTAATATTATAGGTGTGTGCGTGTGTATTATATACACACATACACGTCGCGTGAAGCCTGAGAAAATCTTGATGCGATCGGCGTTAAAAAACGCTGAGGAAGGAGAAGTTTCGGCAGTTATATGCTTTATTGTTGTTGTTGTTGTTGTTGTTATTATTATTGTCGTTACGACTTGTATTTCAATTACCCGGTCACATTTTCTTCGATTCCACGAGTCTGCGTATGTGTTACTTTTCGTTTCGATTGTTAGGTTCTCTCACGGCATATCCCACGCGCATTTCCACGTCGTCGCTCAACTTGACACGATCGGATCCGGTATTCGTTCGTTGCTTTGTGTATGATACGAATCGCTTTGGATATTGGTATAAGAGTCGACTCTGTGCCACGCTCTCTTATGGTTTCCCTGTTCACCGTTGCTGCTGCTGCTGCTGCATGCCTGCCCGTTTCTGGATTATCGCGAGATTCAAGAGCTTCGCAAGCTCGAGAGCGCGACTTTCAAGAGTATAGGCATACGTGTATAAGTAGTGTACGTATACGTGTGTTGACACGTGTGCCGAAATACGAGTATCAGATGCGTACGTAATTATGTACTTTCTTTATCGAGTCACGACTACCCAAGCCATGTATAATTATTAATAAATACACGAAGAGGTTAAATGTAGGTACGGTTGTTAGCCGCATGGCGTTACTTTATTTTCGTACTCTTGAGATGAGGTGGTTTCAAAACTGTGTGTATACAAGGAGTGAAAAAAAAAAAGAAAAAAAAACGAGAAGAAAAAGGGGAAGGGAAACTCGGTGAAAAATGAAAAGATAAAAGAAATTGTCCGCATCGCGATGATATTATACTTCCGTCCAAAATGCCGTACTGATAACACCCAAGCAGGCACTGGTTGTCCATTATCCTGAAGATGATCGGCGGGGCACGGCCGAAACGTCGAAAACATGTTTCGTTAATCAAATAAACAAATTACGAAACTGACCGGATTTCGACTAAACATGATTCAATCTGTCTCCCCGGTCACGAATACATCGCGGATGATATTATATGTAACAACAGTAACTCTCGAGAGTAGATTATTATTTTATGCTATCGTCATGATGTGGAGGAGAGTGAATTATTTTTCAAACACTTGCAGGCATAACAGCGTACGATGATACCACGCGGGAGAATTTCGTGGATAACGCAATTTTCTACTTTTTCAAAATATAAAATATACATTGTATACGTATATCCGCAATGAGTATAAAATACGATTAAGTGTAGGGGGGGGGGGGGGGGGGGGGGGAAGGAGTTGAATGATTGAAAAATTATCCACAGTAACATGATGACCACGACTTCATGTACTGTATACATTTATGTTTATTTAAAAAATTCTTACAATAAACCCAAAGATAGTAATTGAAGAGAGAAATTAAAAAAAAGTCTGGAAGTTACTACAACCAAAAATCATAAATTCGTCTGTGAGGTTTTTTAAATTTTTTCATTCAAATGACAGCCTTTTTCAATTCCCCTCTGAGCTTAACATTTCCACACCGATTCCCGCCGATTTTATACATCGATCAAGTATATCGAACAAACCTCGCATGGCGTCGATAATATAATGCGTCAGGGGGTGAACGAGAAAATGAAAAATAAATCGTAGAACTACCGTCACGATAGGGCTGCAAGTCCGCAAATCAAAGTTAAAGACAGTGACGCACAGGTATATAAAGTTACCGGTTAGTATGGAAGAATGGGAGGGTAGGACAGCTCGTAGTCGGATAAATAACGAAAGACACGCTACGCTACACACGGACACGTAACCGAGAGAGAGAAAGAGAGAGAGGGAGAGACAAGCAGCACGGGTCAACCGAGTCTAACAGAAACTGTACCTACAGTCAGTTTTCTCACCGCGATTATCGGCCCTGGATTTCAACCTGACAAATTGTTTTCAACCAGGTATAAAATGGGCGGGAGAGTACCAGGATCAGGAGATTAGCCCCATTCCCTAATTCTCTCGCTACGTGAATAATTTATAGCCCAAAAACTGCACGTAATGCAAACCGAGTGTTAAAAAAAAATCCGTTACGACATTTCCGAATGGTCTTTGAACTTGTTGAAATTTTCTTTTCCTTTTTCTTTTTTTTTTTTTTTTTTATATACTTGAAATCGGAATCGTCACACAAGAGACGAATTACGATACGTATCGATTTTTCAAAAAAGAAAAAAATGCGAGTATCCATAATTTGTAAACTTTGAAAGTAAAGAAAGTCGAAGCGTAAAGAAGTGGACAAATATTTCTAAACCAAAATGTAGATAGATAAGAAAGTTGTCGGAATTTCTCTATTTTTCTACATTTCTACGTTTACACGATACATACGCGATTCTGTATATTCCGACATTCCGCATATCTTCACCTCAATGATGTTGATTTTTCTTTACATTCTAAAAAGTAAAGATGCATCGTCGTTACAATAACGTTACACAAACTTTAACTTCGTGTACAGAGTTCTATAGATCATAATTTGGCGTTTATGAAACCCGAACATTGAACTAGTTTAATTTCGTACCCCGGCGACGTGACGGGAATGAAAATACTGAAAAATTACAACAAACAAAAAGCAATTAGAGTCTAATTCCCGTCATTCCGCGTCTGATGGGATGACAAGAAACGATGGAAAATCAATTTATGGATCACCCGAAGTAATGAAATCGATGGAAAATAGTATTTCCGATAAGCGTGTACTCGTATACACGACTAGCGTAGTAAGATGAGTGGATGTATAACGAATAACTCGACCCGACGATACTGACAAGGCAGCAGCATGTCGGATAGTATGGAAGTCTGTCGGATCAGACGGTACGCGTAGCGAGAAAGCCTGAAATAATCATCGTTCGGAGGGTGGAAGATGAAGCGTCAGGGGGTTTCTGAAAATGGTGGAGTGGAAGCACCGCCTGTAAGGAGGAGGACGAGGAGGAGGAGGATCAGAGCGGAGGTTAAGCCGCTTATTCCGAGAGCGCCGTGTTGCTGGGCTCCTCTGCGAAGTTGAAGCTGATAAAAAGTCGCAACACCGCGAGTAAGAACGTCACGCATCCTTTAACAAAGGCAATCGAATATCAACGCGTCTTTGTAACGAGGATCGTGAATCGCTCCGCGTTGCACGTGGGTGAAAAATTTATACCCTTTTGCAAAAGTGTGAAACTTTGTTGAAATCAAATAACAATAATAATAATAATAATAATAGTAATAATAATACGGAGAAAAGGAAGAACGATAAGAAACAGTGCACAAAGTCAACTTCACGTAGCAGCCAAACTTTTTACCAACAAGTTTACCTATCCCCGGTATATTTTTGAAGGTATAATAATATCCACAAAAAGAAACTTGGAGAATTTTTACCTATATATATATATAATATGAAGAAATGACGAATCCGGTGCACAAGTGTGAGCATGATAACCCCTGGATTGATAATAAAGCGAATAAGGAAATGATTGATGAGAAATTCTACACCTTTCGCACGATATTCAGGATTGGTATATACATGCATACATAATGTGTGTGTGCGTATGCGAACACGTAACAGCGAATCGAAGATTACAGCAAGGCGAGGGTAAAAACGATTGCCATTCGTGACCGCAGAGGAGGTCGGTTACAATAATAACTAAGGTAGTAGGCAGCGAGAATAATAAATAAAAACTTGTCCCATAAGATAAAAATATATACAATTGAAACGGGGAAAGAAAAGATGGGATCGCATGACCGTAATTTAGTATAACTTCTTGCCGGGCATAAATGCGGAAAGCGACGCGTTGCCGTTGAATCTCAAGCACAAGCCGGGGATGGTGGGGGTGGATGTGCGTGTCCGCGTTCGTAAGGATCACGCATCCCAGAGGCAAAGTTTGAAACGTTTAGGTTGGTACGCCCTGCTGACGTGGTTCTTGTATATTGGTAGGAGAGCAGGGAACGTCGAGGTAGAGACGTCGCCGTTTCCCAGGTAGGCACAAGAGGTGCCTTATACCACCGGGTAAAACTCCGCAGGAACAGCCAGCCACGCACCTGGCACAAAAGCTGTACCAAGCACCGAACCAACTTCACGATTATACCTCGACCAAATCTATGCCATTTCTATAAATTCACAAAAATCGTGGCTTATCGCAGCTCGATTCTCTTGCGGCCAAGAAAAAAAAAGAAAGAAAAAAATACCCCTAAACAAATATCGGTTTGAATCTTTCCAAATTCCAACGACGAATCGTTTCGATACGGCGACGATGATTTTATAATAGATTTTCAAACAACGAACGAGATCGAATATAGGAAACGAAGTTATTCGTCTATAGGTATTCCATTAGGGTAACTCGTTGCGAGGTTACAGATTACGCGAAATTGATTCAGCTTTCGCTGATTTCAGATTACAAGTTTCTATTTCTTTCCTATTTTTCAGATAATCCTTCATTTAAGTCAATTTCTTTTCATTTTCGCGGCAAATTTTCAATGTCCGTGAATTCCGTCGTACGATTCGTTAATTTGAAATTTATCGTTACAATAATAATGATATTATACATCATACGTGCAGATTTGTACATACATAACGCGTCGTCTATATTTCTCCTGTCCTTTTGCGCAAACTTTTTCTCGCGTTTAACGAGCGCGTATTTTTCCCTCCTCCGCTTCTCGTTCCTCCCACTCCCGACTTCGCATAGCTCGTTACATAAAATGTGATTAGGGATGAAGCACAGAAGCTGAGAGGTAACGAGATTGTCTCGATTACAAGAGACGGAGTTGGAGAAAAAGAGAGAGACAGAGAGTGAGGGGGAGGGGAGGAGGGGGGGGGAATAATGAATTTTTCATTTCTTCGCAAAACATAAAATTTCTTCACTTTCGTTGAAAAGAAGGAGAAAAAAAAAAACATCGGAACGTACGCGAGCAAAAGAATGTTACACTGGGTCAAAATTTATATTACTCGTTTTCTAAAGGTTGAGTCAAGAATGAAATTTAATGATCACCTACGGTATATAAAATATGAAAATTTATCGAACAATCGATATTTGTTCTCCAAAATTAGGAAGTACGCAGGCCATTAGAAAAAAAAAAAAAAAACGAAAGAAGCACGGATAGAAACTGTTGATTTTCGCTCATTATGCAAGAGGAAAAATCGAAGGTATAATACAAGATTATAAGATTCAGATACAGCAGCAGCAGTAGCAAGAAAAAATAATAAATGGAATTAAAAAAAAAATGGGTAGGGAAAAAAGTTCTCAGCATAACCTTTAATAAATTATACATATATGTATATATATATAAATTATAGTATAGAGATAATCTTATATGCATAGAATATGAAAAGCGCTACAGCCTCTCGCAAAGAGTGAAATTTTCTCTTAGATTATTAAACATTATTATTACCATTATTTTTCCTCGTTTTCAATTTTCCCTGCAAGCTGTTTTATCCTTATTTCTTCATCTCGCGTTATTCTTTTATACAAATGTAGCTATGTATAAATATGTACATATATATATATATTCCAATTTTTTCATGCCCAGCATCTTCTGTTCTTCCAGAAGAATAAAAAAAAAAATTATCCTAACCTCTCTCTCTCTCCCTCTCACTGCGGCCCGATGAGATTTTAATATTTAGCCACGTTAAATTGGATTACTCCACTTTTCTCTCTCTACACAGGTATACGCGTACATAGGCATACATATGTATTCGTTATATCCTTCCAAGCCGATTGTTTTTTCATTATTTTAATTTTATTCAATGTTGAGTTAATTTTAAAATTGAAACCTTTCCTCCTCCCTGTCATTCAAACTCGAAATATGATATTACTATTATTAATAAAAATGCGTCATCGCTGCAGTGCGTGTGTCCAAAGTCCTAAAATAAAACACCTCCCACATATTCGTGCAGTGCCTGGTGTAAATATAAAAAACATGTCATACCCGTATAACGCATATTATACATACAAGTAGATTGTAACAACGATCGATCGAACGAACGCAACGCCATGAATATTCGTTCGACTAAAACCCCGAGAGTGGTTATATATATATACATATATATATATATATACGTATAATATAACGTACATGGCCGTGTAAGCTTATAAGCCGTGTATATATAATATATACATGCGGTACGCGGTGCGAATTTTGAATAAATTTCTTTTTGCGAATTCATCGTGTGTTAAAGCGTGCGATTGTATACATTTCTGTACCTAATGAGAACGACGATGTTACGCCATGTTTTTTTTTTCTTTTTCTTTCCCTTTTTCCTTATAAATTTTTCACCCGATCAATATCGCTTGATGCGATTTTTTCAATTTTTCTTATCGTTGATTTTTTCCTTTCTCCGCCCAGCTGATGAACACGCACAATTGGCAACCGGCGATTCACCTCGACAACAGATACCGCCTGATGCGAAACGAGCCGATGCTCGACGCGGATGGTAACGAGACTGACGAGATTGGGGAGGACGAGACCGGCTGGGAAATTCCCAAGGAATTTCAAGAATAGGAAGAAAAAGCGCGAATATCAAGAATATTGTTACGTAACGTTGATGAAATTCATCCGCAACGATATAACGCCGCGAGTTTCTTTGTACTTCGAAAAAATCAATTCAAACCACATTTGTCGTTGTCATTTCGTTTTATAATATAACGTAATGTATAATGATACGTCTGTACGAAACAAAGATCAAATTTATAAGACCTCCAGGTTTCTTCCCCCTCCCCCCGTGCATTTACTGTTTTTTTTTTAATAATAAATATACACGCAAAAACCGTCCTCTGATCATTATGCACAGCCAATTAGATACAAAGAAACGTAAGTAACATGGAGGGGGGGGGGGAGGGGGGGTGGAAAAGTGGAACAAATTGAATTGAAAAGAATAAAGGTAAATATAAGAAAGAAAATCCAATCACCATTACAAAGGATGAGAGAAGCGAAAGAAAATGGAATAAAAAAAAAAATAAGAACAAGAATTCGAGTGTGTACAAAGTACCTGCAATACCTGTATTTCGATCATGTTCATCCAACGCAAAAATAGAGTGTATTCGCGAACTCTCTCGACGGGGTTTTACCTACTCGTGGACAAGGATTGACTTTGATAAACCGAATCGCCGTCGTCAGCAATTCTTGCAAATATCCTCCATCCTTCCTTACGTTCTTTATATCATGTATCGAACTACATGCATTACTATCAAGACATACCCGTACACATTATATCCGTCATTCCCTATTTTATAGGGTACGTGTAATGCGCATATGCGATACTGCAGCACCCACTCGTGTATTATTACAACGCATGGGTAAATATGTACAGGTGGTTGATCCCTCGGAAACTCCCGCAGGCTTTGCCCGCCGTTTCGAAAATACATCAAGGAAAAGAAGGGTAAAAAAAAAAAAAATAACGACAACGAAAATGACGAGACCGATACGGGTATGGTCACGGAAAAATATATAGCTTGCAGTTAAGCTCTTTGCAACGACAGAGCGAGATAAAGAGAGACAGAGACAAGGAAAAAAGGATTGTCTTCATTTTTCTTCCCCTCGTGCGGCACGTCGAAATCTTGAACCGTCACTGTTATCGCGTACAGAGAAAAGGGACTCCAGACGAAGATATTTGTTCGTAGTTGGAAATGATTTGGACCTTCCAGCGCCAAAGTCGCGACTCAGACGGAGACCATTTCGATTTCCCTCCCTCTTTTCAGTTTCTTCAGCTTTCGTCTTCCTCCATGCATGTATATTGTATGTATGTATATATATATATATAAACACGAAAATGTGCATACCTATGCACTCTGTTATACGAGATCGGTCCTGGCCATGCACGAAGATAATGCGGCTATTCATCTCGAGATTCAAGAGGGTAGAGAGGATGAGATTGTATATATATGTATGTATATAACGTTTGAAAATATGTAAAAGTACCGTGGTATGTTGCAGCAGGAGAGAATTAGTAGAATGTACAGGGAGCATGAAGGAACTCTGAAGGCACAAGGTGTACATATATATATATATACACACACCATTAGCAGATTAAAAGGAGTAGCTTTGAAAACCGATAACGGATCTTTTCAACTTTTCGACTTAACGGCAGAGACTTCAGATATATATATATATATACACAGTATACATGCACCCTGCAAAACTCCGCTTTCTTCTTTCCCAGCTACTACACGGTTCTATATATTATACATTAGATTGTATCAATAAAATCATTTCATAATAAATCTACTCTTTAAAACGTTATCTAAGGTGAATAAATGCTTTTTGATCTTAAATAACTTTTAAAAGAGTAAATTTATCACAAAATGATGGAAAAAGACCTTTTTTTGTAGAACGTTCAATTCCGTACACAAATTACACGTTCTGGTCTTGTCGGTACACGAGCGTTGACGAGTTATAAAATTACAGGGTAAAAAAAATAAAAAAAATACAAAATTTCCCGTGTCATTTGAGTGGGAAATAGAAAGTCGCGATGATGCACCTCTAAATGTTAAAATAACAAGAGCTGAAACTTGGACAGCATCTTTTTTTTGTCATTTTCAAACAATATTTTCAACGTGAATTTTGAAATAAAAAAAAAAAAAAAATCGTCGTTTCTTTTCATACAGTCTTGCATCTTAATATGCATGTAAGTAAGTATGTATTCGCAAGAACCTCTCTATCCCTCAAACGGCCCGTGGCAACATTAACGGAGTCGAAAAAGCAGGGAGAAATAGAGAAAGAGAGAAAACGTAAACATATACGTACCTATGTATTATATACATGCCTACCCATATACACAACTTTCGTATTATACGCTCATTATAATTCGCTTTCGCGAGGAAATTAATTACTTTCTTTCTTTCTTTCTTTCTTTCTTGTAGCTTTCTTCGTTTGCGAGAACATGCAAAAGTAAATTTATTTATCGACTATAACTAAGACTGGTAAATATCCCTCTCTTTTTCCCCTGTACAATTAATTACCAGTTCCTAAACAATACATATGAAAAAAAATCACATCTCTCAGAGTTTTCAGCAAAACTAATCGAGAAAAATGAGGATCGAATCCTTTATCGCCATGCAAATGACGCAGAGAATACCACGGGACTAGATTTTCGCACCGATGGTTACAGTAATTAAAAATGCCGATACAATACGAAATACGCGTATGACGCAGACGTAACGCGTGTCGTCTCGTTAGTCATTCGACGTTTTGTCCCAAAGTACCGATAAACACGTCGAGCGCAACACAGCGCCGTGCCTTTTGACCAGGCGTTTAGTTATCCGACCGGCTTCGACTTTACAACTATACCCACATCGCTGTTGCCGCTGCTGTTGCTGTCGTTTGTTGTGAAAAGCTTGCAGCTGTCGTTCCCAGCCTGCACCCGACAAATCCGCCGTTCCTGCTATACGACCAAACCCTACAGCCTACGTAAACTGATTTCGCACGAAACCGCACAAAGGCAAAGATTTTTAACGACTGTTATACGATAAAGATCGCAAACTGGTGAGAAAAAGAAACAACGTTAGCGACAAATCGTTTCTGATTTTTGTACAATTTTCAAGGTGAGTATAAAATTAAATAGCACAAAGCCGAGTCAAAGTTGCGACTTTTTAGCATTTTCAACGTTACAATGTTGAACAGAAAAATTTATCGATATATTCAATCGTGTCGCCTACGCTACAAATTATGATCAGCTGGAAGCAAGCGTTTGTACAAACAAATACGTTATAACCGATGGTAAATTTATTTATAATTCAGAGGCCACAGCCTCTTGGTGGAGTTTTACGACGGGTCTTAAAACAGGTTATTCTTCTTATACCGCGTACGTCGCGATGCACATCGAGGGCGAAACTCCGTCGCAGCAAAATAGCGGCAACAGCGGCACCGCGTAGACACGTTAAAAATTTTCGCCAATCTTTTTGCAAAAGTATTAAGAGATATAACGGTTCAAGCCTACCAACGATACGTGCACTATACATGTATTACACCACATAACTATAGTTATTACAGAAACTTTATCCACGTTGCTTCTTATTTCATTTTATAATCAACTTGTGGCAAATATTATTCTTACAATCCCAACGTTATTCAAACGTCCAATATTGCGGCGACACCGCTTTCCCCTGGAACTTTTCACGGTAGCCGTACCAAAATGAAAATAAATTGGGGGGTTTATGGGTTCGAGACGAGGTCGAGGATCCCAGGCCATCGGGGTTCCGGACCAGCCACTCCGGGGAGTTCGAATCCACCAGGTGTCTCGACAAAGCCCCGTTCAACCGAGAACAATGCTGGTTTTTAGGGGGGCACGAGGCACCCTCTTATACGAGAGCACGTTTGCCGCTGCTGCTGCTGCTGCTTTTACTGCAACCGGAAGTCTAAATTGCACTTCCTATTATTTATAATTCTATTTTACGAGAGTACGGGATATACGAAATTTGGCGTAATTTGATCCCGTATCTTCACATGGTTGAAAAGTAGTTGCCAAAAATTAACGATCGATGGATCTTGCATCGTCGAATTTGTTCAGACACTCTTCTTTCTCTCTAAAGAGGTGAAGTAAAGTTGACGATGCAACGTAAGGCGGAAATCTTTCGAAATAACATTTGATACTCGGTAATAATGTACGACGTACGATTATCGTTAATTTTTCACAAATGAATCTGTAAAAAGAAAAAAAACCGACTAATCTCTCGATGGTTACAATCGCTCTCTTTTATCATCCGATTAACTTCAAATTTTCCAAATTTTTATCCAACAGACAACAATAACCCGACGGGGGTTGAAATTTCATCAACGGTACGACGGTGACGACAAGAGTATTAATTTCAATGACGATAATAACAATGGTACAACAATGCAAGAGGACGTGAAACGATTCGACTTGCAGGTCTGGGAAAAGAAACAACGAAGAATATGAAGTTACTGCACGCACATTCGTCTCTCGTCTCCTCGTTTCAAACTGACGAGAAGAAGAGCATACACGAGAGACGACTCGATGTCATTAACGTACGCGCTACGTTATAACGAGCGAGTGAAGTTACAACGAGAAGTACAAGGTGGCAAGTTGTACGATGTCGGGGTAAACGACAACAAAGAATTCGACTACGATCAAGCAGGTTCGTAATAAATAAATAAATAAATAAATAAATAAATAAATAAATGAATGAATAAACGAATGAGGAAAGAAGATGTACAGACTTGATTCGAATACCTACACGGCATGTGTGTGTGTGTGTGTGTGTGTTTCTTCTACATGCATACAAAGTTTGTATACACGAAGGAGGAGAAGAAGAAGAGGAAGAAGAAGAGGAAGAAGAGGAGGCAGAAGAAGAAGCAGACGAAGAAGAAGAGGAAGTTCTAAAAGCCCGGGGGTGGTGAGTAAAGAAGACAAATAAGGAGGTGCCTTGTTTAAAAAAGAGGGAGGGAAGGATATTGCCCGCGTATAAAGAGAGGCTGAGGATCTTCCTCGTGCCTCGGTGACGCCAAGCACAACCCCACCATCGTCGTCGTCCCACCCCTGCTGCTTCCAGACTTTATCGTCCCGCTGCAGGGCGCCGCGGAACAAGCAAACGCGGCATCACGGCTTCACCACCACCAGCGGTTCTCATCTCTGAGGATGAGAAAGAAGGAGAGCAAAGAAGAAAAGAAACAAAGAAAAACGAGGAAACTATTTAATACGAATGAAATTATTTATTCTACCAAAATTCATTTTCTATACTAGACTTGTAAGATTCGACTGACTACGTGAGAATTAAAAAAATGTTTTAAAGACGCGAGATCAAAGTTCGTAATAAGATTAACGTAACCATGGAGGATTTTTATGCGGAAAATCATTTTCCTCGAAATTTTGAACTTAAACTCTTTCGGAAACGATATATATAAAGTTGGAAAGTAGTGATTTTATTTTCCAATGCTTGGTAATTCGTTACGTTGACGTCACTCTCGAATTTCAACCCTATTAAAAGGCGATGAGAATTTTTAGAAAATAAAAAGAGACTGTTGTACAACTTGAATTAGATATTTGGACCGATATTTCACGGCGCAAGGATACGCATGAAATCAAACATCCATCCATCCATTCGCTCATCGATCCATATCTATAGCTGAAAAAGGTTTTTGAGGCAGTTCACCCGGACTTCCATCTTCCTTGTACGGCGGCCATGCTTATTATAGACTCTCGTGAGGGATGAAAGTCAAAGAGGAGAATGAGAAGAGAAGAAAAAAAAAAAAGAGCGTGTTCCCGTTCAGGGAAGGCGAGGGTAGTTTTGCGGGCATGACGGAGGCATTCCTGATCTACGGACCCTCAAAAACACACAGCCTCTTACAGTCTGCAAGCAACACGAACACCCACGCATCCATATTCCTCCCGAGAGCGAAGAACCCATCGTTTTGCTGGATTGCCCCCACGGTCAGTGGATCTCAATTCGATTTACCTCATCGACGTCGATATTATTAAATCAAACTCGATAATGCGTACGTACAAGAAACAGAGACAAGATACGCTTCAGTTTGTAAAGATCTTTAAAAAACTCGTAATTTTTCATCAAAATTTTACTCAACTCCTCCGTTCTCGTATATTGCTTGAAATCTTGTTACATTCTGTTTTTCCATATCCTTATTATTACGTGTGAAAAAATTTTGTCGCCAAAGTGCGAAAAGTTTGAACACACTTGAATTTTCAATGTCCCAAAACTGAGAATTTCAATAAACAAATACATGGAAAAGAACCAAAAAAGAATTGACTAAAATGGGTAAACGAGAGGAGTAAAATCGAGTGATCCGGAAGATCGGAGACTGCGTTTTGGGACAGGGAGTAAAAGTCCGTTCGTGTTTGTAATTCTCGACTTGGGAATGGAATGTTATACCTGCTGCCTCGAACAGATCTCAGCATCAGGCGTAGCAGCAGCGGCAGCAGCAGCAGCAGCAGCAGCGAAAGTAGTCTGCAGCTCCTTGTGCGATGATAAAATGTGGTTTTATCGGATGAGAAACTCGCGACCCAGACGGACAAGATGTAATCGACCATTGCAGAGTAACTCCGCGTTTATAGGATACGGTAGACAAAAATGGCAAATTTTTTTCATCCGCACCACTTCGCCAAACATCCACTTTCCAAAATTATGCAATTATATAAATTACAGTGAATGTTGCAAAACCGCACCGGTTAGCGATTTTGGACGAATTTGCGCATTTCTCTTTCTCTCTCTCTCTCTTTAACTCTCTATTTATTCATGTTTATTCACCCGCTTTCAATCGAACAATGGCTAATATATACGTAACAGTGAGAAATTGTCGTCGTAAGGTTTTGAGTTTCTATTCCTCGAGTATAAAACAAAAAAAAGACGATAAGAGTTGCACCTGAAAATGTCCCGTTCAAGATTATTTTCGCCTAGGGCGTTTCAAACAGAAGAAGGAAGATAAAAACACACCCCTGGCAAAATGAAAAAACAAATAGGGGAGAAAAATCGTAAAGTTTTATTTATAACACGGTATGGAAGCTTTATTATGCAACCAAACCTTTTACCTCGTATAATGATCTACGTTCTAAACATACACACACACACACACGTTTAACCAACGCTTGTTAAAGAAGTTTAAGAACTGGGTTAAACTCGGATATACGTCATCTGATTAAAAAAAAATCTTTCCATAATCCGCCCAGCGTTGTTACATTGTGTCATTACATTGCACAGAAAAATTTCCTACAGGCTAGTCAATTTAGGCTAATCAACAAAAAAAGAAGATATTAACAAAAATTCATTCAACAAGTAGCCCGGAACTTCACGTATCAATAAATAAACTTAAACGTTACGTGGTCTCCATACGCATGATAATAAATCGTATTTCCTACCGTATACGATAATTACATGAGTAGTAAATTAATTTTACATCCTACATAATTGATTAGATACGTGTGATAGATTTTGTTTTATTGCTTAGTTTAACACACGATCTAATCGGCGATCAGACGAACCGTGTGGCCGTTTCTAAATGTTCCGCAAGAGTTGCCGTGAATATTCTACATTGTATATTACATACATGTATATATATATATATATGTAATATTGTACATATAAAGATATGGTATAGATTTTTCTTTGTTAGAAGTGTATCCGTAATAATTGAAGGAGGGGGGGGGGGGTAAAAAAAGAAGAAAATAGCGTAAGAACGAGGTAAAAAATAACGTACTTGTCGCGTAGCCGCGTTGAATGAAAACCTGGATCTGTACGTTCATACCTATGCGTTCTATGTGCCTACATATTGTATATTATGTAGGTATACACCGTGTTGAAACATCAAACGACGGGAATGTACGCGGTTGGAAATAATCTTCCCGCAACGGTTCCGTTCCATTCTCGTGACCGATATTATACGTAAGCCCGGAAGAAAAACCGTCTATCCTTACGCGTAATCCGCGCCGATGTTGCGTCACGCGTTAGTTTTGCCTTATTTGTCATTTCGTTTTTTCGATACGTTTTTTTCCCTCTCGCATTTTCTCCTTTTCTGCAAACTGGCTTTTTTCCCCCTCGCGAGACAGGTGAAACCCGGCATACGTGTATTGCGACAAAACAGAAACACGAAGAATATGAGAAAAAGATGGATTTCAATTTTTTAAATTCAACCCACCTTGGCAGGGTGAAGATATTCAAATTTCACCGAATTGTGAACGTTGAATGAATTATTTTTCTGATACACGTATCTTGTGTGTCGTAGAATTTGTAAACCTTCATTCGATGTATTCATCGTCGGTCGAAATTCAACTTACCGTTAACAACGTTTCGGCCAAAATTATATCTCAATTTGAGAAATAGACAATAATACGTGAAGATAAGTATTTACGTTTATACATATATAACAAAAATGCACATGTTTGAAGGTGTTTTAAACGAGATGAAAAAAGATGTGATTCGATTTTGGACTTTTTCAAAAGTATCTAAACAAACTCTTACTATCAAAGAAATAAAGTCCAGAAGTAAAAACAAGATTACCTACAAAAATAAAGTGCTCGAATTCCGTTCACGATTCCCTTTTCACGAGATACGAATAAAATTTGAGTCAAATTTGGAGAAATTTTCCAAAGAAAGGCTGGTGAATTTCACGGAATATTCTGAACAAACTAATCACCGATGCAGGGAAAAATTTCAGAGAGGGCAGTGATCGTGAGCCGAGAAGGCGCGTCTGAAATCGGTGGTTATTCCGCGTCGTCGAGACCCAGAGCTAAAAAGGCCGAGAAGCAGTATTAGATCCTGTACAGCGTCGTGCCGAGAGGCAAGGAAGGCAGCCGGGTCGGTGGAGCGGAACAATGAGACGAGAAAGAAATGACCGCGAGAATAAAAAGTGAAAAGTAAAAATGGTACGTGAGGTAAACGAATGGCCTGGCCTTGGCGTCGCCCGAGGAGGAGGATGAGGACGAGGACGAGGACGAGGAGGAGGAGGAAGAGGAAGAGGAGGGAGGAGAGCGAGAGGGAAGACGAGACGGCGACGCCGCCGCCGCGACGCTGCAGAGCCGAGGAGAGGAGGATGATCGAGATCCGGCGAGAAACGAGGCTCTTCTCTTCCCCCCCCCCCCCGCCCCGCCTCGCGAATTTTTCATCTCTCCAAAAGTCTCGATCGCTCCCGACCACCGAGCAGAGGCCAACCACCGTTTTGGAGGCCAACGACGGGGATCAGAAATGGAGGAAAAACAACCGGCTTATGACTGTATAAGTACACCGTCCGTCCGGAGCGTTCCCGAGACGAGAGAGAAGCGAGTCGCGAATCGTCGCGCGAGTGCATCTCCGAAACGATCCGGCATTGAACGGGAAAAAAATGTCATTGCAGATGATTTTACTTCTGTCGTGGTGAATATATGGACGGAAATTGTTATATTCGGAGTCAAATTTACGTCGATTGTAGCAGATCTGAGTATGTTGCGACGCTTGCTATTGGTTTTGTGAGTTTTGTTATACTTGTCGTCGGATATGTGAATCTTGCCACAATTGCTGTAAATTTGACCCAAGAAAAAGCTAAAATATTTTACTTTCCGTGAGTGAACTGAGATCTGAAACTCGGAAATTTGGAAGCGGCTGGAAGCTTGATTTTTATCTTCGTTTTATACCGAAGAATACTGTACTGCAACATTTGCAGGATAAAAAATATCCGAGAAATCGTGAAAGTGAATGAAAAAAGATGAAAATTTGCGTGAATGCTGGGTAAAAAATTAATTTCCGAAGATATTCTTCGACGCAGAAATTTCAACTCTACAACTTCGTTACGACGCTTTTTTCCACATTCCTTACCTGTGATGAAATAATCGCGTAAAACTATAACTACCTTAATTTCTGGTTAATTTTCGCAATTTCACGGATCCTGCAAATTTGCGTATAACAAGATTCTTCCGTATAAAGCGAAAATGAAAATCAAGTTAGCATCCACTTCCAAATTTTTGAGGTACAGGCCTTGGTTTACCGGATTAAAATTTATTCGAAGGAACAGCGGAGCGGCGATTGTATCGACAGAGCGAGCGAAAACTCGCACTTTTTTTAACGGTTTCCTTTTCTCTTCCGATAAGCAGTAAGACACTAATTGTTGAAATCGGTTGAGAAATTATTTGTATAGTTTGCAGTTGTGCCTGCAGTCCGGTGATTGGCAAAAAGTCAAGAAAGTTGAGCGAAACGCCCCGTGTAAATATATCTGCAGCTGATTCTCGCTAGCATTAAGATTATGACGAGGTATTAATAATGTTCGAAATTTCTTTACCAGTTTTCCGAACTTTGCTTAGCAGCTAGCCACACAAGCGCGATCGTAAACCTTGTAATTTGGAAAGTTTTCGAATGGGATTTAGTTGCTCGGAATAAAGAATATTACTAGAGTGTAATATACGATTATGCTGAAATCGTCGATGAAACGATTGAGAATTTCGAAAGCCTTTTAACCATGATTTTGAGTAATTATCGACAAACGACGATGATAAGGCAAAATAAAGAAAATAGCCAACCTACGGGCGAAAACCTATTTGGTATTAAGTTGTTCGTTTGTTCCTTTTTTTCATTTTGTTATTTCATTTCCTGGGAAAACCGTTCGTGTTGAAGATCTTTGCAAAGTATCATTAATAAAGCGTCGCGCGAAAAGAAGAAGAAAACAACTTTTTCCTTCCGAGGTTGTAAGAATTCTTCTCGTTCTTTTATATCTTATTTAACTTGGTTGTATTACAATTATTATTATTGTTACTGTTATTATCACTGGTTACGATCGTACACGGCATGCGTTTATTGCGATTATTAGCACGGCGCGAAGCTTTTAGTACAAAATCGTGTATACGCCTAAGCGGGAACAGCTCACATAAATGATCTGCAAAACCGATTATACGCACCCTGCGGGAGGACGCAAATGTGTCGACGGTGTAGCGTAGTACACGACAATTGTGCAACCCTGTATATTCCGCATGTTTCAGTTTCATTGCGATACCAAAAATCGAAAAACCAGTTAGCGATGTGAACTCGCGAACAACATCTCCTCGTACGCGATTCGATATTACTATTATCACGTACGCACAGTACTGCATTTCCCCGCAGTCTGCTTTCTATCTATTCGAAAATAGAAAAAATTATCAAAAGCGTATTCCAAGTCAGGGACTAATCGCAAGTACAATAACGCAAGCACGTATATAGCCGAGTTAAATACCGTAAACGGACACTTTCACGGGTAATGATAGCCCGCGGATAAGGCGTGCATTACAATCTTCGACAAACGCGTCGGTAATGCGAAAGAATTTCACGTCGCAGGTTAAGTAATTAACCTTTCAAATATACCAGCTACGAGTTCACGGTGGAGTGATTTTCGTCAAACGATTGCAAAACTTTATCGTACCGTTCCTCAAAGTTTTACATACACGTACGTTTCTTCGACGTTGAGTGGGTATGGATCTAAACGTAACGTTTTTCACCTCGCGTCGGTGTTTTTGTCGACTTTTGAAAATAAATCGCGATCGAATAATAGGGTATACAACTCGTTTGTACTCTCCATGCGAGAGAGAAGCAACGAGCTCGGTTTCTCTCGTAATAAGTACGCATATAAAATACGTACACGAGGAACAGAGTATACATGTATATGCCGATCCTTCAAAGTCCCCCCGGAGTCTCGCGAGAGTCGTAGAATTTCCAATTTTTTATATTTCACTCCAAACTGTACCAATTTTTCCTTCGATTTCGACCCAACTTTATCGATTGACTTTACTTTTCTCCTGCAACTCGAACGTTGTCCGTCGTTCGTAGATGTTGTAATACTTGTATATCTATCAGCTTCAAGAACTTTCGGAAAACTTGCCCGTCTGTGCACAGATGATGGAAGCGCGTCTGCGTAGAGAAAAATAATTGTAAGAAAAGATAAAAAATAAGGTGGAAGATAATAGAGAAGAGAAAGAGAAAAAAGGGAGTTTCGGGGGTGAGAGGGATATAGATGCACGATTCCGGATAGAAAAAGCTGCCTCTCTGCCGGGCTTATGGGTGCTTTTAACCGTTTGACCTACAAAGACAAACGGAGAATACAACGACTTTTTGTTAACGTAGCGAGAAAAACTTTCCTTTGGTACGAAAATGAAACTACCTTTCCTCTTCTATGTTACATTGTTGTACACGTGTGTGTAAGCCTGTACATAGGTCATGTATATACGATGCAGCTATTAGCCCGTACGCAATTTGGGTTAAAATTTTGCAGGTTGGAGTTGTTGGTTCTTCACAACGGATCGGAGAACCCGTAAATAGAGGAGACCGATCGACGATTTCTTTCCGTCCAGTTCGGACCACCGCAAAGCGTTTATATAAACTCTCCACAGTATTTTAACCCGAGTAGCAAAGTCATTATTTTCACGGATAGGCGGAGTCGTGCGATAAAATAGAAGAAAAAAAAGGAGAGAGTTTCGAGTCGAGTATCGAGGGAAGTATTTTTCTTTTCTTTTTGTTTTTTCAGCGAGTCTATCGATTATTATCGTTACGGGTATTAAATTTTCTCGGAAGGTATCATACGGGTTTGAATAAATGTTCGTTACGGTAATGGTGAAAAAAGTTAAACAACAATCTCGTTACGCAACAACAAACGTTCGCATACCTACCGTGTCGAAATATTTCGATCATTTTTACGCAATTCTCCAAACCGTTTTTGCCACGCAACGACGTTAAAGTAAAAGATAAGCCGTAGGAGAAACGCTTCGGTGTGGAACACAACGTCGCGTGTCTCCTCCCTCCCTCACCGACCAGATCGCTGCACAAACTAAAAATCTACGCAACAACGTGTAACGTGCGAATTCTGCATACAGTATCGCCCGTTACCGTACGTACAACGAACGATCCATACGGCCGGTCGATATTTAACGCATGAACAAGTTCCGTGAGTCTCGGCGTCGCGTCGAGGATGAGTTTGACAGTTCCCGGAGAGGAGAGGAAGAGAAGAGAGGGAGAGAGAGGGAGAGAGAGGGAGAGAGAGGCAGATAGGTAGGTAGGTACATCGGCGTGCGGAACAATGGGAATCCGTAGAAGGACGATGAGGAGGAGGGAAGAGGGCGAAGGGTTGGAGGGGGTTCGTCGACGGAAGGGGAAGAGAGCGGAGAGGAGAAGAAACAGCGACGGGATAGGGGGGGGGGGGGGGGGGAAAGAGGAAGAGTCAGACGCGGTGTGGAGATGGAAACTCTCTGTCAGCCACCACGTGCATCGACCGTCGCTGCTGCTGCTGCTGCTACGAGTTGGGTTCAACTTCTTCGTCGCCGGCGTATGTAAATACATACATGCATACACACACACACTGACGCACGTGCTCCGGGGATTCGCGCGAGTTCCTTGAAACTACGAAGGATCGTCGAAGATGAAGGAAATTTAAAGCAGAATGAAAACACAAATGGAAGAAAAAAAAAATAAATAATCATCGTCTGTATTCTATACGATAATATAGTATATATATGTATGCATATATTGAAACTTTGTCGAATGGGAGATTTTTTCTAATTTTTTAGAATATACAACGTAACGATGTATATGGTGAAACGATAGCTAACGGTAGAAAACGTACAGTATTTATTGGCGGATACCGAAAGACGTCTGGAATATTCTCGCTCGCTGCTCGCAGCGTAACAAACGCGTTGAATAGCGTAAGCCCGTCGAGAGGAGAGGAGAGGAGAGGAGAGAAGAGAAAAAACCAGAGTGAGAAAGGTAGGCGGAGAGGGGGGAATAAGAAGAATAAAAAAAAAAAAAAAAAAAAAGAAAAGGCCGAGGAAGCAGAGAAAGAAAACGAAGGGAAGAATCTATCGGAACGAACGTGACTTTCAAGGGTAAGTCGATCCCTGTCCGTTGTGTGCCGATGGGAAAGAAAAATACTTACAGACGTACAATGCGTACGTAACGCACACACCACACACACGTATATATATACACACATATGTAACATATATATACACATATGTAACGTACATAACGAAGAACCGCGTGATGGGTTTAAATTAAGTTTGTGGAATGCGATGCAACGGTGACGGCTGGGGGATTTGCGACTAGGTAAATAACGAAATACTCTTCTTTTCCCTTATTGAAAATATATATACATACATGTATGTTCCAGTTTCCATTTCGCGCGAAGAATAAAAAGGAAAAAACCTTTCCTTATAATCAAACAAACAACTTTCCAGAACATCGTCGTTCGATTCGCATGGACAACTAATGTGAATTGTTTTTTTTTTTTTTTTTTTTTTGTCATGTACGTTAAAAATACGTTACACCTACGCGAAGCGAGCCAACTATGTGTACGGATACGCAGGCAATAGCTGCTTCTGCTTGCAGTACGTGATGCATAATATTAGGAGAGAGACAAACACACACGCGCACACGTCTATGACGTGTGCGAACTGTATACCGGATACCTAGATGCACCTAAGTACATGTGTTACACGACAGAGAGCAAGACCCAGATAGTTGTTATGTAATTAAAATACAACACCATCGTTGATAAATAATATAATACCCACCCGGTAAGTTACGTTTTGTTATTCGTGTTACCATGGATATACAGAGAGACAACGATGCAGCGTGCATATTTATGTCTATTACAATACACAGGTAGAGTATATACCTATATAATAACAACAATAATCTGCTGATTTATTATTGTTATTACTATTATTACCGAGTAAGAGGTATACGTTATAATTATATTTACGTATGTAAATAATGAGAAATAAGACCGGGGGCAGAGAGCTTGTTACATGTAGCATTGCGAGCATGACGATGACGATGACGAAGATGAAAGACATCGACAACCAACCAACCAACAAACAAAAATAAGTAAATAAGTAAATAATAAGATAAACATGACTTTCTAACAAAGTGTACATTGTAAGACAATAAATTACGAATTGAGAAACACGCAGTATTGCTTGGCACACGACGACACGACGCGTTCGTCCTCCAGCTCGTACCAACGGTAAGAGAGAAAAAAAGGGAGGAAAATGACCAAAAGAAACAACAAATACAGCAACACCGTGTATCGTCGATCAAACTGCAAAAGACGATTCGATCCTCTGTACCTGCGTACGAAAATAATAGAGGAAGAGGAACGAGGACGAGGCGTGACGTGCGTGTGCCAGTTATTTTCTCTCATTGTGCTTTGCTTACCCTACGGCCGGGAAAGTTGTGTACGGAAACATCCCTAGGAGGGGGTAGTAAAAGACGGTGCAAAACGCGCGTTTCTTCCTCGCCGCTTCCGCCGCTGCTGCTTTACTTTTCCCTCTTCCTTATCGTTATATTTTTCTTTTTAATTTCCTTCTCCTTCTGGCGGATATTCGCCGTGAGAAACGATTATGTATCACTTCGATTCGCAGCTTCGTTCTCTCCCGAGGTTCCTCGCGCTGTCACGTGTACGAATTGACGGTGATAACAACAACGACAACACAGCGAGACCGAAAACACGGCGAACCAAGATCGGCACGCGACGCGCGGCTGCGGCAAAAACTATTTATTTACCTCGCCTCGAACGAAACGAGGAACAAAGACGAGCGAAGGCTCCTTCTTTATTTCACTTCACTTGTTTACTTCTTTTTCTTTCTTTATTTCATATATTATTTATTTCCTCGCCGATACGTGTGAACTGTCCGTTGCTGTTAATTGTTATTTATCAATAACGATTTCAGGATCTTCGTTTAAAAACACAGAAGACAGACAGACTCTGAGAGCTGCTGTCGTTAGTTTCCACAAAAACACACTTTGACGATACTCTTATCCGGATCTCACACTTTGAACAAACGAAGAAAACTACGACGATTTTACCCACGTTTCCAATTTATATATCATAAATACATGCACCGACCGTTTGCGTCGTTTGGTCAATCGTCCGCATTTCACTCACCAAACTCACTCTCACATCAATTTCCTTTCTTCTTCTTTCTATCCTTGCGTCTATTCCTCCGTATTATCAAAGAATCACACACTAGTTTCCGTACGTGAACAGGTTAATTGACCAATCCGCTCAACCGTCAAGTATCGTCATCGCGTCAACGTTGCAGCGTAGGAAGGAGAAGCGGGGGGGTGTAAAAAGGGGGTGGCGAGGGCGGCACGGGAGGTTACAACAACAATATCAATATCAATATCAAATAGTAATACCAAATAAATGATAAATACACCGATATACGGACATACGAGCGTCGATTGAGAACAGTGGCTGCCGGGGTGGCGAGGGGGGAGGGTGGGGGGTGTGTGTGGGTGGCGGGTGGTCGGAGGGGGCGGCGAGCGGGGAGTTTTCTAATAAATATTAAACACACGGAAAACACAACTCTCTACGCGCTAAAGAGACCGGAGAACGACAACGTAATACAAGCAGAGTCGCGGTGCGTCTCTCGCGTCGGCTGGCAGCTGTGCGCCGCTTGCCGTTCGTCGACCGTTTTCTCGGGTTGAAAGGAGGTGGGGGGGGGGGGGCGAACCCCTGCGCCCCGGCGGACGGAGGGCGAACTATAAACCGGCGAAGCCCCGCGGGCGCCGAAGCCCTTCGACTCTCTGCCTGGAACTCGGATGGATCGGGGGTTCTCACTGTTCTCAGGGCTGACAATGAGAGGCAGAGCGACCCCCTTAAGCCGCGCAGCGATTCTCAACCCCCGCTTCGCTTCTCGCTCGGTGGATGGATGGATGGATGGATGGGGAATTCTACAAGTCGCATCGACTACGCCGGTACGCGTTTCACGCGAATTTATTGCGCTATTTTAATTGAATGATCGTGATTTAAGGTGTGAGAGTCGCACTGTACGACGTCTGAAACGAAGGTGTTCCGATTTCTCTCTCTCTCTCTCTCTCTCTCTTTCTCTTAGGTTAAGTTAATAGTAAGTAAAAATTCTCACTCACAATGCATGTATCGCTTGCTCTTTGTACCTAAGGGTTACCGCCCTCGCACGATAAAAATATGTTCTATTTCTATTTCTGTTATCGTACGTAACCTAATTGTATCGATTTATGTTGATCTGTTGTCTCCAAGATTTTTCCTACTTGTTTTGTTTACATGTTACGTTTCGTTTCCTCGAGGTTATAACCGAGGCATACGTAAAGAATCAATCTCTGGCTGTTTCTCTCTGCGAAACATATAAAAGCAATTTAGATTTTGGATACTCGCTGAATACCTTGTTTTATAATTTCATCAATTCCAACTGAGAAAAACAGACGTTCATTCACGGTCACGCATACAACGAATGAGTCAAAGATTCTGTGTATAAAAAAAGAAAAACAGTATTCCTCCCAAGTTGAAATTCGAAAACATTTTTTTTTTCTTTATAGACATTTCATTCCGATACACGTATATCCCGTCATTTATTCGCGGCATGACGATTCGTGCGACGAATTTCCTCGTACCTTTCGATGAAACTACCTACCTACTGCTTATCGGAAACTGGTTCTAACTGCACATGATTTTCCTGTAAAAGGACCGACGCAGATCGGTGTTTTGCGTAATTGCAAAAGCGGTGTGCAGTGCAGGGAGTCCGACGCGACTGGTTCGTCATTGTTTACCCATTGTTGGCGTATTTACGCCTGTAGCTGCGAATACGTCGCATTATCTCGGACGAGGATAAATTTTTGGGAATCTTGTCTGTACGCGCGCGTCCGCGAACCTGTGATTAACGCTGCAAGCGTGTGTGTTTCGTACCTGATGCGAACGAGCCTGTTTGCTATTCGCACGGCGTTCCGAGAGTATAATAACGAAAGCTGCATGCTCCAGAACTGTATAACACTTGCAGCCTGGACCCAGACAATGGCGGATTCGTATAAATTCCGATTTTCAATTCGACGTACGTGCAGAAATAGGTATAAAAATCATTCGCAGTTAAATCAACATCCGAATGCTACACGGTGACGTTGGTGAATAAATTTTTTAACACGATGACTCTCGCTTGTACGTCAAACTTACAGAAAACAGTAATTATATATTTACACGAGCAAAGCGTTGCGTCATTTACGCACACTCCTGCTGTTGTTATTCTTGCACACAAATGAAATATGGACCAGTAGTTGTTCACGAAATCTTCCAATTAATTAATTACAGAATCGTTAAGAAAGGCCTTATTTGCAGCTGCGAGAGCCATTGTCGTTTTATTTCTCTGCAATGACAAGTACAATGAGTTTCTTCTACGAGTCATGATCAGGAGAAATTAAAAAAAAAAAAAACGCTTTCCATTCATCAGCGAAGGTCTCTCACTTTGTTGACAAGTGTACTGCCGCTTTGAAAAACAGACCGACGCACGTGCAAACGTATTTGACGCGAGACTCTACCGACAATGAATGAGCCTCTAGATACACAGAAACTTGAATCACTGCAGCGGCTAACTTACTGTTGGCTTGAATACAATTTACTCGTATTTAATTTTTATCTTTTTAGTTGTAATTTATACACTGTATTCTCGCAATCGTTGTACGTACTCGCATATCGCATAGCGTGCAACGATTTGCGGTAACATAAAAATTATTCGATGTTTACATCCCTTCCAAGAGATTATCTTTATTTTCTAATAATTTGATACAGAGTTTCAGATCGAAAATTCCATTGTTTCTTAAAAACGAAACTCTCAAAAAACAGATTTCCATTAATTATACCGTGACCTGAAATTTCTGTAGGAAAAAACAAAACAAGAAGAAACAATAGGTACGGTAGAAATAATATCCAGATTTGCAATCTGTAATGTGAAAGTGCATTCGCAGATAACCGCTGATCAGAATGTCAAACGTTCCGAATCGTCTATAACCTATACACCTATAACTTACAAATACTACACATACACGTGGACATTCCTCTGTTGGGTTGAAACAAAACAACGAAACGGCGTTATCTTAATTCGCGGTGTGCAGACGCTGCAATTAGGTGTATAATATACATTATATATACATGCATAAAGTATCATTAATATCACCCAAGTGGCATATCACGTAGCACTGCACGCATAAACTTTGCGTATAATAAACGATAGTTGGCAAGATTATAATACGTCATACGTTATAAGCGTATACGTATCTGTGTATGTACGCATGGAGACAAATCCTGTGCAACGAATTAGCAATACAAATAGTTTGCACAACTGTGTATACATATTCATATAAAGTATACGACGTGCGAGTACGAGTATAACAGGAAGGTGCGAAATGCACCGGCAAAATTACACCCGTACATAACGTGTACGGACTACACATGTAATATGCATAATACCTAGTATATATATCCGTGTAAAATTTTGCTTAACCTCCGTAATAATTTTCCCCCGCACAATTTTCCGTATCCCGCTACTACGAGGCGCAAGGGAGCCTTGCGTTGAAACCGACGCGGCGCGATACGAAACGGCAGCTGCAGCCTCGCGTCGTGTCTATAACTGTGTATGGAAGGGTGAATTTGAAAATTATAACAACAGGCTAAACAATTTATTCGAATCGATTGACCATTCCTCGACGTAATGTGAAAATTGTCATACCAGAAACACGCAACGACACGACAACTTCTTTCTGGAATTCGCATTTTATTTTTCTTCTACCCGCAGTTTTTGCGCAACATGAAAATATAACATACGAACAAGGTTGCAGAGTACTCGTATAATACGATGATAACAACTAAGCGGCAATGTGTGGTATTAAAGAATTAGGAGGATCGAATCAGCTTTTCGCGAATCGGTAACGTACTTTGCGACGTCACGAGGTGCAGCTTCGAGTAGTTATGCGGCAGAGCAAACGAGGCGCAGACTGCAGTTTTGCGACTCTGTATCCTGTCTAGGCGCGAGGCGGGGTGCGGCGGGTATTTCCCTCCGGTTCCCGGTTTCCTTTCCTCGAGGAACACGGTCTGTCTGCGTCTGTCTGCCCCCCCCCTGCCCCCGAGGGTCCTTTGTGCTCACACCCATCCAGATTGCAAATGTGGTCGAGAAAATGCAGAGGTGCTATAATATGGGCGTTGCGGAGGCCGCGGATGTGTGAGAGAGGATAACGCCGCGCGGATTAATCCTGAAGCCTCGGGGAAGGTTCCCTTTTAAGGAGCCTCGATCTGCACCTATACCTGTATCTGTTAAAGCGTGCCTGCGTATGTGGGTCTAATTGTAAGGTGCGGGAGAAGAGAAGGGCTCGCCGACGCCATTTGTCCAAGACTCGTGCCTTTGTTTCATTCTCTGCGCCTCTTCTTTTTCTTCATTTTCATCTTCATCTTCTTCATTTTCATCCGTTCACCGTAGAACCAGGAAACGCTCGGCTCGTTCACACGTCTCGCGTTATCACGCCCGACTCCCACCTGACCCGCCGCCGGATCACAAGCTTCATTCGCTTTTATCGTTCTCCGTTAAAGCCCTTCAGAGGCAGGTAGATATAAGCATACATATGTGGTACCTACTTGATTAAATTCAAGACCAGTCGCGTTATCGTTTTATTGTATTGCAGGTGATCCAATTTAATTCAATGTGTTACGAATATAAACATTATGTCCACCTTAATTATATTCCACAGTTGTAATCAGGTTACAGTACCTACGTGTGACATGTAATTACTGTATGATTAGTGGGTAAAAATGAAATGAGTTTAACCTGATTAATTTTTTTTTTTCCATTATTTACAATATTTTTTTTTAAAACACATCGGGTGAGACTGTACTTTTGCTGTACCTTAAACGCAGTTTCGCAGTCTCCTCATTACGCACGCCCGTCGGTACATTGTGACTGATCGAAGACAGATAAAAAGAAAGAAAGAATTACGTCTACTTGGGATAAAATGAAAGATAAAAATGAAAAAAATCAAAAATTGTGTCAAGGTGCACCCGTAATCCAGAGCAGGCTCACCTAACGCGTATTATAACATAAAGGCTATCGAGCAGCGGCGAGTTACTTCAAAGAATAAAGCTCTCGTGGAGGGTTGCACATAAACGCTTGGTAAGCGACGTTACGGCGGAACCGTCGTTCCCGGTAACATTTCGCGCTCATAGTTATATTACAGGCGAGTCAAAATATCGCCAAATATCGCCAAATATGGCCGACCTTATTTGCTTTAAAGCCAGCCTCTCGGGAGCGGCGGGCATGTGCGCATGTATGTACGTATAATATATATATATATATATATATAAATATATATGTATACACGCTTAGACACGCGTCGACGGGTATAACCTATGGCGAAGGGTACTCAGGTTGGAGGCGCGCCAGGATACCGGCAGCTTCGGTTGTTTGCCTTATATTTCACGCTTTACGGGGAGCAAAAACGAAAGAGAGGAAGAATTTTAGGGAATAAATGAGAAAGAAGGGAAAGAAAGAGAATAAAAAATTAAAAAACCAACAACGGCAAACCACCCGCAACAAAAAGAAACGAAAACAGAGAATGAAGAATGGGAAGGAGAGAAAGAGACATAACCGCGGAGCGAGAGGGAAAAGCGCTTAAAGCTACAATTACGACGGTAATTTGGAAAGGACCGCGTGCACGTCCGGAGATTTGAATTTTCAAGCAAATTAGACTCACTGATGCTGACGAAAGCGCGTCTGCCTTCCGAAACCGGGAACGTAGCTTAACGTTGGTTAACTGTCCAAACATTAGTCTTCGGACGAACCTACCCTCAAACCCAACTCAGCCCTGACCTCTCTGGATGTACGTATCGGGGCTTTTGCAAACCCAGGCTAAAATTATTACAGTTGAAAATCGTAAAAAATTACCCTCTCAATCCGTAAGCAGAACACTTGAGAATTCTGTCGTATTGTGTAAAATTTGTTCAGTCTATATGTACATGTACGATCAGCAGGGACTATTTTGTCGGATGATCTCGGGGATCAAGTTTCCGTGAACAAACTTCTTGGAGAAAAAACCTGCACACTTTGAAATTCGGAGCTTACACACGAGTTGCGCGAAATCATGAAATCTGGTGTGAGAAAAAATTGACGGTTGATTGACCGTTCGATCGATCGAAGGTTGTCGAAAGATTGTCACGTTGTTAAGACATTGATCAGCCTCGATCACCGTTTCAGAACGTATCCGCGAAGAACCGTCATTTGATCGTGATCGAGAACGACGGAGAATAATGGGAAAGGGCGGTAGAGGGTCGGTAAGAGTTCGGAAATCGAAGTACGAGCGACCACTGACGATGAGAGGAGTTTAAGTATCGCGCGTAGCGTCCCCGTGTGTTCGAGGGTACACGATAGGCTAGGCGAGACCTCCGGAGGTCTCATCTCTCGCGGTGGAAGGTGAGAACAAAAGGCCGGAAGCGTTGCAACGAGTAGGTTGGTAGGTACCTACGCAGTGTCCGGTGTCCTACGTCCAGCGATCCCCGAACGGTAACCCAAGCCTCGTCTCGAGAGGCCAGCCAGTCAGGATAAGTCCACCGTTCGATCCGGGGACGTATAAGTGCGACATACGCGACGTTAGTAAACCTCCACGGGGATGAGACGGATACTTCTGCACTGCCGGGGCTTTGCCGAGAGAAACCTGTCCGCGTTACGGCTCTGCGAGGTTTGTTACACTCTTAAACTTAATTTGTTACGGTGCTGTCTCTGTACCTTTTAGAAGGCTCTGTCGGCTCAATTGCGTCGTTTTATATCCTTCTTACAGAATGGACACGATGGTAGGTGATCGGAAATGGGGAAGAAAATTCACGGATACTACAAACGTTCGACCTCAAATCACTTGATGTGATATCAAAACACCGCGGGCGAGTTCGGTGCTACCGGACGCGCCCGGAGTCCTGAGGGATAATTGAAATGGATTGTTTGTCAGTGATTTTCAGCCCCTGGTCGCTTTGAACGTTACGGGATTTGGGAACGGGCTTCTTCAGCCGAAAACTTTAACTACGAGATCATTAAGGTCTGAAAAGAAAAGATCGGTAGACGCTGGAAGCACCATCCAAAGGGACACGGTAAATGTATTCCGAATAAATTGGGGTTACAATGGAATGATCATTTCGACTCTGCGATTGGGTTCCTGCACCGACTGATTTTTCCACCGTACGTGGAACGGTTGCACGAAACCAGAAGCTGGCTTCGAAACCGTTCGCCCACCGTCCGACCTGAATTACCGCGACGATCACGATCAGGTCAGCGGTATCGGAATTAAGTGCAGGTGAGTGAGGCGAGTGCAGGCGACCGGTCGTTAGCACGAACCAGGACGAAGATCGTCAGCTGTCGGAGCACGAGGCGTAGTTCCTGCCGCCTGGCACGAGGCTCGGTATCCAGAGTCCCTGGTAGGGACTGGCGATCGTGTAAACCTTACAATTCGTTACGCCATATGGTTTTCGTGGCTCGTGCTATGGCCGTTTCCTGCCTTCGATGGATCCCCGTTTCGCTTACGCGGACAATCGGATGGCGGTCCGCAAGTCGAAGGGATCCAGGGACCACCCGAGAGGTCCTTGGACTTTGCCTCGGGAACTTATCCAACGGCTCGAAATGATACTGCCGGGACTTCGCAAATTGACTCCCGGTTGTCAACAGCCTTGCAATTCGTTATGCCGCGTGGTTCGCGTTTCCTATCCACCTATAACGTGCCCTATCCTTCCCTATCGTTTCCTGCCTTGGCTTTCATTGCGGTTGATCTTTGGGTCTTCGATTAGGTTTGTTAAATCGAAACATCAGCGACGGATCGCGTGCGGCTTCGGAATTCCGGTAGCTCGGTAAAACGTCGATCTCATAATTTTCCGTGGAACTGTTTCCGCTGTTTCCCTGCATCGCTCGGACCACCAAAACGGCTTTCGAGTATTTTCGACGTTTTCAACTCTGCTCTGACTCTCTGAAATTCCGCGAACTTCGACGAGCGTTCCGCATGAATTGCGGTACCACCGCAACGACGAGGTTGGTACAAACGCTGTCCATCACTCTAATGAGTTTGTCAAACTATTCGCATCGCGGCGAGTGTATGCGCGGGCAACAAGACCACTGGTCGCTGTTAAGTTGCCGCAGCATGTCGTGCCGTTCAACGCGATATCAAATTATACCAAATTTACTCTCATTATTCCAGTACCACTCGACGCGGCCCAACGTCATGACAAAGTTCGACGATGGTGCGTGACTCGAACTTCGATGTTTCATAATCAATGTGCCGGCCTACCCGCCAAGGCATTCGGTAATCCATACTTGGCACCATTTTCTAAACACTTTTTCGAAAAAATGGTCAAATGGATACCGGGTATAGTAGTCCGACCTTGGGTGACCAAAACTGATGTCGCACCATAATCCTCAACACTCCACAATTCGAGGTGGGATCGTTTTGTGGCTGATTCGTCGAGGCGCGATTTGAATCTGAAAGACAGATACGAAGGTACGTGGTTCAATTAGCGCGTATATCAGCTGCAGGAAGACGGCACGTCGTTTAAGGACAAGACGGCACGCGGTGCCAATCAGCGGGCAGAACGATGAGATGGATGGCTCCTGGGGCTCAGGGCCAATTCGAACCAATCCAGTCCAATTGGGTACTATCGATCGGTGGACGAGGGAGTATGAGCTAAAGTCTAGCCTAACCTGACCTAACTCAACCGGCGAGTAACGTGCGTAGCCAAATGGCTCAGAGAAGAGATTCGGGATACGCGTACGTTTTTTTATTTTTTTTTTCATTTTGATGCAGGGGACGGTTTTTCCCTCCTAAAACTTTTCAACCCCAAAACTTCACCGGCGCGATTCTCAAGCGGATTTGATTTACGACGTGAGGGTCCATATTTTATAATACAAATCGGGCGAAAACTTTGAAATCGACGTTAACCGTTCACAATTTTTATTTTTTTTTCTTCATCCAAACTGGCTTGGGAATAATTATTACACAATATATGTATCACCGGTCAAACAGGGATGAATAGAGTTTGGCACATCTCTCCTAATTGGCACGATGTACCCTGCACCTTCCAATTTACCAAAGTGTATCACGCTCTCGATCCAATCCCGAATTCGGAGAACCGCATTCACAATTATGATGGTTATACACCTTTCGTACTAATGACCACTATAATCATCGTATCATTGAGTGTAATTGGTAACGGGATATTCTGTCGAACTGCACGTAGATATGCAGTTTCCATACTAGAGTGAAAAAGTGTTTTTGAACTCCCAGATCTTCCGGGCAACTTCAGCATCTGAAAACACATGACCGGATCGATTGATCGTTGACCCGATATGCAAGTCGCATAAAATCCCGCGTAAGCGCACATATACGCAGTGATTTAAGCCCGGCACGTTCACCCCGCCAAAGCACAGTAGAATATTCCACGAGCGGATGTGTGCTCACGTCCCTTCGGACAACTGGCACAAAGTGATTCTATGTGTGATTCAAATTCAGCCGGACACCTACATGTGTCTTATACGTCTCCGTAGGTGGATGTGCTACATCCAAGATGCATCACGAGTCCGCCGGGTGGCTCTCAGCCACAGATCCTCCGGCTCGATGCTGATCGGATCCACGTCCGTGCCGACTACATACGTCAAGCCTTCTAATCAGCTTCGCTGCAGGGATTGAATCGAAAAACCAGAGGACGAGAGAGCATAAATAGCCTGACGTTGAAGTCGGCGACTCTCGAATGTTTTCGAGACGTTCGCCACCAGTGCAAACAAAGGCGGAACGTGGAAGTGGGCGACTTTACAGTTCACCCTTAAGTAATTGAACAACGGGACATGTGCGCGTACGTATCTTGACCATCCATCGATGGCGTTGGCGTAGACCATTCGCAAGACAGAAAAAGCTACGGTGACCATGGACCTGAATTGTGGCTGTGATTGAGCTGGAGTAGCACTCAGAATCAGTAAAACTATTTTGGATCAACTTTGCAACTTTCCCGTCGAGTTGAGGAAGTCGCGATACCGAAATCATTGGTCTGACCTCGTGTGGCGCAAAAGTTGATACCTCCTCCGGGGCGGGTCGGGAATAGGACTGGCGCATCTAAATCCACGACTATTCGTCCTGATATGCCGGTGATAGAATGCAGAGCGGGAAATATTATGCAGGGACTAAAATTTAACGTAAGAGACGTCGCAGCGAGCGTCTGCGACGTTACTGTTTAACGCGGTGTGCAGCGTTCATCGTTACGTATGTACGACTTCTCGGAGTCGCTGAAAGAAGCTGGGCTGACGATGAGAAGAGGAGGAGAGAGAAAGGGGGCAGCCGGTTTGCCAGACGTCCGTCTGCCCGTCTGCGTGTCTGCACGCGTCTTGTCCGCGTGTGCGTGTTTTCCTCGGATTCACTCTGCGGCTCCATGGTGCACTCTTGCAGCACCGGACAAAATTTACCCGACTCAAAGGCGCGGCACTCGAGTCGAGGAGAGTCGAGTAGAGTCGAGTCGAGTCGAGTCGAGTCGAGTCGGGAACCGGCTGCAGTGCAGGTTCCTCTGCGTCGGGACACCATTGCAGACCAGGTCTTCACGTCTTGAACGCGCCCTTTGACGAGCGACTCATTCGTCCGTCGACCAGACCCCAAGGACATCAAAGTCTCGGATGAATGATGAAAAACCGAGAACCCATCGCCGTTCCTTGTATTTTTAAACTGTCTACGATCCCACGGTCTTCGATCTTCTCGCCCGGTGTACAAATCGGGACTTGAGGAATTGGAAGTGAGTTGGGAAAAGGACACGCGCCGTCAATTTCAGGCACTGTGAAATGGAATTCAAGCGCGTATCGACTTATCGACAGTACCGGAGACGCGGAAGAAACTCTCGATCTACAGCGGTCTTTGACAGTTTCGATACCGTTTCTACGAGCATCCCGAGGTGGAAGCGGAAAATGGATTCTCGACTGTCACTCGGCGTCTCTGATTTCCTCGACATCCGCATGATCTTCGATTTAGTATACCCGTGTGTATGATCAGTGGGCAAGTGAATTCCAAGTAATCGGAAGCTCGTTCCACAGCTGCGAAGAGAATGGCTTAAAGAACTTCGGATCAGGATTTACCAAAATGCATTTTCAACGTTGAATCAACGTGCAAGAAACTGACGATCGTGACTTCGTACGCTAAAAAAAAGGTGAACTTTCAACGGAGCTTACAGGCACCTCCGTGGTATTACGATGCGGAAGGGGAAAGTCCCATGAATCAGACGAAAGGGTCCAGGTAAGTAGAAATCGCGTGGCCTTGACTATTGGTGGGGTTTAAACACCTCGGAAATTGAGCTAATAAATTTTCGTTACCATAAATCGTCCCGCAGCTACTCACCACCGGCCGTCTTCCGCGAACTTAACACGCCGGGGCGAAATGGTGGTTAAAGAAAGGCGGCGGATGCTGCTGCTGCTGAAAGGTATGTTTATTCCCAACGAAGGATTTCCATTTTCATCGTGTTCGTGCCGGAATTTCAAATTGCGCGCGACGAACCGAGTGCACTTCCTACTTTACCCCACCGATTTAACTCGCGCCCTCTTCATATACATACCATATATGTATATATAGCTTGGCTACACGTACACGCACACACACTCGCTCTTTATCAACCACTCGTGTTTTAAATCCGATCAGATTTCCGGCCTGTAGGGTTTCTCCCACCGGATTACCGGACGGCTGGCCGAGGTGACGACCTCAAGCTTTCCATTTCTTTTTTTTTTTTCCTCTTCTCCCTCTTATTTAAAAATAAAAAAACTCCACTACAGCTTCGCTACAACATCGAGAAAAATTAAATTGATTTATGCAGTCCACAATGTAGAGCTGGTATTTTCGTTTCTAACATTTAAATTGGATTGGTGTAAGCGATATACATATATATATATATATTCTGTGGGAAAGAAAAATCATCCGAGGTTGAGGGTTTGAAGCAGGAGAAAGGTTCGCTGAATAGCGAAGACCCGGGGATTCACTTCTCCCTTCTCATCGACTGTTTAATAACGAAATACCTGCTCAGCCCTGACCGGGCTTCTTTGGTGCTCGAAAACTCGGTCTTTGCTGCTTCTTCTTAATGATACCGAAGACGTTTGAGGGTTCCCGGGTGCTCGAGTCGGCAATTAATTTTGTCACATCACGAGTCCGCCTCGTTGACCCGTCTCGGTTGAAGTTAACAGGTGTTCCTTGTTTGGAAATCGAGGAAGTGAGCGAGGAACCCCGATGGCTGACATCCCCAGCTGTAAAATACTTCGCCTATGTCCGGTGAGAATTGCGGCAGGCCGGTGGTGTGTGCCGGGTCGAAACGGAGGTTCCAATCTTCTGATTAGAAACGCCGGGCTCAGCGTGGCTTTCGTCGTTCCCCGTTCAATCGATCTCCACGGGGAAACGTGACGTTGCCTTGGCATTACGCAGGGTCCCGCGGTTTGTTTCACCGTTACCTAATACCAAACGATGCTCCTCATCATCGAGCCTCGCCAAGTGCGGAGACCCGTAATAACTTCCAACAGGTTTCTAAGGCCTTCGGTGAACCAGCGTGTAGAAATGCAACGACGGAAAGAATTAATGCGAACACTTGCAGGAAGCGGAGAATTGGAAATTACCGGGTGGGGATCAAAACTTGGAAAGTTCCACCGATTAGAACGGCTACTAATCGGTGACACTTTCGAAAATCAAAATTGTTAACAATTTATCTTTCGTTCTGGTAATTATATTTCTTCTTTCGCGTGTTTGAAATCCGATGATACAGGCCATTCCAAGCTTTGACTTTACCCTCGCCCGAACGACGGCCGCGTCTTTTTACAGCCTCGGAATTGAGGTCCTGCGACGCCAGGACAGCTGATTCGAAGCGGCCTCCTCGAGTTTGGCCTCCATAAAACGCTGGTGTAGCCCCTCGTCAATTCGGTCCTCGTATATTACGGCTCGTGCAGGTCTCTCCTTATATTTATACGCCTGGTGAGAGGTAAGAGCGAAACGTGCACTTAATAGCACGAGTACTCGAGTCGGCCCAGCGGCTCGTTCAAAGACGCGTTTATACTCGCACACCGACTCTCGGGTGTCCTTGGTTCCCAGGCCGGTACACAAGGGGCGCTGTTTCAAAATGTAAATAAATCGTGGGAAAGGTTCGAAAATGAAAGGATAACGGTGAAAAGAAACTCGAGAGGAGTGGCTGTCCAACTGCAATGTCGCTGAGCATCCACTCGGGGGAGTCCGAATTACCGCTTATAGATCCACGTGGAGTTGCCCGATTGCGAGTTTTTATCGTCGCGTATATTGCTCGAAAAATTCATCACCCATCAGAATTTCTCGCGTAGTTTCCTTTACCCTTGCTTCAGATTTCAGCGTCGTTTTTCCTCAAGCCGCATAACAAAAATACTGGCAAAAGTTTCCGGAAACCAAATGTTCCAAATGTGTACGTAACATTTCAGTCGTGAAAAAAAAAGTTGCTTCAACCGTAGACGTTGAATCTTTTCTCAACTAGATTCGAGCCACAAGAGTGAAAAGAAAAAGAAAATCAAAATTCTCAATCATGATAAATTTGATTTAATCAATCAATCCGTTCAATCATTCTCCCGTCACGATTACATGTTTTCATTTTTTCAGGTCAAGTAAAATAATATCAAACCTTAGCAATGGCGTAATACATAAGCAAGAATATAAAGTATAGAAATACAAGCACAAAGAGTATAATATTTCCGTGTGTCGAACCGTGAAACGGAGCGTTTCTCTCTCTCTCTCTCTCTCTCTCTCCCCATTTTCTGAACGTGTGCGAATGTCTGATCGATAGCGATACGCAGAGGGAGTAGAAAGCGGCGAGTTAGGGGCTGAAAAGGGGAGGTTTGGGACACGAGTAGGGGTAGAGGGAGGGGGAGGAAGTTGTGACAGGAGAGACCAATGGCAATCTGGTGGCGATATCTCTGGCAGCGTGTCGTAAATCGAATCTAACCGGGCAAGTCGCGCGGGTCTCGATTGATGGGCGTCGCGACGCTGCCGGCTCGGGGAGACTCTAATCACATCGGCTTTATTATTAGGTCCGAACTCGCACAGTTTTGCTTCCACGATTATTACTTCCTACCGTTGCCAAGAAAACGATTATCTACGCACCTTCTTTCACCATTCCACGATACAAGTAATTACATCGACGTCCCTGCGATGCGATACTCGTACATCGTTATACTTAATTATCGTTATATATAGATACTTTTTAACGAATCGGATTTTCCTCTCTATAATGTATAATAATATTCCTGTCTTCAGTTTGGTTCCCCTTTACTCGCGGGTTGTAATGTACGTACGAATGTTCCTCGCTCGTTCTTTGTTTCCTCGGATATTTTCTTCTCTGTACCAAAGTTTCAAAACTTAATCTTCAACACTACGCTGTTGCACGCTTGTCCCGTTAAAACTTTGCATCTTATCTTCCGTTCGGATGCAGGAGCTACGAATATACACCCGGTAATCTTGTAATAAATACATACGTATGAAACACAAAAAGATGCTTCGTCGCGCTAATCACGCAGTTTCACGCAGATCTTCCGTTTTAAGATAAAGCTTGATTAAAGTGCCATCTGGATATAACCTGATTCGATGAGTAAAAATAAATCCTAATCAAGAGAGAAAATCCTGAATTCAACAGAAACAATTTTAGTTTCGTGTTGTGAAAATCGTGAAACGATTAGTAATTATTCTGTTCCGTACAAGAAAATTGATCGGTTTGAACAGATGCAACGAATTTACACTCCGAGTACCATATTTCTACAAATACGATTATTCCCTGTCGTATTGTCGGAAGCTGTATAGGCACGTATAACGAATAAAAACGTTGTTTGAATAACGTCAAAGTTTGCAAGTGATTTTTCCACGTTTCCGTCATCGGCGCCTCAAACTTTAAGCTACGCATCGTGCCTCGAGCGTGTTTTTAATCGCGTATCGAGTCTTGGCAAGGAAGTTCGAGCGTTTTCGATTAGCCAGACGTTGAGTTAAGCAGTAATGATACGTCATCGGGATCGAGGCACGCATCCGACGTAGCCTTTATCGCAAGGCGCACGCCAGCTTGAGCGCCAGGCGAATGGCTGGCACCGATTTGCCCGAGACGCCGACGTCGGTGGCCGACCAAAGTCAGCCGCCACCACTTGCGTCGAACCGGATTGCACCGATTTTATTCCGCGTCGCTTTTACTTACGCGGCCGTGAAAAGTGAAACGCGGATCAAAAGAAAACTAGCCGCGATAACCCTCGTCTATCGCGAAAGAGGAAGAGGAAGGATAAGAAGAGGAACCAGCTTTGGTTTACCGCGCGATAGTTTCCATCTGGTTCCTGTGCGATGATACTCGAAAGAGCCGATTGCTCCTGCAGGTTTACGGACCGTGCGTTTCATATACCGAGTTTCATGTATCGTATTTATGTAGGTATCTAGAGACGCGGCATTTTAAGTATATATTTAGAAAAGCACCCCGGGGAAGGCACGCGTAACCCCGAGTCTATGGACACGCCTCGCTGACTTTCGACGAGGAAAACCCCGTGCAACGGCACTTGCGAGGTTCGGCATATTTCAATGCTTTGCGCACAGTTCAGCGTATTGCACAGCTCGACAAAAATTATATTTTTTCTTTCGAGCTGCCATTGACGTAAATAAATTTCTATTCTATACGTCGAATAATAACCAGAACCTTTATTTATTACTTAAAAAGTTTGTTTTTTTTTTCTTTTTTTTTTTATTTTTTACGTTGACAAACGAGTCTCCAAGTTTTTGGTTGATAGCCAGTATGGGTGACTATTCGAAAAAACAAGGAAAACGGTTTTACCATGACGTGATGGACTTTATCGTTAATAACGTTATCAGGGGCGGAAAATGAGAGAATGATGGGAGATTACGTTTCGGGTTTGATACGAGAAAGTACGTAGGTACGAAAAATATTCATTCTTAAACTTTGCTCATCAATTATTTCATATTTGTCGTTTATTTTATTATTGATCAATATTTTTGAATAAAAGCGATTTAAACGCAAAACTGAAGTTTTTTTAATCGTTATTTGCAACAAATGTTTGAGAAAGTAGGTAATTTTTCTTAAAATCCAAAATATCGTTTTCGTTTGTACAAAAACCAACTTTATCTAATAAAACTATTTTGTTATTTATTAGTTAGGTAGAAGAAATCAAAATTTGACATTTAGAACCCGAGAAAAAGTCATTAAATCAACTAAATCTGTCGTGACAAACGGCGAAGTGAACATTCATTTCTGTTAATTCAAGATCCGTTGTTCTGACAAAACGCTCAGTTGTTTTCAATTAAATTTTGTCGACACAAATAAATATTCACTTCGCCGCCCGTGGACGCACATTTTGTTGGTTCAATGACTTTTTTCTTTCAGTGTAGGCTCCGGAAATGCCTGATCATATCTCGAATTCCTCGGTGAATTCGTAATCGTAATATATTTATGGGACATTTTGTCGAATACCTACACGACCAAAGTCGTGCGCGTTCGTTATTCGAGTAAAAGAAAAATCGCTATCGAATAAGCTACTGTTGCAATTATTGCACTAAGTAAATCATCCCGTCATGAATTATCTTAAAGGAACGTGTTGGTGTAGAGAAAACGAGAATTCAGACGAAACTGCGGAAGAAACGAGAACATTCTGTCGAGACGAAAGTTTTTATTTATACAGCGGTTTCGCGACGATCGTTTTCTTCGCTCGAAAGTTTTTTTTTTTTTTTTCTTTCTACTCTCCCTTGTATCAAACTTTGTTGAAAACGTTTATATTATCGCAAGCCGCAGTGTGTAATATATAAACTTGTCCCGAGTGAATATATTTTGAAAATATATTGATATAAAAAAAGTTATAAGTCGTCCAAGGTTTTTGTTTTTCTTCTGTTAACAAAATTCAGAACTTTTATGCTGTGAGAATTTAGAGGTGAAAATACGAGGAGATATATTAGCGCGCCAATAATTCCAATGCCGTCAAGATTAACGAGAATCAAAAATTGAAACGATTACGATCGTGCGGACAAAATATAGCGTTGAAGACGTTTATTTCGAGAAATGTACTTTACAGATTTGTTCACGGACGGCGAGTAAATCTTCTCTTTCGTGTCTAACGACAAACAAACGAGGCTTCGATCTGGCAAAATGGAATGCTCGGAGAGAGAGAGAGAGAGAAAGAGAAAGGAGAGAGAATGACAAAGCAGGGAACAGAGGAGACGAAAAGAAAAATCGTATTAAACGTGAAACCCCGGAGGAGAATTTATTTCCACCGAATGAAATTTACTTTGTATCGCGAGCACCGAATTGTATACATGCATAAATCACCAAGCGTGCCATATGCATGTATACATTATATACGTAAAATACTTATAAGATATATTTATACACAAGTGTCTAGTTTTTCAAGCCTGTACTAAATTACTTTTTCCGATGGTAAGATGTAGGGGGTTAACACCTTATAGATAGAATCGAGGACTAATTTACTATTGTGCCCTAACATACATCAGCTTTGACCAATTGAGATTTGTTTCCACGTATTTCGTTAATCCGAACGAGCAGGGATAAAAAAAAAAAGAAGAGAAAGGTTCCAATCAGTAGTAACGAAATACCGTAGGATTGCCATGCGCGTGATATAATGTGTGGGATTTTGCACACAGACATCCGACACAACAGAGAGCGACAATTCGCTTCGCGTTTCGACCTAAAATCGAATAACAGACTACAGTGAAAGAATCTGAAGAATTACAGAGCTTCGTTTCACTTTTTTTGGTAGATGTTATTCTCATTCGCACATATCTCAAGTTCGGTTGGTCTGGATTCGAGATTTTTATACTTTTTTATACTCGCGAGCTGCGAAAATCTCTTCAAAAACATTACGACAGAGAATACTAAAGTTATCAATCAGAGTTGTCAGATACCGATGCTTGATTAAAAATCTGGTAAATTCGTTCGTCTTCACTCTGTGGTGACTCAATTTATTTAGAATACTCATTTCTATAAACCCACTGAAGCAATTTTCGTTTATCACGTTCACGTTATCGTACATTAAGCGTTAGTGAATTTTTAGAAACTAGTCTTCTATAAATAAACTGAGTCACCGCAGATTGCATCTCCTGAATTTCAAAGAATTTCGAAGCGATTTGAAATCAAGCATCGATATCCAACAACAAGTTCAATTTCATAACATCGGTATTTTCGATCTTCGTATCTTTCCACAGATCATCGTAGCCGTGGATAAAATTTATAAAAACCATCGATTCCTCAACGATATCGTCGTCCTCACGGGTCTAATCGGCGCCGAACCGAAAGAGGGTGAATGCCGTGCAAGAGGGTGAGGAGGGTTGGCCGCCCTGCGGCGAGGGTCGCAAACCGGAACGTACGTCGGTGCAGACGACAGCATTGCAGGAGTCCTGTGGGTGGTACGTTACCGACCGCGAAAACGCCCCGAGATGGGCTTGTTTAGGCCGCAAACTCGTTTACCGCCCCCGCCATCCGGCCCGAGGGTGCCTGCCCGCTTACAAAGGTCCGCTTTGACTTCGAGGCGCTAAACCAACGCCCCCGTAAATGTCCTCCCCCTCCCCGCCCCTTATTACTTAAGGCCGACTATCGCTTATCCTTTTTTGCAAATTTTATACATTCATATTTTCCTTTTCCCTGCATGCACGTTTTTCCAATCCTCAAGGAGGGTCGTCCTGTATAATATTTTCGAATATTAATATTATATATTTGATTAATACGAATATTAATCAATTGGTTCCCGATTATGAAACAAAGAATTGAAAAGGACCGGAAGAATTTCATCGCCCGAAGTCTTAGGAACCTTCAAGTTGGGCGGAATTGATTCTTAGAGGAATTTCAAACCCGGAGGCATAATTTGTCCGCGGTCATAGCTGTCCTTCAGGCGCAGGATTTCGCCATCCGGAATCGACCCGGTCTTCTTTGGTGGTCTTGGGTATGCGAGAGGAAAGCGGATTGTTTGCAGGGGCGTGAATTCCGGATAATAAATATCGCGACTCGAAGACGAATCACGGCTTTCAGGCGAGTGCAGAGGAACGATTGCTGCCGAGTACAACCGAGAAGCTTGTTGGCACCAGTTGGCCGTTTCCGAGTCAGCGGCGGATGGAGAAGAAGAAAAACGTACCCGCTACCAGGGCTGCAGGGGAATTCGTAAGCCGGCAACGAGATTGCGGTACGCTCAACAAGAAACCTGGATATAAATATAAACCACGAAGGTTAACCGAGAAACGTCGTGCACCGTCAGCCTGAGATGAAAATTATACGTGTAAATAGAGGCCGAAAGGAAAAGAGAAAATTAATACGCCGCAAGTAGTCCTGAAAACTGGAGAAAGTACCGGCTATGAATTATTCTGCAAGAATTTCGCGCTTCTTCGGATAGGAGAAAAAAAAATTTGTTAATATTAAAATTAACAACGAGTATACGGAACATTCTGAAACTCGTTTCAGTTCCTTCGAGTATAAGACCGATGCTTTTTATCCACATTATGGGTGAGTTGAGATTCCGAAACAAGAAGAATCGCGAGTATATTGTGCGATGGAGAAAAAAAAGGTACCTGATAAAATTTTAACGAAACACTCTGGAATATCGAAATGTATTAAATCGGGACGAAACTAAATTCTGTCTGGAGCCTTTCATCCCTTTCAGCATAGAAAGCTCTGTTAGAAATCCGACAAAAGCAGACAAGGCAGGCAGGAAGTTAGGTACGTACGTACAACGGGAGAATACAAAAGAGGCTAGTTTTGAATTTTTTGCAAAAGTTTTGCAGATACGCAGAGAACGACGCGATACTGAAAGCAGGCAAATAATACGATTCGCGAGTATCGGGCTGCACGCGGTGTCCTTTCAAGATTACCATATCGTTATATTTTCGCGATGAAACGCTGCAACGGCAGAAGTCGTCTGCTGACGATGACAGTGACTCGGTTTCGAAATCCCGCCACGGCGAAGCGTCTCTTTTATTCGGTAAAATGGAATTCACAACGGCCCCGGTAATGGAGGGAAAAATGATCCTTCGTATGGAATAGAATAATTCCCCGCGAATACGTCGAGGCTCATCCTCCCCCGGTACTCCGCGTAATTGGAACACCCTGCCGACTGAAGATCAAAGTGTGGCAACCGCGTATCCAGGGTGAAATCACCCTGGCCTCGAACTCGCCGAGACGAGCCAAGAGGGTGTTTTCGAAGTGATTTCGGTTTCGTGGCGATCATCCGTTGAGTTTGTACGAGACACTGTACGAGAGTACGAAGAACAGTGAGAGAGTAAAGCGAGCGAATGTGCCGAGGAGCAATTAGTCGAAGAAATCGAGGGTCGATCATAGCCTGTAGTCAATTTAGACAAGTGCTTAAACGAAGGTGCCTGTAACAGTTTCGACGTATCGAGTTATTCTAATCAGGAACCTGAGTTTTCACCCGTACCGCAGAGTTTGAACGATCGGTTGTTGACGGATAATCGAAACCTCGCGAGCATGTCCGATCGCCTACGGACATTCGTCAAGTCCTTGATCACGCTTGATCGACTGCAACTTCAAGCCGATGCGCATAACGCGTCGCAGCAACAATTCAGCCTCACCTCAAAATCTTCTGCACACGCCGCACGAAGGAACGACGGAACAAAGGAACGACGGAACGGAACTCAGCGTGCTCGCAAAGATTGGCCTACGACGTGCACCCGAGGGACGCTAAGCGATCTTCGACGATGTCTTGTAATTTGTGCAAAGTATAATGTTTGGTTCGCGAGTTTGGCGAAGAGCCACGCCGTTCGACGAACGTCGGAGGAACGGAAACAGGGGTATAACGGGCGTCTTCAGGGCTGCCGGATCCAAAGTTCGAACGTAGATATCTGGATTTTCTTGGCCGATGTTGGCGCAGCAGAACAATGCAGGTAATTGTTCCGTATTTCGTACATAAGGTGGTTCGTTTGTTTGCGTATCGGTCACTACAATGTGCCCCGTATATACGGATACGTACACGTATACCTGTACGGGTATCGATCGATCTTTATTCAATTGTGTCAGACCTCAGACCGCGAACAATGGACGCTGGGATGAAGTTGTATTAATTGAGTGACGGCGGAGTAATTAGTGGATATTTGATCCCAGCAAACCCGTCTTCCTTCGTATTAATAACAGTTTAAGTTAGTCAAAAACCCGGGCGGTTCACGTCGTGCGATTTGGTTAAATCTCGAGATTCTTCGCGAGTCCATTTAGCCCGATCTCTGCTCATCCCCCCTCCCATCTCACCCCTCCGTAACTCTCTTTCGACCCTTCGGACTCCGCCGCTCTTTGCTAATAATTCGCGTCCTCCTCGAACACAATCCAACCGGCCACTTACAAGAACAAACATCCCCCGGCTCGAGAGCGTCTATATAGGAAAGAGGAGGCGAGGGGTGGAAACAAAAGAAAACCACGACCAGAATCCAACCCCTAATCCTCACTCAACTATCCACTCTTCCTTAATCCCGACCCCCGCAGCCACCTCTCGCATCCCGGTAGCAGCTTCCGTATCCGGCACGACTCGATTTTTATCTGCGTTTACCTGGAGGCTAACTTTTTTCTTTTTTTTTTTATTGTTTTGTTCGTTTTCCCCGGCAGTACGCGAAGGTGCCCATCATATCCGTTCGCCCGACAAGACCGAGTCTTACGAATCCCGGAAACGCGTGGCGTTCGTGGGAATTTTTGCTTCTTCTATTTGTGTTTTTTACGACAGTTATTATCTGAAACTAGGTTAAATTCCCCATTAAAATAACTCGCCGGATGAGGAACGGCTTTCTTTATCCCGCCTGGATATAAGCTGTGCAGGTTATATGACCTATGTCGAGGTGAACTATATTTATAATTATATTTCCTCCCTCTAGGCTGCAGCGCAAGTTCTTGCGTAATTAAAATAGTTTCGGCGGTAATTTTCACGGCCGCGGCAAAAGCGGAACGGCGATATAAAGTATTTTAATACCCGCTACCGCAGCTGCAGGCGAGGAAACATTCCGTCTGGAACATCGTTATACCTCACCTGTCTTTAATCTTAATCACATACACGTACGTGCTCGAATCGGTAGAACTTAAACGTATCGTACAATTGTATTTAGACACTCGTAACAACGGAATCCGTAATACATTTTTTTCAATAGCGAAATTGCGCGAATACCATGAAAGTAATATACACATACATATATATATATATATACATGCAAGGGTTAAAGGGAGCAAGATGCAGTCTTACGCTGCGGACTTTGCTGACCCGGAGGTGAACGGATGAAAGAAAGGAAGCTGGATCAGCAAAGATAAAGGGGAAGAAAGGGGGGAGGGGGTGAAAAAAAGAAGGCAAAAGTTTAATCAAAACCGGGAAGAGTGCAGAGGAGAGAGCGAAGGTGCGCGCGGCGAGAGGGATAATATAGAAGGACCTACTTTTCATTCGCACCATTCTAAGGAATCAAGGCTCGCGGGGCTTTTATAGCGCGTTTCAGACCTCCTGAGTTGACAACAATGGTTCTTCGTATACATTGTCTATGCGATTTTATTGTTCGAGTGGTGAATGGGCGCCTCGGTGCCAACTTGAAACTCTCACCGGAAGCACCTCTGCGCCTCAGAGCCGACGGCATCCATCCCTTCGGGGTAGTATCGCACCCCGGCTTCGGGACGGGCGTCTCGAATCCGGGATCCCGTTTCCGGATCCCGCTGGGGAAGAGGAGAGGACGACGGTGTAAGATTTGCCGAATTTGTAAACCCGACCGCCGATCCAAACGACTCCGCAGCTATTCGCGTATCCGAGATGTTTTCCTTTCTCTTCGAGTTCGTCTAACCGAGTTTCCGAACTTATTGAGGACGCGCGAATTGACAGCGGTAGATATGTAAGGGCGTTATGCGAACTGGCATGTATTCACCTTACCAGAAAATCACCATTAACCGCTTTCATCTCTTCTTCGCGATTAGGCCTCGAGGCACCGAAAGTCTCTCTCTCTCTCTCTCTCTCTCTCTCTCTCCCTCTCTCCTGCGGGCTGTCTCATCAAGGAGAGTGTTAGCTTTTGACGTACGTACGTACGTTACGCGTAGGTCTACAGACGATACAGATCCTGTTACCAATTCGTCGAGGCATGCGCTGCCGCTTTGACTTACAATTAGTCGTTCTCGAATTCTCACATCAAACGAAACTACGCGATAGTATGTAATATGTATAATATATTATACGCTATGAGGCGCGGTTGCGAAACGTAGCCCCTTTCGCGTCTCACCGAGTGAAATGATACCTCGTATACTTGAGGTGAAAAACCAAAACCAACAAGCTCTCGCTGGAAATAACCGTCTAATCATCCCACTCAGCTTCGAGACGGCTCGGTTTCCTCCCTTCATCGTTACAATTGTTTTCCGTACCTACCGTAACTTTTCAATAAACATCGAAGAAAGTAACGCTTGGTACAGAAATTGCTAAAACACTTTTGAAACTCTTGTACGTAACTTTCTGCAGTCACAAAAATGGCTGCCGTTTGAAAAATTCAGATAATCGATAATACGCGATTGAATTTATCGTATATTCACGTTATTCGATTATGCGACTACACGACGAGAAAAGCGGCTGATCCGGTGTCGTCGGCACGATTTTCGCAGCTATCAATTATCACCTATTCGCGAGATAAGAAGTCTTTCGAAGACACAGGCCGAAAATGTTTTCCATCTAGTTGGTAACGAACAGAAAATTAGGCAACGCTCTCGCTACTCGCTCTCTTTACGTAACCGGTAGAGGGCGAATCTTAAAATCCGAGGCAGTATGAAAATGGTTGAAAAATATCGTTGTACGTATACGAAGGTGAGAGAGGAGGAGGCATTGTGACTCTTCCAAAGGTTGATAATAACGTGTATTTTATACAGTAGCTTTGAGGGTGGATAAAGAGGGTTGAGGAGGGGGTAGAAGCCCAGTGTTAAAAAGGTCGGGGCTTTCAAGACCCACAAAACCGGACGATATTTTACACTTGACACGAGCCGGGGTCTTTGGGCGTCGAAGCGTCGCGTCGTTTCGGTTTGCAGAGAACGACGGCCGCGTCGTTGAGGATTTCAAGAAAACGCGACCCTCTCTCTAATGCTTTTTTCCTTTCAATCAAAAGCTTTTGGCAATCCGTGCGCGCATCGCATCCGCGCGTATTATAATTTCACCTCCTCGTTCCGTAGAACGCGAAGAGACGTCCTCCTCCCCCTCACCCCCCTCACCAGCCCCCCCCCCTCCCCCGCCCCCGGAAAAAAGGAAGAAAAAATTCGAGCACGTCGAGTCGAGAGGTTTCAAATTGACGTACGGTTCGAGAGCGTGGCCTGCAACCCTCGAAACACTTGTGCTTTTTAAACGGCTGTGCGAGCACTCGAAAAAGGAATTCCGGTCGAGCTTGCGCGCGTTGCGTACCGAGAGTAGATGTTTTCAATTACACGGGAAAAATGATGAGGGGGTTAGATGCGTCCCTTTTTGTCGACCGCGGTAAATCTCGTTTCATAAAGCTAAAAAAAAAAAAAAAGAAAAAAAAACTGCCAGAAAAATGATTCTCTCTGAAATTATTTTGTGCAATTAGAAAATTACCGCACTTATTGAAATTCACGAGCATTCCAGAGCGAGGGTGACTTTTCTGTTGCTGCTGTTTGTTTTTCATTTTGTTTCTCGTTCGCGGTCAGGTGGGGAAGACGCGAAAACGATGGAAAAATTCACGCTGCTGCAGAATCTCCGCCAAGTTTCTATCCCCCGACGCTTTTCTCGCGGAAATTCTTATTTTCCGGTTGACTGACGAAATAAGAGGATTCTCACCGCTCTCTAGCTTGAGGTAAAACTCTCTCTCCTCCACCCCCGTTTTTTCCTCAAACTATACATATATAATACAAACACACAGCCACTTAACGATAACTCGATCGTCTATCCGTCCGTCTAGCGAATGTCCGCCTTGGCGTGAAAATTTTTGCGGAAGATCAATTGTCGCTACGGTATACATTATATTATCGTATTATTGCGTCTATATTCCGGACGCAGATTTATACTAAAGTTCGTTCGTCAAGTTTTGCGCGTGTATAAATTACGGGAACAAGTGTTGGTATAAAAATTACAGAGCAAACAATTCACGTTTCACGAAGTTTTTGTATTCGGTGAAATTAAACTGTGTAAATTACCTGCACACCGATACACGCAAACGACGAAACGATGGAACCAGATATTGTTGTTAATTCGAGAAGTGCGCAGACAGCCGCAAACTCTGGTTACGAGTATATCACGGGAATTTATACGTACGAATTATGCGGCGTGTTTGTTGCGCATCTGCCGTATGATTGTTTGAATAGCAAATTAATGTAACAACGCGCTTTGACCGACCGATGGTTGAACTTAACCCTGCAGGCGTTTGTAACTCACGTTGTTGTAAATTTTTTCGAGGCATTGACAATTATCTGTCAACACTGTAGCCAGGTCAAATAATACAATATCACCGAGCTGTCCGATTTATATTTAGTGTTAATTGACAAATTTTATCGTTATTACTAAGAATTAGTTACGCAACGTAAGTCTAATTTATATGCATTATGCAGTTACGAGTGTGACAAATACCCGATGAAAATATATATTTACCTAGGTATTTGTATCTATATTTGGAGCTACAGCGGGTGACCAGTTTACCATGCGATATATATATATATATATATACATACATACATGTATACATGTACGTATACATATAACGTATGCGGTTAGTCTACTACGATACTTTCGACGAGTGTGTTTTTTTTTTCTTTTTAATAACGTATAATAACAAATAATATGCGTATAACGGGTCTTACATCAAGGTTTTATATAGTGTATACAGATCTACCGTTTAGATATTAGTTTCCTAAAAAGTAACAAAATGTACGGTACGATTTAACTGCAGTGTATAATATACTCGTAGTGGTACTGGTGATTGTAAATATATACGGTGATAGATTTGTACATACATACACGTATCGACGTATGTCGTCAGAATGATATTCGACTTACCAGTTGTCCAGTACGCCGACGTTGGAGAAATTCGGAGGGAAGCTTGCGGCCGCCATTTGTCGCAAGAGTATTTTAGCCGCTTCGCTCCGGGTGGTTGTCAGCACCGACTTCACTGCAAGCACGGGAAAAAAACATTGAAAATTTTATTTTTTCCTCGTCGTTTCTGTAACATTATGTAAAAGCACTCGCGAAACGATGTTTATTCGTGAAATCATTGAAACAAAGAAAAAAAGAAAGTTACACCTCTGCAGACGTGAAAGCTTTTCGAATATAGATTTTCCGCGAGAAATGGATCAATTTGCCATACCGTGGGTTGCAGTCGCAGACGGAAGGATCGTTCTCGACGTACGGAAACGAAAATAGACCGTCTTTGAAAATAGTTGAAGTGAGACAAATGATTCGAACGTAGTTTCGCGAACGAAGGATTGATATGACCAATAAGAAGGAAGTCTGACTCTCTACGTTTTCGCTGCACCTTTTATATCTATTTTTTCACACTCCATCCTGCTTCACGACTCTTCCATATTTTTATATTCTTCCTCGTCTAGCTTGCGCTGCAGTTTTATGAATAAAAGATTTATAAGAATAAATGGTCGAACGATCGCAATTTTTTCCCCTACAACAAAGGCTTGAATTTAGAATCATGCATTATTGAGTAGTGGAATATTTCTAATTATTGAAACGTACGTTACCGTTTCGATCTCGGCAGAAAATAATCAGATGATCGCTTTAACGAAATGAAGAAAACATTGTCAAAATTACGACAAGGTAAATGTAGAACAACGTCGGTTTCGTTTGGTACCAAAACGATCTCCGTCCTCTAATTCGCCTGCTTTCTTTATCTACCTTTTCTTTTTTTTTTTTTCTTTATCAACTTTCTGCTCGATAAAGCATTCGTGTCTACCCACCGATTGTTCGACTAAAAATACGCAGAAGAAAGAGCAGGAATATTTGATATAAGGGGTCTCGTCGCTTGAATTGTTATTCACTTTAGGCTTTCCTTTTTCTTTGCTTGCAATGAAAATAACTGTTCGAAAAACCTGGAATACCACTTGAGAGCTAGAAAATGTTCCTGTGCAGACATAAAAACATCGTTATATATACATGTGTGTGTGTGTGTGTCAAAAAATTTATTTTTCACTCGTTTTTACTTTATCACCCTTTGATAAATATGCGGGTAATTACGTACGCTGCAGTAAATCATATCAAAGGCAAATTCCTGGATCGACCCAGATGCAGAATGTATTTGTTGTTTGTTTGTTTGTGCGTTTTTTTTTGTTTTTTTTTTTTATTCCACCGTTACATTTTCTCTCATTCTTTGTTTTTCATTCCAACCATAGAATTTAAAATTATCAATTAATTCCGAATGGCAACAAATTGCAGTATCTAATTGCCAGCAGTGAAGCGCTGCAGGGCATAAGTAATACATATAACAGATTCATCGTGGAAGTAGATTTGAATTTGATTTAATTGCATTCACTCGCTGTGTCGTGTTATAGATACCTATAACATTGGCCGTGAACAACGTAGCAAAAGCGTGTTGCGGATTGTCGATCATGACCCGATCCGTAAAAAATTTATCAATTTTACACAGCGATTGGCGAATCTTTATCAAAACATTTCGTCGATTTCGAATCCTTTACTTTTCTCTGAATTCTGAAATTCACGATCATTACACCTTCTTTTGAGTTCTGCGCAAAAAGAGTAAAAAAATAAATAAATAAATAAAGAAAGAAAGAAAGAAAGAAAGAAAGAAAGAAGGGAATCCGGTAACCGCCTGATACACTCATGCGCACATCCAGCGTATAGAACGTTGATACGAAGGGAAAGATCGCGGGGGAAAAACGTGGCTTGAATCCAGAATTTCGAACGCTCGGCGTACGGGGCAGAGAAAGTGGAAGGAGAAAAGGGGAGGAGGGGCGATGGCCAGGCGCACTTAAGGGTGCTACCGAAACGCAAAAGGGGGCCAGATGGTAAATGTAAATTAGCTTCTTATCGCAAGCTAATAAAGCGGTGGCCCGTACCGGGCGAAGAATGCCGCGTCAGGGAAAATTTAACGCAAACAATGAGCCCGAAATTAAGGCCTCCCATTAAGCTCCAGTTCCCTCAGAACTCTCCAATACGGACATCGTTAACTCCTCGCCCGGTGTATGAATACTTTTTTTCCGCCCCTCCTGCAGGATGAAAAACCGATTTCTCCGATCAGTAAATTATTCGTAGAACAATACCGGTCAAAATCCACGATTGGATTATCAACGACCTTCGGGATAAACTAAACCAGTACCTTATACTACCATCTATACAATGGCGCATACACAATTTCAGCAGTTTTTTCCTGTCTTTCGGTCTTTATAATTTGAAACGTATCCCCACCGTCTTTGTTTCACTTTAAACGAATATTTCTGCAACATTGATTTAACAAACGACTTGCGGCCGTACATGTTTTCCGACATTTTCAACCGATAAGGTAATACGAAAATAGAATATAATTTTCTGCCGAACGATTCAAAGCGACAGCAGCAGGTACAACGGCTAATTGTATAATAATAATCCGCCGCCAACAAACGGGGCCTGTACATTGTTCATACATACCTAATAACACTGTGACCCTGAATTAAAGAACAATATTCGCGCTACGGCTGCAGGAGTCACGCGTTCCGATCTATATCCCAGATGAGATTCAATAAAACAAGAAAAAAAGGAAAACGCACGAAAGGAAATATAAAATCAAACAAAATACACAGGCAGATATACGCGTATATCCCGGATAGCTTTTACGTCATCAAGCCGAAGGAGAGGTTTATTTCAACTCGCAAACGGAATATCGTCCATACGTATACATATACGTATACGTATAATACGCGCAGGTTGCTCGTTTACTAAATTGTACCCATATATATACACGTAAGTGTTTAGCCAGCTTCGCGCACAACCGCTGCTGTGACGTATACGTATGGAGATTGTAGGTAAATGTGTAGGTGAGGTCCGCCTCGGCGACACCTGAGCACATTGATTAACCGCGGTTCGCTGTGTCTGTGCGATAACGATGCACGCACTCGCGGAATCAGGCTGAAGGGAGTTTGAACAGGATTTTCGACGGTCTGCGGGAAGAGTGGGAAAGAAAGGGTGAGAAGGGGCGAGGGCGGGAGGGCAGGAGGGCAGGAGGGACCCATTAACGAGTACCGTTTTCACGCCTCGCCCTTTATTTTTCACCCCATTTTCGGTCCTCCGTTTCCACGCCCGCAATTGTAGACGATTTTCATTAGCGTAAACGTGTTACACGTATCGCGTTTAGCGATTATCGCAAGGATTGAAAAAATCCATTTATATTATACAGACCTGTAAGTTTCGTCGTTTGTTCGTGGTATTGGTAATTTTTATTTAAATACCGTAAGTGTTAGAAATTTAGCCTCGTTACTTCTGTTCAATTAAGCAACTCGCGTTGAACGAGATTGTATCGAAATCAAATCTCGATAATTTTCTTATATTTCCGATCACAAGAAATTTCTAGCTATTTTTTAACTTCGTTTTAATAGGTATGATACATGAATGCTGTCTGTAATGTAATAATGAAATATTTCCATTCGGGCTCTTTCACGGAATTCTCTTTTAATCGATTCCGATTGATTTCGGATGAATTTTATAGGAAACGATGCGCGTCAGCAGCGATACTCGAAGCACAACTACGAGAGTGCGAGACACACGCATGCGGTAAAAGGACGTTAGTCGGCAAACTGCTCGTTATAGGAAAGCGGCAAAGTGCAGGATAGTCGCAAAAGGTGAAGTAAACGACGTTGCAAGATGGAGGAATGTATCGAGGGGCTGTCGGTCATCGGCGATACATGAGCGTAAAAGTTGCAACAAGTGGAGTGCAACTGGAACTGCGAATTTGAAACGCGTAATGTGAACGCAAGTGAAACCGATAGACGGTTGCAGAGTATTCGCTTTCAGGCGGATGACTGCAGTGTCGGAGAGGCTAGAAACCGTCGTGATCGAGACCCGCGTGCGTGAGGCGTGTAATATATGCATGTGTGTTGGACGTGTCTCAAAAGGCGTCGCGGGATGAAAAGACGAGACGAAGCGTAGTTTTATCTCTTCTGCAGCAATTCGCTCGCTCGCGACGACGTCGGATTGACTTACGGCGAAGCCGATTCGTACAAGAGGCGCCTTTCCTCTCATCGCCTTATCGCCTTATTTCTTCCGTATATTTCACTTTTACTATTTCGTTCTTACGTCGCGCGGATTATAAAACGCTAGGTGTGTTACAGCGGGCGATAAACAGCGTTTAGCGCAGCGTCTCGCGACCCTCCGTCTATTCTTTCGCCTCTGTGGTTTTTTCCCTTTCTTTTTCATCCCTCGGCTGTATCGCGCTTCGATTAATTTCTAACCAGAGCTTTCCGGATTATTTATGTATCGTATATAATGCCGATGGCAATGATCGATCAGATCACAGAAACAATTGTTATTCCACGATATATGAAGTTTCTCTTTACAGTTTCACGAGCCTTTGCGTTTTCACGATGCCGGTTCATTTTTCAAATCCTTATATATTGTTCTTCAATGCGAATTACGTGTATCGTATTCAAAATTAATCCAACAATCATTCCCCGATCAACGATCGATATCTTGCGAAATGAAAGACTCGTCCATTCGTATAATAATTTAACAACAAATACGTATCGGCTGGTGCAACGTAGACGAGAAAATCCGGATCAATGAAGCATCAAAAGTCAGTCAACCGAATGTCATTGGAGATTTGAAACTCGGCCTCCAAGCTCTGCTGATGATTTTATCAATATTTCAACGCAATTCGCGTACGGCTTATACCGCGCACATGTGTAAAGTATAGTATACGTGATTTCCCGCCCCCGTTCACTGCAGTGAGATAAAATTTTTCAATAATTAAAATCCCCGGGTCTAGATATGCGTCGGCGTTGCAGCACCGACGCTATTTTCGTCCCTGCATGACACCGGCGTGCCAATATCCAATGATCGTCACTATGCGATAATACACGTTCGTCTCCGTAAGTGAAACGAACCAAAATTATCTCTCATTTGATTTAAATCGCCGTCAAAGAATTTTCTGTAAATTCTCGACCATCGCTAACTTGTATAATCATATCGAGATTTCAATCTCTCGAGATGATTCACATTTGCATGGACAGACTCGGATTTTTTTTTAAAACAACAATAATAATAGTAATAATAATAAAACAATAATTCCGTGAAATTTAACACAAAGCGTTGCGAGAATCGCGGTTTTCGCGCAAATGGTCCCTCAGACTCGAGCGAACTTCTAAAGCCTCGAAAGCATACCCTCGAAAATGTTAAACACAAACAGTTATGCGTTAAAAAAATTCTTTGATACACACGGATATACATTTAAGGTGTGCCAAAAAAATAAATAATTCCTTTTAACCGCCCATCAAAATTTTCGTAGAGTATTTCAAATAGAATATCGCAGCCACGTATAAGCTCTTAATATTTAGAGGTGCTGATTTTGTTTTTAGCATTTTCCATTCAAATAACGCGCAAAGAAAATCGGAAAATTTCTTATTTCAATTTTTTTTTGCTCGTAAACGGCTTGACTGGTAAACTATCCGAATACTGATTATTGAAGGAATTTTCGCGCTCTGTAAAAAAGTGCTGAAATAGAATTTTCCTGACTCTAACCGATTCAGAGACATTCGCCTATAAAAATTGAGTCATCTCGAATATCTCTTGATCGGTTAGAGTTAGAAAAATTCTATCTCAATGCTTTTTTATAGAGCGTGAAACTTTCTATAAGAATCTGTATTTACGTAGTTTATATGTCAAGCCGTTTACGTGAAAAAACCTAAAAAAAGTGTACCAATTTTTTAATACGTGTTATTTAAATGGAAAATGGAAAACCAAAATCGGCAGCTCCAAATATCAATATTAAGAGCTCATATTTGGCTGAGATATTCTGTTTAAGATGGTCTACCGAAATTTTGATCAACCTTTGAAAAAAAAGAACTTAATTTATTCCTTGGCTCACCCAATCGTACGTAGATATTAAAGAGAAAAAAAATTCCTCGATATATATTGTAATTGAAGTAATCACGAAGTTTCGAAACCAACGATACAAAATTCGCTCCATCTATGCGAGGAATTTGTTGGATGATTTCGGGAAAGCGCTGCCTGCATCCTGCGGTAGTTTCGTTGTAAAACGCAGCGGAGATATTCGCGGCGTGCATATCGCGTTTTATCCGCACGTTTACACGCCCACCTAGTACAGGACGACGTCTCGCGGGGTTGGATATGATCGATTCTTTGCAAATTCGCAAATATTATCAGCCGGTATCGGGCAGGTGTAGGTGGTCATAGAACGCGGTATGTCGCCGGCGCACAGAGGCAAGAATTTCGTCCGCGCAGGCCGCCGCAGCAGTGAGAGAATCCCGCGTTCCCTGGCGGCGGTGGTTTGATCGAGGAGCGCGGCGGAGCGCCGCGGCGTCTGGCGTCGCGGTATCGACGTCCCCACGGCCCCCGGGCGTCCCGACGCCCACGCCGCCCTCGCCCCCGACCCTCGATGCCATTCCGCCATCCCGCCATCCCGGTGTTTCGCCCCTCTCTTTCCGTACGCCACGGCTCTCGGAACCACCCGCGGACCGACTGCAAATGAACATCAGAAGCCGAAGGCCGCGGGGTTGCGTTGCAGGAAACAATCACGCGCGAGATGCAGGCTTACACGTGTATGAGGCATTCCACCCCGAGCCGACCTGCGTCTGATTGACCCTCGACCCGCCGGCGGTTTTGTTTACTTTTAAGTATGGTGCGGATTGTACGAAATAAATTATTTTTCAATGAATTTCAGAGTTTTTGAAACACGGGTTTGATTTTTACTTTTCGTAAAAATACATTTCCGAACGAAGAGCTCTGATGAATTGGCTTTAAGCTTCTCTCGTCAATTCTTTGTTGAAAAGGGAAAATTTTTAGACCAACGTGGAAGTAAGTGATTGAAAAGTGAGAAAAATCGAATTAAATATAATTTTTAAATACACAAATTTACATTACATACGTTTTTTCTCACGCTTCGCTTGCTTTTATCGCATGTCGTCTTGAAATTTTCGTTTTTCAACAAAGAATTCGTGCGCCAATTTTCGGGCTAATCAAATCAAAAACTTGAAGCCAATCGATTCGGCTGTTCATTCGAAAATAGGATTTTCATATCTTGGGATGCACTAAAAATCAAAACCCGTGGTCCAAAAAGTCTAAAAACTCGATGAAAAATGTTTTTTTGTACACTCTAAGAAATACTGAAAATTTTTTTTAAACCGCCCATGGCGAGGGTGATACGTAGGTCGGTTTGGCGTTGAATGCCTCGTATACATTACAGGCATAGGTACACCACCAATTTCAAATTATACGCGAAACCCTTCGGGCTGAGAAATTCGGCGAAGTTGGTATAATACGACTGCGCGGAGCTTTCATCTTCAATTGGAATCGCGAAACGGCCGGTTTCGCATCCGCAAATTGTAATATTACCTTCGCAAGACTTCTCCCTGCATTAGCGGTTTGAAAGACTGCACTCCGATGATTATTCCCCTGACTTTGTACTCATCGTCGAGGAGATCGAGGTCGCTTGGCTTCAATTTTTACCCATATAAATTAGTATATAGTTGGTAGTGCATATTTTGAAATTCTAGAAATTCGATTCGATCCTACTTTTCAGCCCCCGCCCGAAGCATCGAATTGAATAAGAGTGTCGCCGTCATTGTCAGACGTAGGTTGGTGGATAATTGTTTACGGAAATCCTGAAAGTTCTGGAGTTTGTGACGTCACATTTCCGTGCTCTGAAATTCTGATGAATTACTTAATTGATTGAGATGAAATTTTGGCAGAGTCCCGTGCTTCGAAACTTTCTAAACTTCTACAGGTTGGGTTGTGCCCCTTCTCGTTTCTGGGCTTTCCGTGCGCGGTGTGCCGACGAGACTTTCCACTTGAAAACTTGAGGAAAATTCATAACTTTTACGATCATTCGTCGTGAAGTCTTGATGAAATTCAGCGGGTGTATAACTTCTTTTTTTTTATGTACTCCGCAGCCTGGGAGTCTTGAATTTTTATTTTATTACTATAGTGTTGTTGTTATTATTATTACTATTGTTCTTTTCTTCTTTTCCATTTTTCTTTTTTTTCTATTGGTTTTCTTTCAATTACCGACATTTTCTTCAGTCTTGTAACACTTTTTCCATAAAGCTTTGATAATCTTTTGAGTATGAAAAAAGAGAATCGAAAACTGATCGACAAAAACATTTCCAATTTTCTTTCTGTAATAAATTTTTGTCCGAGGTCAAATAATTGCACGTGCTAACTGAAAGCTCAGAGCCTCGCATTAGCGAGGATTTTACGGTACGAAAATAGAGCGGGAAGATAGGAAGTTAAGCAGCGGCCGTGGCTTTGGCACATCAGAGAGGGTCGAAATTGTTTTTGGTACGTCTCGCGAGGCGCGCGCGGCTCCGATCTTGATTTAGTCGTAAAGCGGCATTTTATGGGTCTGCCAAGTTTTAAAGAATCGTTTAAACTTCGGCAAACTGATCTCTGATCGGCCCGATACATAAAACGGAAAAAAAAAAATGAGCAACGATTCCGCACCCGCCCTTCGCACTTAATAAAGGTAGGCAGGTACGTACATAAATATCCGGGAATTGAGACAAACGGATTTTCCATTTTTTTTTTTTTTTCCATTCGGTCAGCCAAAACAGCGCTGCAAAAAAATAAAATAAATAATAAAAATATAACGCCCGTCGAAGCTACGCAAAGCTGACATTCGTTTCCGGCTTTTTTAATTTCACCCCCCCCCTCCCATGGCTGAGCCATGAAGCCGCTGTAGTTGCAGTGGCGACGTATTTCCTGCCTGTACATACCCATGCATAATACATATATATATATGCATAGTTACATACATTCGGGCCGTAAATCGTGGCCGAAAAACATTCCGACTGGCAGCCGCGTGTTGCGGTCTCACATCACGACAGTTCTGGGCTATTATTTCGGTAGGAAATCACACGATTTTTCGTCAATCTCGGATGGATCATCCGTTCTCCGACTTTGTCGTGACTTTGAGCGAATGAATCGATGTGACCAGAATTTAAGCTGCGACATTATACACGTATTCCGTGTATCGGAAATTTTACGGTTATAACTTACAAGGTATATACGTAATGCATATATATATATATATATGTATATAGGTGTACGGATTACGGATGCATATAGATGATGGATTTTAGAAGTTGCGAAACTTCGTATAATGGCGTAATAACGTCGATTTTCAAACCCTCTCGACATTTTCTATTCCATATATATTATACCTACATATGTATATACATAGTATATTATGTAGCCAATTTTCCGCCATTATATCGGTAACATTGTGAACGTTGTATGAATCGCCGCTGGTAATATCGGTCCAGGTATCTGATCTAATTAACTCGAGGTTTTCAATATAGACTACTTTTTTAATTTTATATTTACATTATATATACGAGGATATTAAGGACGTACATAAACGAGAACCGAGAGAGGAATCGTCGTTGTTATTTTCATTATTATTATCTGTCGTATTAATTTCTGCTTCGGTTTTCACTCTTATTTTCTATGACGACTTGAAGCTGCTCGGATTATTGACAAGCTGCGTCGAACAAAACACGTAGGTGTTCTTACCTACCTTTTTACGATCGACAAGGATCGAGTTTCCCGTCTTTTGAGAGAAAAAGCCTGAAGCTGGTCGTGCGTTGTAACGAAGTTCGCATTATATATATATATATATATATATGTATGATACTTGGAAGTGTCCGGTTGCGGAAAACTTTTCCTCCCCGATCCACGCCTTCGCCCGAAATTCTTGCAACTCAACTTCAAGCACATCCATATTTATGGTATGTATACCGCTGTAGGTATAAAATTAATAAGTCTTGGGAATTTTTGATCAAAGATATATCATATATCCGTCAAAAAATCGCCACATACTCATGGAAATATTTGCCTACACTCTAAGTACACAAGTAAAATAATTCCGCAAGTGAAGTCGCGTGATGCGTGTTTCGAACATCTCGAGAATCCCTGACTCGTAGCTGACGCTGAGAGAAAAGCTCGGGATGATCAAGATGGAGGGGCGAGGAGTTGCAGGTTTCGCGAATTTAGAAAAAAGAAAAAAAGAAAAGAAAATGCATCGGTGGATATTTTACAGGGCTAAAAAATCGAGGTCAAAGATTTACGAGGTCGCTTCGCTGCGACTAGCTAGTGATCCCGGGACCGCGAATTTGTAAAATTTTCCCCATTATTTCGCAGCTTCTTTCTCGCTGGTATTACTTTCCCATATCTCTCTCCCTCGTCCCCCTCTTTTCGTCAGATTTTTTTTTTTCTTTTTTTTTTCTCCATGCTCTCGGTTATTATTAAACGAGGATCGGCGCCAGGGTGGCCATTTCATCCCCTGCAGCGGGGGGATCGTTGGTAACCTTCCAAGGCTTCCAAGTATCCCTTGCTTGGCTAACGTTCAAAGCGATATAAGCCGTCCTCGCCCCTCGCCCCTCCGCCCCTCCTCGCCGCCCCCGCGAGTTTAAACTCCAAACTTTTCAATGAACGGCCAACTTTCCGAATAGTACAAACGACGACGACCCTGTTTGTAATTTGTTGGAATTCGGTGTTTTTTTTTTTTTTTTTATTCGTTTTTCACTTACACTGGTTGTTTTTTTTTTCTTTTTTCCACCTATTCCCTTCTCCCCTTGCCACGCTCTCTCGCCCCCGCACTAATCCCAATTCACACACCCTTCATCACCCCCTCCCACCTCGAACTCCACCGCTGATTACCAGCGCACGCCAATAAACTGTTCCAATGTTCACCCGAACTTGTACCGCCCTGCAAAAACTGTCGTTTTGCGAGTTTGCGAGTTTCACGGGTTTGCGTTTTATACGCTTCACGCCTACACAACTGCCTGCGTCTCGCTGTAATTAGGGTTTGCAAATTCTGGCTTTTTTTTCTCTTTTTGCTTTATCCAGGTTTTTCTCTTTCTCTCTGCCCCTGCCTTTCTCCCTGTTTTTTTTTTTGTTTTTTTTCTTGCTTCATCTTGTTCTTCGGGAATCATTTTTTTACACGTCGGGTTGCGTGTGTGTGTGGAGAATTTTTTCAACGATTTTTGAACGTCGCTTTATTTAACGAGGCCTTCGAACTAATTCCAATGTAACCGTGCAGGAACTTCAACGATTCCTAACCTATACAAGGTGAACAAAAGAAAATGTGAGAACAAAAAAAACTTTGCAAAGGGAATCAGAAAAACTTTACCAATTGACGTTTTTTGTAACTCGAGAGAGGCGGGAAGTGTACCGCGAGTAAACTTTTGAAAATGAGAAAACTACAAATTTCGTATGTGAAACTCGTTTTATACATCTCATAGAGCAATGATTGTTCAGTAATTTCTTCAGTTTCATCCTGGAATGAGTTTTGCAAACTGTAAACTTCGTTTTCTTCGGTCAGCCGTTAGTTTAAAAACTTGGATTCATGTTTCTTAAATTATACATTAATTATCCTCAAACATACAGAATATTAATTGAGTTATCAAAACGAGCTGTTTCGCATTAATCAAACCTTTAAGGACGATCGACGGTTCGATAAATGTTAAAAAAAAAAAAATCCCGTCTAGAATAAATTTGCAATTGTGATTTTCCGTTTTCTCCGATTCTGCACGTTATATGTCACACCCGAAATGTCACATGATTACCTTTCTATGCAATCGAACGAGGAGATCTAAGTGGGCCACGTTGTTATACAATACATCAGGGACACTCACATCAAACGTTACATCGCCCGACACGTGGACGGAGGGGATTTAGTGCTCGAGGAGGAGAACGACTTTCAGCTGTGGAATGGTTTGGATGTATATTTCGGCCGGTGTTGACCTAGCCAGATTTGGCCAGTCGAGCCGGCGCCGTTAAAGATGAGCCAAAACTTCTGGCCGGCAAAAAACAAGAAGAATACGCTCCTAGGATCCGATGCTCCACGGTGTGAAAAAATTCCCGTCTATGAGACAATTTCGAACCGAGGCAAAGAATTTGAAGAAATTCTATAACGTAATCCGTTGCGGTTTCGCCCCCGGCGGAGAAGAAAATCGCTGCCGTATACGTCTGAGGACTTTATTAATTCCTATAGTTTCCTAATTGGATTACTCTCTCGATTTAATTGGCGCAATGAAAGCGCCGCTGAACCTGGCAAACGCTCCTCCGGCACCCGCCGCCTCATAACTTCGACTTTTGTTCAATTCTCGCGGTCGTGTATAACGCGGAATTAACCCTTCGGCTCGGAATCAACGCTTTTAAAACTCTCACACTCCGGAGGCTTCTCCTCCTCTCGTAAAATCTCAAAATCGACCGATTATTATTATATCCGTAACCTTTCACCCGTGGCAACGGCGCTTTATCCGAATACAAGAAGCGGAGCGTAAATGAATCCGCGAAAAAAATTCGACCGCACCTTATTGTTGGACTTTTTTCTTTTCACACAACAGTCTCGCTAATATTACACGTATAATTACGTTCTACGAGCCGATATTACACCTTCGGCGCTTTAACGACTTCGAAGAAAAAAACGCTCGTACGCATAATTTGAACGTAAAATATTTACAGAATTATTTTTACAAAGAATGGGGCTGGCAATTTCTTATCTGCTATTGTGTGTGTGTGTGTGTGTGTATAAAAACTCTGATGAAATTAATACTTTACAGAAGAGAAGAAAGATTTGAATAAAAAGTATTTAAAAATAGTCATAAACGAATCTTGATTGATCGTTCAACGGAGTGTAAGTAATGAGAAAAAGAGTTTTTTTTTTTTTTGTTCTTCTTTTCACGTTCAATTTTGAAGATCCGCAGCTGTGAACGATCGTTACACATCCTAAAATTAAATAGCGTGGAACGAGACGGATCGGAGTTAACAATTAAACAGTGGTAAAATAATATGGTGCAGGAAGTGTTTTGTAGTCTGGAGGTTGTAAATCAAACGAAGCATGCGGGAAAAGTTGGTCGGCCCGGCGTTGTCATTACTTAGCGTCGCGACGTCTTCGTCGGTTTCCTCGGCCGCTGCATCGCGACACCTCGACAAAAGTTCCCGGCAAAGCGTGCCTAGAACTACCGGGTGTAAATTGGATAGGACGTCGTAACTCGTCGGGGTTCGACCGTTTACAAGTTAGGTACAGTCACCCGGATTTGAGGGAGTACGCGCGGCAAAGAGGTCGACGTCGACGTCGTATCCGACGGCGGTACGGAGAAACTGGCGAATGTAAATATAGATCACCAAGCGATCCCGGAGTAAACGTCGACGGCGACGTCGTCTAATATTCTAGCCTCGCTCCTAGGACACGCGGTTGGTTGTCTATCTCGCCGGGAAACAGGAGGAGAGCGGGGAAAATTCATTCAGCTTGCCAAACGCCTCGTCCATGATAGATAATAAATAGATGAGCACCCGCCGGGGGCCGAGTCGATGATAACCGAGGGACGGGAAGTCGGTTTCTCGAACGATTTCAACCAACGAATATACCCCGCGCTTCGTTTCGGAGTCGGGGAGGCGAATTTCCCGGCTTTGCAAGGTTTTCATAAATTTGGAGAGGGCAAAAGTTTGGACGAAAGGGTTGAGATATCGAGTTCGAAAGACCTGAAAATCTATTTCGTTTATAGAATATCAATATTATGTAAAAGGTATGATTGCGTGTGTGGAAAAAAGTGAAATCTTAGAAGGATCGTTCAGAAATTCGTAATATAGAATCGTCGGAATTCTGTAGGTACTTTTTTGATTAATTTATACTTTGACCTTTCTATTTACGAAAAAAGAAAGCGCGTTAAATTCAGTAAATATAGTGAAAGAAACGTTGAATGAAATTGGTTAAAATGAATTTACCTACTTTTATCTAATAACACACTATTGTTTTGGCTGCATTTTTTTCAATTTAATTACACTTATTTGCTATTACAATTGATAAATCGAACAAATACTTTCTCCGAGTGTACGGACATTCAGACTGTTCGATGTGTTCAATTTTTACACTTCAACGTTCCATACGTACAAAATGGACTGCGTTTTCGGAAATCCGATATTGCGATCGTTCAATTTTCTAATCGCCCTGCATTTTTACCCTCGCCTCTCTAAATTAAGAGTACATTTTTTGCTCCCGACGCAAGTAATCGAATCCTGGTCAATCTGAAACTCGCAGAGTTCGAAGTTCACAATGTTCGACAAAATTTCTCGACGACTCGGATTTGAGTCATCAATTTTCTCGCGCGTGTTTCGCCTGTTTCGTGACTTTCGAGCCGTGGCTTCAGAGCCAACGATCATCTAGATCAAAGCGTGATCCGTTTAGGAGAGTTAGAAGGAAGCTAGACCCGCGAGTAATTCAGGGGCCGGGCGTGGGTCGTAGTAAAACCAAGCAAGCGAATTTCGCAGGTACTTGGTCCTCGCGCCCCGGTGGGTTTTCAAAATCTGGGTTATCCGAAGTTCGCGGCGAATTTATCGTCGGAACACAGCTAGTCGTCCAGTTATTCCGTAAGGGCAAAAAGCCCGCTTTGCAGTTACGTAATTTAAGTGACTGCCGCTCCTGTTCCTCGCCTCTTCCTTCGACTCGAACGATCCTTGCTGTAATATTCGGCGAAAAGAAACAAGACTGGCAGGCTTTTGGATAGTTGCTTTTGAAATTTTAATTTTTCATCTCTTCAAACATTGAAAATCGATCGAAAATTGAAAAACGCGCTCGTGGTCTGCGAAATCTTGATTTTCACGACGATTCGGTGGTCGAGTTCGAAGCTCGAGCGATCAGCCGTCGGAGCGCGGATAATGACCGATTCCAGTTCTGGATTCTTCGTGCGTCGAATCAGATCAAATGGATTCCGTAGAGCCGCGCTTAGCCAATTCGTTTTGCACGGGCGACGCGAAACTCGAATAATCATATTTAATTCAGTCTTGTCTCACAGTTTTCCCCGCTTATTCTCCTCCCTCTTCGGCAGATGCATGGAAACATTTTCAGACGGGAGAGACGGGGAATCTCCTTTTGCGGCATGCGAACTGCTGCTGCCGAGTGGGTAGATACTATTCAGCGAAACGGGAGGAGAAAGGGGAACGGGAAGGCGGGAAACGGGCTCGGGTCGATGGGAGAAACAGGAAGAGCGGCGGTAGAGCGGGGGTGTAAGGTAAGTAAAGCGCGCGAGCACAGAGGAAAAGCAGAATAATGGAAACTACAATGGCTGCAAAAGAGCTGCCGCTGTTTCTGGCGCACTACGCGAAACGTGTGTCATTTGTCCCGCACACGGTGTCTCGGTCAATGCGCGTGCAACGAGATAGGAGACAGAGGGGAGGAGGGATGGAGGGAAATAGAGAGAGCGAGAGAGAGAGTTAGAGGGAAATTTAGGGGGTGAAAGAAAAAGAAAAGAAAAGAAAAAACTGTATGCGTGAATAATTTCGAACGGGACGAGTGTGTTTCACGGTTGTATAACCAGTACGATAAACATTTCAAAATTGGTAGTGAAAATCCGTGGTGGGGAGGAGCGATTTTCAAACTGCTAATTGCTATTCCAAACTCACCCACTTACGCGAGCGATTAGTGTACGCAGGCTTTTGTAACGGCTGTGAAAATTTAAATTTATCGGGGTTGATAAAAAGTACGCGAATGCCCACGCACGTGCGGTACAATATCGTTTTTACGCTTTTTCTTCCTCTTCTTCTTCGATGGGAACGATGCACGATGAGAGTCTCCGTTAACTATCAATTTGAGAGATCGATAAGCACACCGAAACGCGTTTATATATGTATATATCTCGACGTGCTGCAGGATTTTTTTATTTACTTTCGTTACAATCGCTTTTTCTACCTTCCTCCGCCTGGTTTTATTTCCTTTCAAATTGCTCCTCATCGGTTTATCGCTCTGGTTCTGTTTCTTATTTTAATCGTTTTTTCTTCTTCATCGCTTCCCTCTTACCCCAAGTCGGTCCGTGGCGACGTGACGCGACGATGGGTGCGGATTCACTGATAAACCTACCCTGACTTGATCAACTTCAGAGATCGTTCGCAAATTATGGAAATCTGGTGGATATTTCGTGGATCGTGGGATTGCCCGTAATTACGTAATCCTGGTCTTTTCCCTCTTTTTTCTCGATCCCTTCTAAAATTAATTCTATAATTTTACCTTTGTCAAGTTCGATCGCTCGCAAATCGTCCCCCTACACTTTTCAGTCATTCTCTTTTTCTAGCGTAACGTGTTTCAAATTCTCGTTTGGCGATCGTTTGATCGATAAAATATCGTAGCTTGTCAAAAAAGTGTCACGATGTAAGAATAGAAATGAATTTGAGACAGAGAGCGTTGAAAAATTATCACGATCATCCGCCTGCAGTTTGAATTTGATTAAAACAATATCTCCTGGATGTAGAATTTATCAAAAAATGCGTCGAAACTTAATTATTCTATAATAATTTTAGAAAAATTATGCGATTGAAATATTTTTCAATTCTCTGAAACGAATTTTCCGTGATAAATTTCGTTTATTGTGTTCAGTTAACCCTCGGATACATCCGTTTAATTAATTTCAATTTGAGGTACCTAGCTGAGCAAGGTAGAATGAAAAAAGAAAGCGGACAAAATAAGAATCCAGAATTACGAACCATTGCAATTGGCCAATTAACCGCAATGAAAATTACACCGCACAGCGCAATTGGGCTCGGCGTTATTTACCCCGTTTTACTGCAGCTACTCTTCGAGCCTGGAGAACGTTTCCCGATACACTCTGGAACTGTACTTTCCTCTACAGCACCGGCTTATAAGCATCAGCATCAGCATCAGCAACAGCAGCAGCAGCAGCAGCGACTTTCCGCAGGTACAGAGTTCATCGATTAAACTATGGCAGCGTCGTTTTACGCTCCCAAACGGCATCGGTCGGTAGTTAAAGTAATTGTTACCAATCTACTCCGTTGGATTTTATGTTCAGACCGCGATGTTGCATCGGCAGCTATAGCTTTTCAAGCTGAACGAAGTCAGTTCGCGTCGAAGCTTTCCCGCGGCGAGTTTTTATCCGCTCAATCGAACCCGTCCGGTAGGTATACGTATAATTGCGTGCAAATAATCGGGGCGAAACGATTTGCAATAAATTAATGGAGAGAATTTTCCGGAAAAATGTAGGTGAACCATCGTCGCGTATAATTCGATATCGGGCATTGAGTCATTTCAAGGGGAAATGGAGCTGCATACCCGACCGATAAAAGTTCAACACCGTACACCAAGTTCCGTTGAACCGTAGTTGAAACGGCAATAATTAGCAATATAATTAACAGCTCGTATCCAACGGTACCGGCAATTTGTTACTCCTTGTTGTATCCACGCTCAGCTCGTCTCTAAGATAGGCGATTTGCTCGGAAGGCGAGTTCAGGTCTCCTCGGACTTTCTCTATCCGTAATCGGGTGTGTCTAGTAGGAAGTCGTAAATATCTGTCCGAGTAAAATCAAGACTGGTTTACCGGTTGCTGTATCAGTGTTGGTATACTCGTCGGCATTGTCTCGCTTCGCACATGCCCAAGTAGTCCATAAGATAAACGTTTTCACAATCGATCAGACACACACACACACACACGCGCACGCGCGCGCTAATATGGACAAGTGAAAAGGAGAAATAAAAGAGACTGCGGAACACGCGAGCAAAACCGGTCGTAAAATCAGGCGCTTTTGCGTCAATATGCGGGGTAATTTTTTTTGCGACTCGAGATTCGTTGGCCGAAGCTTGATCAAGACTGTTTGAAAAAAGCGACGGGGATCAAATCCGAATCTCGTTGATCGAGCAGAGCGAAAAAGAAACTCGAGGTCCGCGCGTCAACGTCGGGTAAAAAGTTGTCTGCGCTTCGTGCGGTTTATTGCGATTTTTGCAGGCTTTTTCCCCTCGAGGGAGGGTCGCGGGACTGACCTTCGGATTCCGTCGGGAGGTGCAAAAGGGCTCAGGCTTGAAAGTGACGGGAGGGACTCGAGTTGCTGGGAAAAAGTCCCTTAATTAAAAAAATACCGCTTCAGTTAACTCCTTGTCCTCACCAGCAGACACCGAGGGCTAGAAGAACAACGAGAAGGTGGAGGGGAGGGGAAACACAAGAAGTTGCCGAGAAAAATAAGACGAGGTTGAACAGAAGAGTAGGAACGCGTTGTGCACGGCACTCTAGACGGCGAAGAATGGGAGGCGAAGAAACTTCCGGAAAACCCGTGTTTTTTTTTTTTCCCTAACGAGAGAAAAAGTCACGAAGGCAAACAGCGTCGTCTTGGTAATTGGCGGTAAGACCTTTTTGATAAGGAAAAATTGCGTGCGGTGAAAATCGCGCGTCAATTTGTGCAGCGAAGAAAGTTCGAGAAAGCTGCGAGCTTGCTGCACGGCTGGCTATTTTACCGACCCACACTCCGATCCATCGCACATGCGATCCACGATGGATCACGGATCGATCCTGCCCGCACGCGCTAGCGGATGCGAGTTCCTAACTCGCCCAGCTTTTTTCACGTCATTCGATCGCCGGTGTGTGGGTGGGACTGTAAACGTGATCCGAAGGTTCCGGTCAAATGCACCAACCCATATAATTCACTCGAGTCACAAGCCACGTGGGCTGAGGCCGCTCCCGTTTTGCTTCGCATTCATTTAATATACGTATCGGACATATAATATACTATATAATATATATAACGTAACGTTAATGCGTGGAAATTTTTTTCCCGCTCAAGGAACCTCCGTTCGCCGGAAACTTATTGAATCGAATATCGAAATCGATCGATGAATTTTGGATTGGTGATTTCGAACAAGTGTTTGTTCCCGAATTAGTTACGTACGTAGCGATCATTTTATCACGTAATCGGGTAGCTCGACGATAATCTGTCGGGATTGTGGACGCGAATAAGGAAAAGAAAGACGCGCGGACTTTTATTTTCGTCACACGGTTTTTGGTAGAATTTCAATAGCTGATACCTATGAACACGCGTGCAAACACGTATGTAGATACATACGGAATAATACTTTGCGGATTTCGAGTGCCGGTGAAATTCTTTGTCAGCTCGAGCGATTCTGTCGTTTAATCGAAAGCTGCCGGAATACATAGAAATAAAATCGGAATGTGTAGGGAGAAATAAAAGAGGGACTCTGTAAAGCGAAGGGAAGGTGAGGGAAGGGAAGGGGCAGCGTTCGCCCATTTATTCGGCGCAAAAATCAATCGAATCACGAACGAATCATGAAAACGTGACTAGCTCGTCGTATCACCTGTATGTGTAGGTAGGTGTATAAAACTCTGCGGACCTCGAGGGCTTGTTGCGTGCGTAGAGGACGTAATGGTATTTATATATATATATATATATAGGTATCACAACGACTATGAGTTTCAGATTTAAATCCAGAGATGTCTTTCGACGAGCGGCGATGTCCGTTGCTTTATCTTCTTCTTCTTCGTCTCATCTCCTAAGATGTAACATGTGCCGTCTCATCTGTTACATGGTGGATCACGGGTGACCGCGATCGCTTCGTTGATGCGTGTTCGGCTTCGAGTTGTAGCCTTTTTGTCTTTCCTCGTATAATTATTCCCTTTTAACTCGTACCCACGATTCTAAAAATAGACACCATTTTTTTATTTGATCGTGTTGCTTATTCTCGATTGAAACTGAAACGGAATCTGACCATAGTAATGTAATTACTAAATCTCGAACCAGATCTCTCTCAATTTCTTTTGTCTGATTTTAAATCAGTTCATGCCTACACAATTGGCAATCAGTGATCAATCGATCACGTCTGATACGTGTTGAAAACAAAATTAATCAGGGCTTAGTGTCTGTATTTTACGCTGATTGGTTCGCGCGACGTCTCGAAATGTCTGAAAAAATTTTATAAATCTTTGAAAACGCGTGCGGATATAATTTCGACGGCGTCGTAGAACAATATCGAAGTAGATAACGTGGCCCAGAGTAAGTCGTTGAGATTACGAATAATCAAGCCGAAGCTGTTAATGGATCCTCCGAGTCTCCGTATTAGCTTGTCTCTGGAAATCGCGTTACCTTCCACGACGTACTCAAGGAAGAGGATCCATTCGCGTATCGGCTAAAGGTACTCGGCAAGCTGCTGAACTCGTTCCCGTTCCACTTTTTCCTCCTCCTCTTCTCCTTCTTCCGCTTCTTCCTCCTCTTACTTTAGACGAGATTTTAATGTTCACCAGCGCGCCGATCAACCTCTGCCTCCGCCGTCTGCCGAGGCACTTCCGGTCTAGTTAGCGCTAACAACTTAAAGAAAATGGGAAAATTTTCCTACCTGCAACGCGGGCGTGTGTTTACGGGCGAGACGTGTTTTCGGCTGACGTTAGTTCGCGATTGAAAAAAATCGGCGCAGTTTTACTCGTACTTCGGTACTTCGTCATTTTTTACAGACCACTGAATTCGAATTTTACATTCATGGTGCGTACAGGGTAAATTTTTCAAGTATTCTTTACCGATTCGGGCTGTAAAACACGGCCAGTCGCGCATAATATCGAGAGAATTCCAACTTCACCGAGAGCTAAAACGAAATCTCGGTATATATAGGACGGCTCTTATCCCTTATCCTCTTAAGTTTTGGGAGGAGTAAAACAGCGATTAACACCGTGGTCCAAGTTTCTTGGATTCCCAAGTACAGTCGGCGGCCGTTTAAGTTCTTAAGTAGGGGCTTTCCTGTTTCAATAGAAATCTCTGCAATGCCGCCGACAAAACTAAAACCCGGTAGCTGGGGGTAAAACTTGACGTATTAATCAGTTGCCCACAACGCGCGCCTTTCGTCGTTCGATACCAGACGCCGTTTGCAGTTTCCGATTCAGCGACGGTATCGGTTTTTCCCCAAAACCGACTCCACCGAAATCATAGAATTAGCGTGCATCGTAAGTTACGATAATAACAGGAATTAACGATAAGAGAATTTATCAATTGATTGCTAATTCCCAACACTAGTAAAATAACATTATACGTTACGCTTGACGCTTGTTTTTGACTTCTATAAATAAACTGCGGCGAAAGAGTTACGAACGTCCGTCGTAATTAGTTTGCCCGCGTTTCGGAAGCTTCGATAAACCAGGCTTGTAATGCACAAACAAAAATGACCTTTGAAAACGCTAATTTCATCAATATGAGGGGGAAAAAAGTTCAAACAAACGAGAAATAACGCTCATTCGTACGAATTATTTCGAAAATCGAAGGATAAAATTCGCACGAAGGAAAGCTGGGAAACGTATACGAAGCCTGGCTAAAATTGTATAAAATTGAAAATTTAACGGGATTTGACAGTTATTTGAAAAATTATCGCGACAAAGGAAATGCCTATATGCGTATAAAATACATAACTGATACGGTTTTAAAGCACGAATTGTCGAGTCAGCGTTCGTCCTTTTTGTCACGTTAATCTCAGCTTACAGGTATTACGAACTTGAAAGAGAATTCTTCTTTGCAAACTATTCGGCACGAATCGTTTTTTATTTTTTTCATACACTCGGTAAGGTTGACTTTGCTTCCCGCGGTACAAACTCCGGTTGCCGAAGAAATAAACCAGGCTGATTGCGAGTGCACAGCTGTGCACGGTGACTGATAATCGGTGAGCGAACAGGAAGTACTCAATCTGCTGCTTTTCCTCTCCCGAAAACCTTCGTCTACGGCCTGACGTACGTACAATTTTATTGACAATCACGAAACAGCCGAATTTCGTGTATTTGAAAAAAATATATCATACGCACACGAAATAGTTGAAAATAAGGAAATAAAACAGCAAGATGAAAGAAATAAAATTCTATATCACCAGGCCCCGAAGGTACGCAACGCAGTGCTGAATGTTAAAGAGTGAAAATTCGTTGGACGGCTGTAAGAAATGACGTTCAGACGAAAAGATGGGGGAAAAAAATGAGCGATGACGAGATGAAAGACTCCTCTCGTTTCTGTACCTTTTTCCTTGTTCTTCTCTCGTGACAATAATTCCGTTGACGAACGAATAATAATATCGGCAGATATTTGGATCCATAAATATAAAGTAAATATACACGAGCGTGTCCCAACCACCCGTCAAGTCCAACGCGTGCTTCGGCTGAACATATAACGTGCGACACACGTGTTGATTAGAGCTAGAGTCTAATTATAGTATCGGAATAACCACGCAAGAGCGGCGAAGCTGTCGTAGGGGAGCCTAGACGAGACGGTTATTTTCATTATTTACGAAGACTGTCAAATTGATGGATAACATATCGTAATTCGTGGATATTTAAGGTGCTGGCGGAGAGATTCGCATTCGGTGCTTGGGTATAAAATACGGCTGATATACGCTGGCATTGACTTCGCTTCGAAACTATTTTACAGGCCGTCTATCGACCGCGCGGAGAGAAACGGTGGCAAAGCGTGATAGAAGCGTGACGAAAGAAAGGTAGACGGATGTATCTCGGTGCCGCAGCGTTTCAATGCCTAAGAAATCACGCCTCGACGGAATAGCGTGAGAACTCGACGTCGCGTCGAAACAACGAACAATGCCAAAGTAGATCAGGAATAGTTTTCGTCAAGTCTCTTTCTTTCTCTCACTCTCTATCCGCCCCCCAACCTCTGCACCCACGGCGCACGATAGAATCGCATAAAAAGGTGTCTCTCCGCTCGTTCCTTATCCACTCTCCGACCTCGCGTAAAAAACGAACTGCACGAATCTTGTCGATACGCGTATTTTTATACTGCCAAAATGGCGATGTGTCGCAGTATCGTTCAAGTTCCGTTCCAATTGCTATGTACAACACGTTTTAGGCGGGTGGACGAAGGCGAAGGTGGACGGCAATTAGCGAAAGTTTTTTTTGGCTCGTTCACGCAACGCGGACAGCCGGTAAAATATGTTTTCTTTTTCTACTTTTCTTGTTTTTTTTTTTTTTTTGCACTTTTCCCGACCTCTCGACAAATTCTCGCTGCAGGACCACTTTTTAGTCACGGACGTCAGTACGCACGTTCCGGCAAGATCAAAGATTCATGAATCAAATCGAGGAGTGTCCCTCAGGTTATCGCGCCCCCGCGATTCGCATGCTTGAGCGCGGATAAAAAATTTATCAGCATCCCCGAGTCGGATGTTTCAGTGGGCGAATTGACAACGGGACGAGCGGCGAAAATCTCATGGGATATAAAATATAGAAGAGAATTTATGCAGGTGTGCATGAATGCCGGACGAAACGGAGCCGCATAAAAAAGGGCTGCCGGCATTACGCAGGAAGAGCCGAGCTCTCTCTTCTCCCTGATTGAAATTACCGGAGAAATAATTAGTTTCTCCGTTAGGCATTGTCTGAAGCATTTGAAACCCTGCAACTTCTCGGGGCGTTTAGTTTAGATTAGGAATTCCCCTTTTCTGCCCGTCGACACATTTTTTATACAGGTAGTACAATGAATGTAAAAGATGATGTTTGTACGGATATTTGGATGTATTCTTACGGCTGTATAAAGGTGAAGTTATTTTACATTGTTTTGTACATTTCGATACTGTTTCGTTGTTTAAAACTGTCGCGTTTTGGAAAATTTGGTCAACCCCTCCTCGCAGAGGGTGACTAATAACCAGAGTTATTTTCTCACGACCACCGCGTTCCCACGAGTCTCTTGAAGGACCTCAAGAGTCGGTCTGGTTAATGTCTGGAATCCCAAACGGCAAACCCTGAGGTTTTGTCCGTAACTTAGTCCAGGTCTGTACAATCCCGAAAATAGCTTATGGTTAATATTGCGTTAGATTAGCACAATTAGTCACATAAAAAACAAAAAATTGGGAACTTCCCCTTCTGCGATATTTCCAAGCGATTGGCGACGATCATCCCGGTAATTAACTGCCGCTTCCGAAGCTTTGAACTCGGTATGATTAAAACGAGAAAGGGCGAAAGATTTCAGAGAACCGTTCGGCTCCTCCGACAACCCTCTTCTTCTTCTTCTTCTTCTTCTTCTTCTTCTTCTTCTTCTTCGGCTTTCCGCTGACGGTTTATCAGTCCGGCGATAAAAGCTCCGGGCAATGCGCGCGTCAACCCTTCGCCCCCATCGACAGAGCACCGAATTCATTTATCTTTCCCGAAGGGGTATTCCCGTAACCCGCGACAACAGTTGGCCCTTCTCTCCTTTCATGGAGGCTAAGGAATCGATGATTCCGCGGGTGAAATCGATGCTCGAGTAATTACCTGCGCAGGCAAACGAGACCGGATCGACGAAGAGAGGAAAGGACCCAAGGGCCGCTTTGGCAGGCGAACGTGTGTATGTGTGGGTGCACACGTGTATGTATCAGCGAGGCAAAGCCCCCACAGCGGCGGATGAAAAGTGAAACACCGGGTGCTCATCGCCGCGTTTATCCCTGATTGCTTCCCTTCTGTTCGGTCCTTCTTTCTTCCGATACTCTTCCTCTCCTTTAATCCCGCATCTTCCGCTCCGCCTCCGCCTCGGTTTCCATCTCTGTTAAGACGGCGTTCGGTATCGACCGTTAAAAGGTTTTCCTCCTCTCTCTCTCTCTCTCTCTCTCTCGCTCTCTCGCGTTTTCTTCTTCTCCTTCTTCTTCTGCTCCTTCTTCTTTTTCTGTACTCCGCAGCTCCCTGCAGTAGCTGTACGCCGACGGTAAGAAGGCGAATGAAGGGGGTGGAGGGTGAGCTGGTGGATGTATCGCCGCGTTGCGTAGAAGAGGGTTGCTTTAGCGGAGATGATTAATGACGAAGTAGGTGTTTCCGCCCCTCCCTCGCCCCTCGCCCCTCGCCCGATTCACGCGGCCATTGCTTCCGCGGCTGCGAGGATCATCCGCGAACTACCCTTTGTATGTATACCGTGTATTATACATGCACAGGCAGTCCCTGAATATGCCAACAACAGCTAGCCCTTCGGTACAGTGATTGTTACACAAAGGCCAAATGACCTCTGACCCGGGATTAACTAGTAGGAAATATCGGTTTGCTGCTGCCACGGGTTTTGATAAATCGCAAGAAATTTCAAACCTCTTTTTCTCAGACTTCATTGGACTCTTTCCCCTTTGCGAAAAAGCTTCAAGTACCTAAGCCTGGATTCAATCCCTAGACTGTTTGGCTCGATACTTCGAAGGTTAGAGTATATTCTTACAGATTCTCAGGTGAAGACTTCTTTTTTTTTATAATTCACCGGAAAACTTGGACCACAGAATAGATCAAGGATATTTTTTTTGGATCGGGTCATTTCGATTGGTGACTCTTGGACTTTCGCACTCGATCGATAGCCACGTTTCCTGCTATCCCAACCGTTCGTTACTTCCTGTATTCTATATGTTCGTGTAATTTACACTTGGACGAACTTGAGCTCGGACGTAACTCAAACATCTCCTCGCTTCCATTCGAAACACGACTTCTGGACAGTCCTCGAAAGACGAGAGTCTCGAATGAAAGCCCCGTCGCCGTATCAACTTTTCGAACAAACTCGAGCATCTCTCTGCCCGTGCAGCAACTGATACAGGTACTAAATTTCCGGAATCCTCCATAACGATCCCGGACAATCAAGTTACGACGTCGTTTAATACGAAGTCTCGACTCTGAATTACGTAATCCTCTCATGCCGCTTTTATGTTACTTTTAGCCCGTTGTTATCATCCTGATTATCACTGTCGTTAACGGCCAGATAATAACATTCCTCTCGGGCCTGAATTTTGCAGTAATTCTTTCGCCGCGTCGACCGTTCTACGCAATATATACACGATTCTCCAGCCGATCGGTTAGCTGGGAATTCCTCACTCGAAACAAGATAATCATTCTCTCTCTTGCTCGACTTCTTCCATTCCGGATACCTGGTTCAAGGAGGGAGAGGTTTTTCCAGTTTGAAAAAAAAAAAGAACGGGTAAACACAAACAAGAGATATCGGACGGGAGGGATATTTCAGCGCTGCGGTCGCACTGAAAGCTCATATTGAAAAAAACAATAAAGCTCCGGGTCGAAGGGGCGCAGGCCGGGTCGCCGATGAGGAAGAGGAACGAGCAGCCAGTGCGGCCCCTTTCCGTGTGCGCGCGTCTGTGTTACTTGACAAAAATCTACGCGATCGACGTTCGCATTCACGAGTTCGTCCGAGAGACAGAAATCTGTGAATTTATTGTATGGCTAGAGTGTAAAAAACCGTATCAAAATTGGTCCACTCGCACGGTATTTATTTATTCCTTTTTTTTTTGGGAGTGGGAGTGAAAAAATTTAATATGCGAGACGCGCCATTTAACGCAGATTTACGAGTTATTTCGACGATTTTTCCGTTGGAGACCGTCAGGACACGCGGTTCGAGTTTAACAAGTAGAAAACCAGTTTTCAGCGTATATTCCCAACAGTGAAATCGTGTAATTGGGTAACCAGAAAAGCACAAAGACTAGTTTTAAAAACTGCAGTTCACAGTCGAAATAAAAGCTGAACGCGAACGGTCGAATTCCCGCAAGCACCGATGCGTGAAACGATTCGGTGCGTTTACTTTCTACTAGAAATGCGTATTATGCGAGTTTCGATGGGAGGGGTTAGAAGGGTGGAATATAGTGTCCCGAAGGTGGAACGAATCGATTCGGTGATTATCAATTATTTATGTAGGTGTGTGCAAATTTAATGGGGCCAGGGTTTATTGATACGTTGAAGCGTAACATGCGAGTTTCCTTCTTCTTCGTCTTTTCCTTCTCCTTTTTCCCCTTGAGTTGAGTGTGGAAAGATCACGCGGCGTATTCAGTATCCCGATCAAACCACGAATGGCGAATTTACCTCTCCGGTGCGTGCAATTAAAACAGAGCACAGACGCCTTCGATCCGTTAATTTTAATCCGGAGGGACGTAGCCGTGGAATCTCTTTCCATCTCTCTCCCTTCCTCTACATTTCGCTTCGTCTCGCTAATTACGAGGCTTGCTATTCAGTTTCGGATTACGGGCGACGCCTGCGATGGCCCAAGAATGAGAGAGAGCTTTTTTCCTGCATGCTTTTTTTCTGGCTCGGGACGTGAGTCAAGGGTTGGCTGTCGCCCGGGGTGAAGGGGGTCGAGGAGATGCCTGTTCACCTGTTACTTCCAGTCACGTTTACGTCTGCGTCCAGGTCCGTGTCTGCTTCTAGATTCTTCGGACTCCTCGAACTTCGTTCTCCTTGACAAAAAAAAAAAAAAAAAAAACCGACGACGGAAGTTTGAACCAGCCAATGCGATACCCGCTCTAAATTCGCCCACGCTGCAAACACGTCGTTGATAACACGATCTGGGAAGGGACGTCACGCTCTCTATTTTTCTCTCCCGCGAACCCCATCGAGGGTGGATGAGATTAAGGAGTGACAAAGAATCAGGGACTCCACCTGCATTATCGTCCTTTTTCTTTCTTCAAAGTGCATGATAGATACTCGGGACGAGAAACGCGTGCGTTACGGGAAAGTGAAAATTTCACACCCCCGTTGTAATATCGTTATTCTTTCTCCGCTCGAGTCATGCAAACGTAATCATTTTATACCGCGTGCTTGTTTGTTAAAAAAAAAAAAAATACAAGTAAATCTTCTTTTAACAAACATTTCCACCCATGCGGGAAAACTTTATCTCCCGTGATTAACGTATCGCATGATTAGCGACACCTTGAATCTCCGCGATACGATATCGTGCAATTCGATGTAATAATAATCATCCACCCCATACCGATAGTTTTTCAAAAGTTTTTCAACCGTCCTCGGGGAAACCGGCACATCATCCGGTAACGGCTAATTAGCAAGTAAGCGTCCGAGCTGCGGTGCGCAGCGATATCGATTTTCAATCTCAAATATTATCGTAGAGCACAACGAGCTTAAGGATCATCTCTTAAACGCCCAGGACGTTGTTATTGAATTTTTCTTTAATCTAAACGTGCGAGTACGAATATCGCCGCAGTCATCATTAAGGTTTACTTCGTGAAACTGTACAACATATAACGTAGAACCGTCGTCCGTTTCTTTCTCCCGCTTTTCTTCATCCCGAGTCGCGTTTCCTCGCTTCGCCCCTTCTTTTCTTACCTCTCGTTCGCTATACGTTTCAGGCACAATAAACCCACGGTCCAAGCCTCGACCTGCTCCTTTACCCGCGTACACAAAACTAATCGTTTACGGTCTAGCTGAATCGCTCGTGTTATTTTCCTCCTCGCATGTTTTTCCATTTCGCCTCAAACCTGAGATACGTATTCCTTGTTTTTCCTCGTAAGGATCATCCGGTTGAGAGGTTCTATTTTTTTTTTCCACACGAACTCGCGAGCCTCGCCCGAATGAACTCGGCTAAATTAAAACACCCTTCTTCTATCCTCGCAGGAAAAATCACCGCGGAAAAATATCGGGTGAAGGAAAAAGGAGTCAGTGTTCTATCCTTTTCGCGGATCGGGATGTGTACATACGAAGCAAAATAACGCGACAGAAATATTAAACAGGCTTATAAGATTTCGTCGAGGCGCGTACAGCAGGAAGTACGAAGCGATGAACATGAGTCTACCTGATATAAGTACTAACCGGCCATTGCGCAACGTTGAGATTTCCAGGAGAAGTAAAAGATACTCGAGGTTTCCAGGACGACCATCGGCTGATCCGATCTTTGATCGCTCCAAGGCTCGGGGAAAACCGAAAGACGGATCGACAGGCGGACGGATTCGACTTTTGTTCAGATTCAAATAAGTCTTCACTGACTATACGCAAGACGCGGTATAAGAGACGAGGTTTGAGAAGGGAGTTCCTTTATTTTGGACCGAGGTTTCATCCTCGGTAAACCATACTGTTTACTTTGCCGGAATTACGTCAGCCTCCGCAGGTTGAGAGAATTTTCTTTCTCCTCTCCTTCTTCTAAACCTTGTTTTTCTTTCTCTTTCGTTTATTCCTCCCTCGCGTCGTACGTAATTTGTCCCTCTGTATACGAATGTAATACATTTATACATATGTGTATACGTGTTCTCCTTTCCCTTCGGCAAATTTTATACCCATGAAAGAATAATGTTTCTTTCTTGTTCCAAATATTTTTTATCCGAAACTAATTTAGTCGGCGTGAGAGTGTAAAAAAACAACAAAACAACAAAACAACAAATTCGACCATTTTTCTGTACGTTGAAAATTTGCGAAATTTAACAGTTTTCCTGCACCAATTCCAGTTCAATTGTATTACGATCGAATATATCACACGGCGATTCGAATTCGAGTAGGTTTGTCGCGTTTATTGTATCCGTTATACCTACACACGTTCAATACCTGCACAACCTCGGCGCGTTATCATATTGTAGACGCTTTATTTTCGTCACAGAGAACAAAATTTGTTGAGCACGGGTTTCAATGGGCAATGGTGCATGCAAATCGATAAAACTGGGGAATCCTCTTTGGCGAATAACCGAGGTCGACGATCAGCCTCGTGCATGTTGAGTTTTTCAAAACGTTGATGTAAATGAATTTTCACCTCAGAAAGTACTCGGTACCTCTCGTGGATAACGAGAGAACGGAAAGGAGAAAAAAGAAAAAAAATTAAAAGAAAACCGAGCCGAGCATTTGATCCACGTACTTGTACAGCAGTGCGTACGTGTAATGCGATATACGTTCGTACAAGGCACATAAAACAACATTCCCAGCCATGCATAATTCGGCCGATGCGTGCGTCCTAGCAAGCTCATCCCATCCACTCTCCACTCTGGTATATGCGAATCGAGGGACGAATTGTAGGAAACGAAGATTTTTCATCCTCTCCCTCGAAACGCGCGGCTTCCTCTCCCCCCCTTCTATTCTCCTTTCGTTCCCCGCGCAGCAGCAACAACCGAAAGTAAACAGGTGAATTTTGTATGCAGTAACCGTACAGCGAGACGGTCGTACATAACAATTCGTGTAATTATACATATGTTCGGTTGAAGGAAAAGAATATGAAAATCACCAAAGGTCCGTTGGAAATAAAACAATAAAATAACGTAACTAAACAAACGGAAGGTCGGCGCGAAATAAACGGCGGAAGGTCAGAGGAGAAGGAAAAATACGAGTGAATAATTTTGACGTTGAAAGGGAAGAAAAAAGATTTAGAAGAAGGAATTAATGAATTGTTGAGCGTCGACGCGAGAGGTGGAGAAAAATATTTCATTATACATGTGCAAAATGATGAGATGAGATTCTAAGAGGGGTATACGATACGTATAACGAGGATGTTGGCCGGGAGATATCGTCAACTTACCACTCGAGCCGTATGCAAATTTAATATACCGCTCGAAAATCAGATTCTGCGGGGGTCGAGGAAACTGGTTGCAGCTGGGCGAAAGCTCATCCCTGCACTCGATGCACTCTCGGCTTCCTGCAGTCTGCAGTTTAGCCGAAGCCTCGGGAAACGCTCGGTCGATAAAGAAAGAGTTTCGCCTAAAGTCGGATGTCAGGTTATTCGAATCTGTTGCGGCTGGAGGCAACTCGATGATGCTAATATTAACGCCCGTGGCGACGGGGATAGCGAAGAAGATCAGTTCCTGCTGCCGACAAATATTTCGGTGTGCATATTTCTATAAAAGCAGACGACAGCTGTCGCCGACTCGCGGACCTCGTTCGTCTCCGAGATGCCGAATTACACGCGTGTCCGTGCATCTCGATGAATGACGATACTCCAGCAGCGGGGAAAGATTCGTACTGGAAAATAGGCGAGGCGCCAGTCGACGGTTAATTTTAAGCGGTTGGCTCTCTTTCCGAGGAGTTCCCGCTTACGAGACTTTGAAAACGGTCTTGCCACGAGGATGAAGAGAGTCTGAATTTATTAAACGAATGAATGAAGGACGAGTCGCTGAATGAAAGCTGCTCGGGATGAGAGGTCGAGTATCGGCGAACTGTCGAAACCGATTTCAGATAGCGCTGTTCACCCGTCAGACTACTTCGAGGACCTTCGTTTGACTCGGGTCGTCGTTCGACGAAGGAAATTATTACATCCCGTTTCGTACCTGCCGATGTCACACGTCCGGATTCTTGTATATCAACTTACCAAAGTCTAGACTGCAGGATGGACCGTCTGGCTGACGGTTCTTTGGTGTTTGTTTGCTATTTACTTCTTCTATGAATTTTTCCTTTCACCCTCGAGTTGGAAACCCACCAAGGATGACAGATGAAACTTCCTGATCAATTTTTTTATCGCCGTTCTACTTGGAAGAATCCCGAAGGTTATCGAGCCGACATCGCGTGCCGAAAACCGGGGACAAATCGATGATTGACTTGCTTCAAGGCTTCGCCGCCCACTTTTCTACCGCGTTTCTTTCGCCCGGGGATAGAGCAGCTGGCGTTCGAATAAACAGAGATATACCGCAAACGAATCTGGTCTGCATCCTTGCCGAATAAAAGGAATCGCGAGTGCCCGGTTCGACGTTTGCTGGAAGAACGCGAGCGACCTCAGAGCGTTGATCTTGACAGTGAGATAAACTAATCGCAAAAAGAAACGACGGACGTTCGGAAAGTAGTTTGAAAAACTGGGGATCCTACTTATTCTTCGTTCCGTGCTGGCCGACTTCTACCTTCAGGGGATAAACTTCTCAAGTTGAAAACCCCCTCAAGAGTAAAAACCAGTCGATACTTCGTGGGCGTAATCGAATCGCGGGGCGATCGATCCGAGACTTCTTCAGCTCCCAGACACCGGTCGCACGAAAACCGGATAACGGAGTCATTCGTCAATTAACGTACAGATCAGACGGTCCGGCCTGAAAGTGAAACGCAATTCTTTGAAAGAACAGAGAGCCGAGCAAGGAACGGAAGAACAACACGCGTACCGAGTATACGTAGTCGTACACTCTTCGGAGATCTGAAGTTGGTTTCAGAAGAGTCCGAAGAGGGAAGAGGTTGAAGTTAGTAACGCTAGCTGTTTTCCGGTTTTTTAATTTTTACAATGATTATAAAAGAACTAGGATTGCAAAATATGAAAACGTTTTGTTTCATCGCGGTTTAGGTATCGAATTTTAAACAGTTCCAAAATCGCCAAATAACAGTTTTTCCTCAGCATTGGATCGTTACGACACGTTACCAACTTCAACGCGACGAAGAGCGACGGCGGAGCAAAATCCATCAGGATCTGAATACCTGAAACGAAAAGATTCGGCATGTGGGCAGAGTTGATCGTCTGCAAAAATGGTGAACAAGGATACCTGGAAGAGGCTCGATGTGTGTCTGTCCGACGAAAATTACCGGTCGATTCTTATTGCGTGGGTTGACGTTGCGTGTATATACATGTATATAAAGTGACGTTGGTAGAAAATTAATGGAGTGTCTACGTCAACGTGCACGTACGTGTACCAAACGTTCATTTCCGACGGTGAATTTACTCCTCGAGGGCAAGAGGTTTGCGGTCTTTGTTTCAGGGTCTCGAGTTTCCATGGTCACGAGGTGGACCTAATTCGCGGCGCGCCTCGTGCCAGTGAAATCCGATGGCAAGGACAAAGACCCAATTATTCGAGGCTCGACCCCTGGCTCTCGATTCGATTCTCCAAAGTTCCAGCCACGTTGAAGATACAACGAGTCGATACTTATCTCGATGTCAAAGAAACTTTATCGTCGTCGTCGAAAAGAATACCATACCTATGCTGTCTTCGTCGTACCTTCTTCTTCTTCGCTCTGTTTTCCTCCGGTAGGAACTACCACCCTTACTCGAACGATCTCGTAACTCAAGTCCTTCCTCGCGAGTTAATATAAGGCGAAAATAAACAGGCCGAGGGAGATAAAAGCTAGGCGACGAACGGTAAAGGCGCCAGGACGTGACAACTCGGCGACGAGTCTTGATGAAATTCTGGCTGAAAACTCAACCAGAGAGATGTTCGCTACACTCGTTGTTCCGTACGACCGAACGGACTACAGTAACGAAGCATTAAACGCTATCGAATAAAACGGTCTCCCTTTTACTTGGAGATTCCCACGGGAGCCGGAAATCCTGGTTCAGGTTCGCGGGAGGGTGAGCCGAGTGTCGCACTTTCTTCGATTTACGGTTTCATAACGTTCCTCGAATTCGGCCCGTCCTCATCCCAGCTTTTAATTAATATAATTGGTCCCGCGAATTTCGTTACGCGTAAGTCGCGTCCTCAAGGATATGGGATGCAGCGGAGGGATCGCATGTACCTAACATAGCACATAGACATAGCGTATAAAGGTAAGTAATTTGCTGGAGAGCCTGAGGTGTACTCCGGTAGTCGGTGAAATTAGCGAGGACTTTTATCGCCAATTAGCCACTTCAGCATCTCTACCGCGAGGCAGAAGCGAGCGAGCGAAATAGATGATGAGCAAAAACGGGGGGAGGGCAAAAAAATGACAAAAAAAAAATGAGGAGGAGGAGGAGGAGAAATGCCCGGAAGTTTAGTTTTCAACTTCTCACAGTTCTATCTCCGGCTATGCTGCTGTACCTACCTAGATAACTATCTCGGACAATGGCAACGCCGACGCGTATAATGTCGGTTGGTGATCCTGCAGCCGTGCACCGGCCCAAAGTTGCAGCGACATATTCGAACGCCAACCAAGCCATTCAGCCAACCGCCTACTCACGACGTTCAAACCCGTGCTGAAAGTGTGTCGCCGCCCATTGTAACAGCGCACAGAGGCAATTCCGATAATGAAAAAGCTACGCAACCGAAAAGTAGGCACCCAACAGCTCTGGTTTCTCTCTCTTTTTCCTCGTTATGTTCCACCATCCCCCCTCCTCGTCCGGCGACTTTCCTATCCGTGAAATCACGCGCGGCTAGGTTATGCGGAATTCGCCGAGTCTTTCGCCAATAACGCTTTTCGTTCCGGTTTTGAGAATCGCAAACAGATATTCAAAGGTGAAACAGCACTGAATTTTCAAGATTACGTCGTCGAATCAGATGAAGAAACGAGGCATGTGTAAAGAGTATTTGAATTTCGTTTCATTAGCGCGTCTTTGCAAGCCTCTTGTTATAAAATGTATACAACTGTATACCCACAGACACCGTCGCTCAGAGACGTCGCGAAATCGTGAAAAACGTGGAAAAAACGTTCGAGTTTTCAGTCCAACGAATATTCCCACTTGCCTCGAGAGATTCTTTTGATCTCATATTTTGGCTCGTTTCTCGGCGTGTTTGGGTACTTTGGGTATGCATATTGTGCCGTAGGATACACGCGAGGGTGCGTCGAGACCGGATTCCTTTATTCGTCCTGCCCCTCCGCGCAAGGATGCGAAACGATAGAGCCGCTATGCCGTGTCTGCGATGCGAGCGTCCCACGCGATCGCCGAACTAACCGGTTTACTCGTTCTCCGGCCGGAAGCTCGAGAGGAAATTGAGCAAAAGCTATTTCAATAATTTTTACGTCTGGAGCGTATCGATGTCTGAGGCGCGAGCCCGGCTGGCTCTACGGAACGGTAGAGTTTCCGCAGAATTTATATTAGCGGCGCGAATCGTATTAAAAATTTAATTCAAACGTTCCAGCTTCTCGACGCTCTCCGATTCTTTTGTCAGTATGCTATAGGTGTACGTATACAAATTTTTATAATATCCGTAACCAGCTATTTATACGTATAATTTATAATTATACCAAATTCTTCGCTACGACTAACGCGTTGCGAGAAAATTGGTTTCCCACCTTTCACGTCTATGCTTTTTTATCGTTTACTTCGTTTCCGAAAAAAAATCATCTTCTCTTTCGTTTTATCATTTTTCAGCTGTTAGAACTGTTCCACGAATGGTAAAACCTTGTTAAAATACTGCTAATTCTTGAAAAACTCGATCCCGAATTTTAGAGGCTTGAAATTGAGGTGAAAAGAGGTTCAGTGAATGCCGGCTGTGTGGTAACGAGAATAATTTAGAAGTTATTAAAAATTTCAACGAAACTCGGCTTTCGTACAAAACCTATCCGCGGCGTATAATATCTAATTCGAAAGAGCTCTACGGCTATTTACTCGGTATGTACGACAAGGTTTGAACGTCCGTCGTTTCGGAGCTGGCTGTGTGGTCTGCGGCTGGGGCTATATAAGCATCAGTTCGAGGAAGGAAAGCCCGTCAATTTATGCTTCGACGTTGGCAGCGGTTATAAGCTACGGGTATCGGGGCGAATCACTCGGCAAACAAACGATCCTTGAAATTAGACAGCGAAACGAGGAGCTGCCGGTCGCTTGCGGTCAAGTTTCCGATTCTCGAATTCGATCTTCCAACAACTCAACGCAAGCGTTGTTGCTAATTCACGCCACTTATGATAAACATATACAAACGCGGCAAATTTTATCATATTCGAGAAAAAATACAATCTACGCGCCCGCGTTTTCCGTCTTCGTTCTCATTCGACTTGAGAGATATTTGAAATTCAAATTGAGTTCAAAGTTAATATCGGCCGCGTCTCTTCGCTCTTCGCAAGGGAGTCGAGAATTGTACACGTGATTTTTTTTCTTTTCTCTTCTTGTTTTTCTTTTTCTCAGCTTTTTCTTCCTCACCGTCACCTTCGCTTCACCTCTCTCAGTTTCTGTTTCGTTAACTACTTTATTCGAGCCCCGATCTCCCTTAGCGACACGGAACAGGGTTGATTAATTAACTGAGTCAACAGCCGGGACGCGACCCTCCGAGCTGCGGAGTGGTCGGGAAGTGCGAAGCCTCCGTTAACGGAAACGTGTCGAAAATTCCACGAGCAGTTGGCAATTGGTCGGTAGTCAGAAATCAACCGATTCCCAAAAGTGTCAACGAGCCTGACGAAGGGTGCGGGGATGATCTTCGTGCACTTCGTTAACACCATCGATCTCCCCACCCTGCGCGACGCTCGGGTCAAAATGTCCGTAGGATTTCATCGGAAAACCGAGTGGTGAAGAAAGGAGAGCGAAACGGTGGTAAAAATTGTTTTTATTTATCGTCACGCGGACAGAATACAACTGCCGTGACAATATTTCAAATTTAAACACTTTTCTGACGCTTTTTTTTATCACCAACTCGGTATGAGATATAGTTTCTCGCCCCACAACGTGCCGCTGCTTTATATACGCACGAGATGCGAGATTCAAAATCTTATTCACTACCATATTTTGACCTGCGAGAACCTCTTAAAAATGATACATCAAGACTTTGCGACGAGTTTATACTCTCGCAAAAAACACAAGCACGCTCGGCGCGCGAATTATGCTGTCAACCTTCGGATTCTCCGGGGGGTTGTATATTTTTATTTACCCTCCGTGCTCTGTGGAAGTTCCAAGGATTCCGAAGATGAGATGATCACGCGCGATTGCGCCTCGAAAGGGAAACTTGAACGAGAACGGTCGAAAACGTTGCTGCCGTGCTTCGTTGAAACATGCAATAGATCGATTCCTGTTTCGCCAATTTGTTGAAAACTTGTCCAGTTTAATGTAGCGGAAACCGCGTCGTGGTCTTATAATTTTCACGTCGTTTCTCTCCGTGCGCACTGTACGACGGAAGCTAACGGGGTTAGAAATGAAACAGGATTGATAGATCGATCGTTTACGTTTGATTAAACATCATTCTGATTTTCCTTCAACAACTGAGAACCGCAGAGCTGAGAACTGATCGATTTTGACTGACGTTTAGTTCTGGCTAAGTGATATTTAGGTTAAGCGAGTAAATATTTGATCATGCCCATCCAGAAAATATCCGTTTAACAAATTCGACATATTTTTCTTTCCGTCTCACGTACATTCCCCCTCAATAAGAGTTACAGCTTTTCTACAACACGCGCGGAAAGTCTGGTAAGTAGAAGAAATAATGTCACAGTCCAACCGATCGAAAAAAATAAAAATAAAAATTATCCACATTTAAAACGTGTTTAAGAACTCGATTGACGCGATTATCCTTTCAGCAAGCTATCTAACCTACATTTATTTATATAAAATGCAAATACGTATAAATTACATATTCGCAAAAGTAGTTTGGTTAAAAATTACCTTGAAGAATAAATAATTTCTCAGCACATGGTCAGCTATATCGAATCGATTTCTTAAATGTGTTATTTTCAAACGATCGAATTACGACAGAATGAGTGTGTAGCGAAAAAATCCAGTGCGAAACTTGTGAGCAGAAAAATTTATTCCAATAGTACATAGAAATCGAATACTCGTCGTTATACTTTCTTCAGTCGCGTAATTTAAACGCTGCTTTCGTAACGCGAAAAAGTTTTTCCAATTCGACCATTCTAAAGTTACGCCTCTGCCTGTATCCACATGCATATATATATAGATAAATATACATTACGTATACAGACACCGATACCCGCGCAATATTTAGCGATCCGTACCGCGGGACGTTTCGACGTAGGAATAACCAGAAGAGATCACTCGATCCGTCAGTCAGTAGTTGTTCGAGCTCCACGGTATGTGTCCAACTTTCTCGAGGGTTCCGTCCTCCTCGCCCCTCCCTCCTTCTCTCCCTCCCTCCTCACGCCTCTTTACTCGGACAAATCGGAGGAAAAACAACAATATACCGGGAGTGATCAGCCATTAGGAAATAACGACGCGTCGCTGGTTCAGCGATAGACTTCAAATGGTCTTTAAATTGGTCGAATAATCGACTCGCGGGCGCCTTTGGCCTATTTCACGAACGGCATACGAACGGCTTGCACGGGCTTTGATTGTGAGTCTCGGCGATCGCTGGACGCGAGGCCTATTAGAAGCTGAATTTGGAACATCATTCGCTGCACGATGCCTGTGACAATTCGAATTTTCTACAAAAATGCGAGAGAAAGTCACGCCGTGATAATTGATTCTCGATCAAATTTTAGTGTAGGAATAAAAACGGAAGAGAAAAGTGAATACGCAAGTAAGTATAATATAATATTAAATGTAAAATAACCGGATTGCGATACTGTAGAAGATTTCGAACAGCTTTTTTATTTTGACCAAAGTCGAATTGGAAGGCGAGACCTTCCTTGTAGTTTAAATTTTGTCTATCTCTAATCGTGTGATCACTTTGAAAAGCCACTGGGTCATGGTAAACGGTGATTTGAGCCCGACCAACTTGATGTTCGTATTTCAAGTGAATCATGTCAAAACAGGTTCCGTTTTCGTAAGCTGTTACGATTTTGATTGTGAAAAACGCGTAAGGTCTCGTATTCGAGGATTGAATAAATTATGCAGTCAGAATGTAGGTGAATATTCATGATTCGCAGCGAGGGCCGTGCAAGGAGTTCGTTCCAGCGGGAAAAAGGAGGAGAATTGGAAACAACACGAATGTGAAAACAAAAATCGCTGAAATATGTGCAGAGGTAAAATTCTTCGATACAAGGTAGCAAAATAAAAAAAAAAAAAATTGAGCCACTTTTTTACGCGAAAACAGAAAGCAGGAAAAACCACTTCGACGATTCCAATTTCTTTCGATCATTAATAGCTAAATGAGTCTTACGTTTCTTCGACCTAATCGTAAAGTGAATTACAAGTTGATCGATCGCGGTGTTAAACTAAGCGAAGATGATTGTCAGAAACGGTGAAAAAGAAATAATTCCTAACGCGTGTAAGAAATTCGGGGTCTGCCAAAAGTCGGAAAACTTGCACCTTATACCTCCACATAATACGTGCGAGTTATTTAAATGTCGAATGCTTGAAACGCGAGGAAAATTATTCATACGAAAAGTTTCGTCGTTCAAATTTTTTTTTTTTATCTACCATCCAACGAAATGCAGAGACTTCATTAAAATCGTTAAGGTGAGTTTCACGCGGATCGAAAAATCGGACGTGATAAGCCAGCAGCGGATAAGTGAACGGTGACTTTTATCAGGTAATGATCCGATGCATCAAAGATCAGTGACAGCGGTTTGATTCCACAGGTGAGTCGACGGGCAGGAATTAGGAGATAATTCGAACGATTCGTTTGAATGTTTGTACTGAATTGGCTCGGCAAACGTTGTGTATTGATAAAATAAATATCAAGCGCGTAGTTGTTTCCTATACAGTTTCGTTCGCACATTGTATACGTAGAAAACGAGGACGCCGGGTCCTCAAGGCTGTTATCATTTCGATACAATTTCAATTCATTGAACAATTGTCGACAATTGTGTTATACACACGACGCCGATGTGTTTCATACGTAGATACATGTGTATACATTTACGAGCATACGTGATGCACACGTATAAATGCGTTGAAGATTGATTTTATGTGGGCTACGTAACTCGTTATGATCCGTACAAAAAAAAAAGAATAAATAAATAAATAAATAACCGGGGGCCTTGACGTTACGTTGCCGAAACTGATTCACTAGGGTATTAATCGTTAATCGTTTTCGTCGTCGTTGTCGTAACACGTCTTTTCCGACTCTTAATTATATCACTGATTAGACTGGCGATCGTTAAGCTTGGCATTCTTTGACATACGCCGTGCCTTGTTTTCCATCTTTCCTTTCCCGCTCTCTCTCTCTCTCTCTCTTTCTCTCTAACCGATGTGTTTTTCGAACGAAAACTTTTAATTTCCAAACAATTTTTACAAGTAAGAAAATTGATTTTTAATCGGAAGTTTCGTTCGTGCTACGTTACACAGTTTTTGCTTTTTTCTTTTTGTCACTCGAAACTGCAAAAATACTGACCCCTGTGACACGACCGGCAAATTCCAGATATAGCTGATTGAATTATCGTGAAGCTGCACAAGTTCGTGCCTTCTTTTTTGCGATAAGCTCTGCATGATCGAGCAACGAAACGTTTGTTCCAATTACTCGTTCCACGCGATTTCGGATCGCGAATGTCTGTAATAGCTAATATCGTGTTTTCGACCGTCAAATATTCCGGCTTCCAGTGTATACTCAATTATGTTAGCAAGAATTCAGAAACCGTTCAAATATGAGATTTTTAATTTAATGGACGCAATCATTGATTGTATTACAGATACATACATACACGAATACACTCGCATATTATGAAATCAGGCGCGCATTCAGTGAACACCGCTTTATGGGTTTTCGATAAATTCAGTCGCTATGACTTGGCCAGCTTTTGCATCTCTATATAATCCACCGTCGTGTGCTGCACATGTTTGCGCGCATCGATACACGCGGAGCAACCGGCACCGGATGCATTTGCATATGTATATTAAGCATATATATATATATATATGTTTACATATACTTCGATAGATACCCAGGCCAACATCTCGATCTCGAATCTCCGATTCGGATTATATACGTGTTACGCAGTTTCTCTCCTGGAACATATTAATTTTGATCAAAGAATTGAAAATTTGACGTTAAAGAATCGGCATGATATAAACATTCCCGAATAACGAATCAATCGCTGTACGTATATATCGTTGCGAAAAACAGCGACGTTTATCTTGTTCAATTAGCGCGCGTATATCGCTCGAGCTTTAGCAACAGCAGCTTTTTACCCTTTGATCTAATAAAGCGCTTTTCCCAGTAGAGCCAGATCTCTCTATCCCTCTCTCTCTTTCTCTATCCGGTTTGGATGCGATCCTCGATCGCTCGTCTGTCCGGGGATATCGGGACCAGCTTTTGCGTTGATCATAAAAAAATGAGGAAAAAAAATAAAAAACAATCGCGCGGTCTCTCGGTGAGAAAATAAACCGTTTCACCTCTCACTTGCATTGTATACATCGAGCCGTACGGTATGCATGTGTATTCGATGCCTTTAACCGTACGATTAACTTCCGATATTTTGGGAATTTATATTCTAACCTTTCTCTTCGTTTTTTTTTCCACACCAAGATTTTCCAAATTTTTAAATTCCAAAAATGAAACATTCGCTCCTGTAACAGTTTTTCAACATCGTCCCCTTCCATTTTTTAGCTCTTTCCATGTTCTCACCCACACCCGAGAAATGAATATATTTCCTTCTCTCTAAATTTGAATCAGTGAAATGTCGTCCAATCGACAGTGCGTATGTACCGATTTTCTCCACCGGTATACTCGGGTGTAACCGATTCATATTTAGAGAGTTTTCCCCCGCAAACACTTGACCGGCTGATACGCGTGATGCGCAGGACGTCGCTTTGCGGGAGGAAATCGAGCCGGTTTCAATCACGCGACGGTGGAGCGGAGCTGGATCCGCAGATCCAATCTGGAGATAGGCACGCGGAGCATTGAAGAAGCGGAGTGGATGGCTGGCGACGTTCCGGCTGTGTACGTACCGGCGTTACTACTCGGCCGTATTAAACGCTACGTCGCGTATCTCGCAATCAGGTTCCGTTGCGTCTTGTCAGTGACGAGTCTCGCCCTCGATATCTAATTGCGAAGAGAACGGCATCGGCAGAGTTTGATCGTAAAGTCAACGCACCGATCGTACAATTACACAAGTCTGCAAGCAAAGAAGTGCGCAGGTTTTTTTTTTTTAATTTTGTATCGTTTCTTATAGATTTTTACTCGCCGAAACTTACAAAAATATTCAAAAAATTCGATCGCGTTAGGTTTTTTTCTTGAACTCGTGTTTGTAGTTTCGTTTAGAGTGAAAATCCTATTCTTGATTTTAAAAATCCTATGCAAAAGTGGTTTCTTACTTTCATTTAATACGTGTTAGCGTGAGACTCAAGAATAAATACAAAAAGGGAAAAACAAAACGAAAAGTGAAAAAACGTGTTCGGAGAGGAAGCAAAGAGAAGAAGAAAAAGTCTTGTAGGCAAAAATAATGAACACGGGATGTGAGGTACGTTTCGTGAAGAAATTGTTTGTTTGATTTTATAACAAATATTATTCAGTTCATTGTAATGAAACGGTGTTTTATTCATTATTTTTATATTTTTTTATACAAACACCTTGTATTTTGCAAAAATACTATGCGTGATGGAGGGAAATAGAAGTCACTTTTTTCGATTCAGCACACCCGAAAACATATTATTTATCATTTGCAGGCCTGTGTTATACGTTCTGAGATTCGGTCCAATCTATGCTTTTGTTTGTGTTCCGACATGTTCTTGTATCGTTTATGCAGAGTTGATATACTGGACAAACTTCGACCAAACAAATTGTCAAAGATGAAACTTTCTCGTTGCTGGTATCTAGGAAAACGAATTCTATTCTCCTAGTTGTTCAACATCGCGCGCCATGCGTTCTGAATAACGACAAAGGGCCCGTTTTTTTTTTTTCTCGTTGTTTCTTGCACTTGTCCATTTGCGGTCTTTCCAGCGAGCCGCAATGCGGTACACTTGGCGAACGGAACTGCATCCATCCTCCTTTGGCCGAGAGAGAACTGGTTTGGTAAAAATGAAAAACGAGAAGGCTGATGTTGCAACTATTTCCGCCCGTCATCATAGAGCGAAACGCATTAAGTTTCTGAGAAAGGTTGATCGCTGCTGGCGCTGCGCTCTTGTGTCGCTTCTTTGCTTCTTTGCAGCTCAATCCGATGCTCTTTCGCACTCTTGGATGCTGCACTTTAGTACGACTTTCAAAGCACTTTGGTGAAACACTTTGAAAAAAGCCTGCAGTGTAACCTATACGTATATATGTATAACCGAGCTGCTGCCCTCTCACTTGACCTGTCGACGTATTTATAACTTTTAAGAATGAGGCAAAAAGAATGACGAGGGACGGTTAAACGAATAAACGAAACAAAATCGAATGTCTCCAGAAATGTGGGTGATACGTGTGTTATATCGGGTACACCGTTAACACCAGCGTTTTTTTGGCATTATCCCACATTATTATACATATAGGTATTATTTCGACAGCCTTAATCGTTACGTAATACCTTAACACAGTTGAACTTGCAGCCAAGCTCTCGCAATGATTATTATCAAAGCGTTTCTCTTGCGCTTCGAGCCGCATGTCACACGTGAAATACTCTTACGATGTACAATCGTTGCTCTTATTTTCTCAAAGTTGCTCTGCTGCAGTTCACGGATCACGTGCCGAGGTGAAGCGATACTGCAAACCCGAACATTACGCTTTTGGGGAAAATTATACGTATACGCAGAGTTGGTCACGATTCGACGATTTCACATAATTACACCGAAACACGCTATTTTTGCACGAATGATAAGGATGCAGATTTATATATCATCCGCGTTTGGAGATTCGTAAATCGTCATCAATGTTTTTCAATCGAATGATACCGGATTTTAATCTATCGTCAGAGAAGCGAGTTCTGTAAAGCTGTTTGGAAACGGGGAGAATAGATAATTCCAAACAAAATTCATCCTGCGACAAAATTTCCTCTTTCTTGCCGATGTCTGTCCCAGCTTTTTCATTTAGTTTTTTATTTTTTACCATCTATTTAATTAAGTTGAAAAATCTCACAACGATAAAAACGAGCGTGAGTTATTTGGCTGAAAAACAGTAGCTTTTTATCAACGGATTAAAATCTATGCTGCCTGACTCATTTCGTTAATCCAGAATGAAATATGGGGGTGTTTCTTGATGAAATAATTACAGAGTACAAAAATCGCCTCGGTATAATATTTTTTCTAAATTTGCACGAAGCTAGCATCAGCAGCGCACGAACTCGGGTCGCCCTAAAGACTGGATTCCGGCCTGAAAAGGTCAACGACTGCGATCACCCCGGATAAGCTAATTTTACATTAAGATTAGGTATGGATCACCGGCGGTGTGTTTACGTACAGCCAAACGTACAAGGCATTAGTCGGTAGGATCGTTTTGTCCCCGGTTAAAAATCCCCCTCGATTTTCTCTCGCGAGAAAATTCGCCACAACGCGAACCTAGAATCGTTTAAATAGAACAATGCGAATAAAATATTGATCGGCGATCGATAAGTACGCGTTTCAGCTCCCTGTTACGTAGGAATAGAAGGCACGCGGAAACGAGTCTAGGTGTCATGCCCTGCTTGGTTATTTCAAATCATTGCGCATAGAATTTCTGAAACGGCACTGGAGCAGATGTCATTATCTAAATTTGTCCGAGCGTGCGTTAATCTCGTTTTGACTCGTTGGCAATCTACCGTTTATACCGGCTTTTATTTATAACCGTACATCCGCCCTTTGATCATCCCGGTAATGTATCGGTACCCGGGTTATATATTAATTCAAAACTCACCGACTGTCACGCAGGAAGTTCCCGACGTCGTTCGCAATTACAACGTGCGCTCGAAAAATCTTTCGGCCTTTCGTAACATTCCTTTTCGAAATTGTGCAAAATTATGCTATCGTTCGATAAAACGAACAAACGATACGTTAAATCTCTAATTCTTCGCTGATTCTCTCTGAAACCGCGGGGTGAATTCCGCTCGGGTTCACGGAGGTCGCGAGGCCGAGATTCCGTCTTAGTGCTTAGGATTTCCGGTGCATATCAGCCGTTCCCTCCGACCGTTTCTCGCACCCCTCACCTCCTCACCTCCTCACCTAAAGCGGCTGCTCGCCTAATGCCCCTGGGAAATTGCGAGAGACGTTGTTGTTTCCTTTACGATTAAGCCTGGCTCCGGTGTGTTCAACGTCGTTCTTTCACTTTTTCTCTATCTCTCTCTCTCTCTCTCTCTCTCTCTTTCTCTATTTCTGCCTACGCAGGAATGACAAAGCGAAAAATTGTTTCAAGCCCGTTCGATTCGCAATCGTATCGCGTATCGCTTCGTCCTTGATTAATAGGACAGGAATTATGTTCCAAGGCTTAACCGCCAACGCGATTCTTCAAACAAGTATATCAGGTGGTTTTCCATAGTCGTTTCTCCCCTTATTTCTGTACGGTAACTTCCGATATTTTATCGAGGGACTAAGAGTTACACGTCAATGTATCCAACGATCGCGGTGAAGAATAATTTACGGTAACCTACGTTTCTTTCTACTCATGGAAATAATTCGAGGATAACGATGAGAAATAAAAATAAAACAAACTGTAATCCAAATCACGCCTGCTGCTGGAATTAAAAGACAAAACGATAATCTTTCAAAATCAATCACGCCTGTCGATCCGCTCAACGATTATTAATAGAAATAACAAATAAATTCGTATCTTTGATCAACCCTTAATTCGCCCTTGCAACATCGAGTAGGTAATCGATTCTCGAACTGCAGCGGCAGTGATTCAAAATCGTAATGACATATACACACGTTTAATTACTCTCTCTCTCTCTCTCTCTCATTCGTTCCAAATCTTTCACTCGAGTTTCTCCACAACCCTCCATTTTTTCTTTTTTATTTTGTTAAATGTATCATGTCAGACGTTACAAAGAAGAGGTGAATCTCTCACTTCTTTATATTGCGTGTACGGTATAGCGTCTGGCCTACAGCTGGTTGCCGCTACTGCTGCTCTGAGGCCGTAGGTGCGTTGCTGCTACTACCGCTACCGCTGGTGTTTCACTGCTGCCGGTTGCCTTGTGCCTGGGCTTCTGCTCCCTGAACACACGATGCGAGAGCCGTGACAGCGTGACAGTTCGCACAGGTGGTTCACTTCGATTCAATTTCTTTTCATTTTTTCTTTCCCTCTCTCTCTCTCTCTCTCTCTATCTCCTTTTATTTTACGCTTCTTCCCTCCCTCTCCCCTCTCTAAAACTTTTCCCCCTACCCCGTTTCTAGGGTATATTCCCCCTCCCCTATGGTTTTTTTGTTTTTTTTTTTTTTCTTTCTGTCAATCAAATTCAATATATTTATATTTTCTTATATATACTCACGTCAATTATACACCCGGTGGATAAATTCAATTCTTCTGCACACACGTTTTAAAAATTTGGGTCAACGCTGTTATTATTTCTATCATTATTATTATTGTTATTATTATTATTGTTATTGTTGTTGTTATTTTTATCTGTATATAACTCTGTTTTATTAGTATTATTATACAACTTTTTAAAATCACCCCTCGTTCATGATCGTTAATAATCGCCCTCCTTCTCGCTATATAAATACAATATCGGACGCGTTCGTTCTTTTTTTTTTTTTTAATTTGTTTTATTTTTGTTTCAAACACTCAAACTATACGTAAACACGATGCCACGTACAATATAAGCTTGTGATATATTATAGGTATACTAATAATACCTGCACACAAATTTTTGTTAATTCAATATCGTGTATTTATTATGTTGCTTGATTCGTTTTTTAATTGATTAACAAACGATTGATATTCATTGTTGCTGCTATAATTATTACCATCGTCATTATCGATATCGTTATTACTATTATTATTATTATTATTATTATTATAACTGTATTCGTAGGTTGAAATTTATTATCTCAATGGGAAATACAAGATAAATCGAAATAATCTCCGCGCAAATTGTTTCTCTAAACAATTAACAATTCACTGCACATTTATGCATATTCATAATTCGCACGCCCGTTTTCCAATCACCCGCTGCAGGTGGCACGCGTCGAATTTCTCGTCGAAGGGGTGGTTCACCCGTTGTCTACGACGATCGGCTTAGGACTGAGCGCGGTTACCTCGCGTCCCGCGCCTCTCCCCTCGCCCTCTTCCCTCCTCCGCGGTTTTCTCTCCTCCACCTCCACCTCCACCTCGACCTCCACCCCCGCTCTCCTCTCCTCGCCACTCCTCTCCACCCCCTCTCCCCCACGTTTTGCCGTAGCGTCGCGACGCATGCGCTTGTGCAGTTCGCAGCGGCGCCCGTTACTCCGAACGCCTTCGACGCGGAGGCCGCCGGCATATCCACGGATTCCGGGAGCCCTCCTCCTCCTTCTCCTTCTCCTCCTTCTCCCCTTCCTCCCTCCTCTTACTACTCCTTCTCCTCCGCCTCTTCTATAATGCGCCGGCGGCGGGGCGAAATATCGGCGTATTTATAGACGACGAGGATTATTAACGACGATTTCCACTAAATATGCGATTCCGGACGAAGCGGCGGCGGGGGAAGCAGGGCACAGATTTTGCTACCGATGCGCCTCACCGGCTAGAATGATACATACTCCAATTTGTTTTCCTCGTTTTCCTTTTTTTCGTTCATTCGGATCTCTACATTTTTATTCGTCGACTATTTCGTTAGCTTTATTTTATTCAAGCCATCAGTTTCATTGATATCTTCTATCATTTTTATTTTTATTTTTTTTTTTTTGCACAATTTAACAACGACCGAGAACCGCAGGCCGCAATCGAAGTATTGTTCTATGCATTATAGTAACGTGGATTAATTAAGGTTGCACGCAGCGAGTGCAGATTATTATGCACCGAAGCAGCTCATCTCGTACAATAGTTTCGGAAGAACAATACACGTCGTTGTAATTGTGATTCTGGAATCGATAAAAATTCTATGTCGTTCTGCTACCACCCGTCCGCACGTCCATCGATTTATAAAATTTCACTCATTACGCACAGATAACTTTCAATGTTCACGTGTGAAAATGTATCATGCAGCACTGATAATAACGAGAATGCAAAAAATGAAAATTGTAGACTGCGTGATGCAGGCCATTGTTATTATTATTATTATTATTGTTATTATTATAAACTGTTTAATCGGCAAATCTCGCCCGCGGAAGTTTGCGCTACACACATATACCTGTCGCCGTCTAGAGGTTTCTCAATCTCTGTGCGGGATAAGGAGAAGCCTGCAGGCGGCGTCCCGCACCTGCCGCGATGTACCGGAATACAAGAAAGATCCCAGATCCCGGTGAACTCGGTGCGCTTCGGTATCCACTATTAATGTCTGAATCCAACGACGGCACCTGCAACGAACGGCAAGCCGCATTGAATAGGTATATATAACCACGCACTCGACGGTGCACCTACGAACCCCATGCAGCATGCGGAAACTTTCCGCGTCGTCGTTAAAAGATTCAGTCTAACCGGAGAAAAGTTTGAGCTGCCGAACAAGTTCTTTGGCGGAGCTACGTGTTCGTGGCTTCCGATCCTTCGTCTTTATTTATTTATTTTTTTTCGAGGGTTTATCAATCGTATTAGAAGATTTGCCCCGATTTCGTCGACGCACCGCTGCATGTCAATCAGACGGCGAGGAGATGCGAATTGTACGTTGCGTAATTGTGGAATTATAGAACGAGAATTCCGATTCAAAGTTCGAGGCTTGGATCCGAAGGTCGAGAGTTTTGAGCGGCCGCCAGGCGTCTGCAGCTTTTGCATTGTGAGGGAAATATACAAGCTCGTTATCGCGACGAGCTTCGTCTTAACGACGCGAATCGTACAAAAGTGATGTACGGTTATTTTCCTTTTTTTTTTTTTTTTGTTACTCACGTTTTCGGCAAAACAGCGGAACGAAAGGAGTGTACTTACGCCGTATTTAATCTACGCGCGGGATGTAACTTCACTCGCGTTTTTCACATTGTTAATACCAGATATATTCGTCCTTTCGGCCATTAACCGAATAAGGGTAAAAATGTTTGTACGTTATACGTACGCGTTCGGGTGTCGAAACGCAACTTCTGGGTTATGGGACACAATCAACACCCGTATATCTCGCTGCACCTAAAGGGACTTTTCCTCGCCCCAAACACGTTACGCCGTCGGACCGTAGTTCGTTCCCAAGTGGACAAAAACTGGTTACGGGTTTGGCCGTGTAAGCCGCGAGCCGTACACCATTCGGCTACCGCGGTAAAACCATTGTGAGTTACCTTTGACCCGGGTGGTTTTACCCCGTAGAGTTTTGGCTTCATTTTCCTCCAACTTTTTATCAACGGTCGCCATGGGCGGAAAAAGGGACCCGGTATTACTCGGTATATGACGCGCTTCGCGGCTTTTGAATATTATTTTTATGCTTAATTAATGGAGGGTATCATCCAGGTCGATATTCATCCATACCGCATACTTTGTATTTGTTCTCTGTGTCGAAATCCGAAATTGATTGATAATTGTAACGAAATCGACTGTGTGAAAAATTCGCGTTGAAGTTAGTAAACTTATTGTAAACGATTCGTGTTGGGAAAAATCGTTATTTCGCATATTTTTAACTGTCTGAAATTCAGTAAGCCGCATAATAAAGCAAGACATGCTCATATTTAAAAAATTCAGTTTGTTCAGTCATTCGAAAATTGGAAAACAGTGGTTTATGTTTTGTCCAATCATTCGTCACGAGACGTTACTAACTTCAACCTCGTGTGAGAAAAGAATTTGCATCGACTGTACGAATTATGGACGAGTCATCCGGCGATTGATATAAAACGCGTGCGCGTGTTTTTATTCGCGACAATTAGAGGAATTCACTAGAACCTTACACCGCAGCTACAAGACGTAGTTTTTCATTCATGGAAAAATGCTGGTTGAACTCGAATCGACTAGTGAAATTTAACAAGAGTTTGGAAGAAGTGAAGCTATTTCGAATAACATATTTGTCAATACCGCGTTCAATCTCTTTACACAAAAAACGGAAAATCCGTATAGAAAAACGCGGAAAAGAGGCTCGAACTAATCAGAATTCAAGTCGAGCGTTCCCTTCGAATCCTGCAGGCAGCCGCAGCTGCACGACAGCACCGCGTTGGTTCCAGAATTAGAAAATCGAACCAGTTTACGGTATTTTAGCCGAAGTTGTCCTAGGCCTCGGTGACTGGAGCCCGAGGCGAGCGGCGCGGCGGAGAAGCATCTTTCATTCCGTGCTTTTTTATTCCACATCTCGTCGTCTTAATTTTCCAACGGCAGCGGCGTTCCTCGACGATGTTTCGTCTGCGTTGAAAACAGAGCCCGAAACCGAAATACGAGACAACCTCTGTCTCCCTTGGGAGCGGTTTCATGAATTAGACCGGCGCAAATACGACCCGTCAAATTACGCCGACTGATAGTCTAACAATAAACCAGTTCAAAGCTACTCTCTCACCTCGGAGTTTGCCGAGCTTTCGATCTAAGCTCCAAGATCATCCGATCGCTGTTCTTGCGACGCGAACTCGGTTATCGAAAGCTTCACCATTTCCTGAAACTCTTGTAGTCATACCAATGATACGAATATGAGATGCTCCGAAGCGGCAGGTGTCTTGACACTGAATTACATACCTCGTACCGCTGCGCCTGTAATCTCTTACGGTTTAAGTTTACCGTCTCTCAATACCGAACGTTTGTGGCGAAGAGAAAAAGCTTCGCTGAAAATTCCCGGGTAGAATTGTACACCCGGTAGTTGTATGAAACAAGCTTTGTACACGTGTTTCGGATGTCCGATGTCACGGCGTTCCTTCTATTACACGAATGTACGTATCTCGTTACTCCCTCTGTCACTTTCTTCATCTGACCAACGATAAGAAATGGCACGCAAGCCAACAACAAACAACTGCTTTTCACCACATTGGAATTTTGATTTTCATCAAAATGCACGGCTACGTTCTGGCAGAATTTTGCAAACTTCTCCTGTATATTATCGATTTCCGGAAGTGTATATTGAACAGAATTTCCGACGTCGGCAACGCGCGCGTCTCAGAAACGGAGATTAACAAACTTTCGCTTCCTTGATTCGACCACCCACTTGATGATTCTCGCTCATTCTAGCGAACAATAGTAAGTATAACATACTCACACTTGCCTGCGGACAATGAGCGTATCCCACGCGATTCTTCATAGTTTACAAGTCTGCAGAGCTGAGAACTGGGTCGGTATTTGTCTTATTTTCTCTCCGGAACGCGATCGCGGTATTCAATAAACACTCCCGAGGTCACCTTTCGTCATTCGCAACATCATTCGCTTAAACTGAATTAACGAGACGCGCAACATTTAGTCACTCTCGATACACTTTCAGACGGGGCGAAAGAAGCTAACGAGCCGAACTAAAACCAATCACCGACGCACCCGCAAGACGAGCTTTGTTTCTCGAAAAATCCGATTGCGCTTGGGATCATCGAATGACTGACGAGTATACCACACCGCACCATAACGATCAGTAAATGGCACCTCACGGAATACGAATTGAGCCCGACAAACAACGAAAACAAAGCACCGTACACAAGACACAGAGACTCGGAGCCATTGACACTCGACGTGAGCAGCCTGATCGACGCACGCGATCTAGCGCTTAGATCTCGATCCAGTAGTCGTGTCCAGTCTCCAATTCCTCAACGATTGACCCACCATTCGAAACACGTCGCTCGAGGCGCCCACCAGGTCCTCCTTTCTCGTCTGCCTGTGTAAGGTATGCATAATACAATCACACATTGTGTCTGTGTGTAAAATATTCCGTTTGCTTTGGTGCTCATTTTGGGAATGCTCGATATCGGCTCCGGAGAACGGGACGCGATGTCGAAATGCTGACTGTTTTTAGTATCGGTAAACGGAGCAAAAATGAATGAATTAGTGATAAGTTTCGAGTGGAACTAGTGCAATAAATGTTTCGCTTTGATTTTTACCATTCGCGTATGTTATTGTTGAGGAGGTAAACTTCCACCGTGAGAGGAGAAAAGAGACGAACCTTGGCTTGAGGATACGGACATTGTCCGTTAGTGTTGTGGCTGATATCTATTGATTTGAATCCGATGCTCACGAACAGGTTTGAGGTAGAAAAATAGCTCGAAATTGCCGGCGGATAATACAATACTTGTGTACCTACGATACATAGTCGCAGTGTAAAATTAATTGACATATTTACGTGTAATTTGATTCGAGCTTAATCGGTCGAACAAGATGATGCAGTGTCGCGATGCATGCCGAATAATTTGATGGTGATAATTATTATCGATACTCATTGCGACAATTTTACTAAATTGTGTACCTAACATTATAAGCGCGGCGGGTAAAGCAAGGAGGAAAAAAAAACGAAGGAAAAAGGAATAAATTCGAGCGTTCGGCGAATCAATGGGCGAAAAGGGATCCAATAAGCGTCGAATTTAAAATTCTGTACCATGCTGGTGTTCTCTGGTATAGTAGTTTCACGGGTGCGTAGAACGGGGAACAAAATAACATCGCCGTAATTCAACCGGTTAGTCGGTCTGTTTATCGGAATGAGAAATAAGCAGGTATTATTCACCGTTGTTAACCTTCGTTATTCGACGCGTCATATGCCACGTTGTGACGAGAAGAAATAAGAATGAAAATAGGGTACGAAAGACTTTATTTGGCATGCGGCTTCGTTTCACGTCGCGACGAGTATTTTCACGCACGATTCAACTGTGACTCAAATGTCCGTCCGCTAGCTTTGACAAACGAATATTGACGCATGAGTATTTTCGGTCTAAGAAATATAATTCACACCGTAATGCTTGAGGTACGTCGTATGACAATCCGTCGATCGAACACGATTCACCCGGTTTACATAACTGTAAGATTTGCAAATTTTATGGCATTGCATAATTAAGTTGCCCAGCTCGCGGCGAACGAAAAGAAGTACAAAAAGAAGACAGACTACCGAAACGAAAAGGAAAATAACGTTATCGGGTCGAGAATTCCGGTTGGACGAGATGATTGAACGGCAACGGTAAAAATTTGGGAACCTGCGTATCGCACTCACACTGCTCTGAAAGTGTGTATAATCGATAAACTGAGGGTTGGGACGAATTCAATCCATGCAAATATCGACAGCATCGGTTTAATCTTGATAACAAACCCGTACATCCGCAGGTCGATAAAGTATGTATACAACATTGATCAGTGTCGTAAAACTTGATAGAATACGCGAAGCTCCTTGCAAATTCTGTTATTACGCGTACCAAAGTTCAAGCTAGGATTTGTAATTTTGCAAGTTTTCTTTCTTGATTAAAAATGTCAAAAACAAGGAAACGCCGAAACTCCAAATGCCAGTTTCACGGTTCTTCCACCGCGAGTAAAACTTCGCACGACGAATGTCTGCGTTTGTCCGTTATTCGCATACCTTTCTCGAACGATCCAAAAAATGACTCTGTTCCCGCACGTCAGTGATTGCACACTCGACGCGAGACGCGTGTGTGTTTTTGGCACGTCAATCAGTGATAAAATTGATCCCTCTCGCTCGACGACTTATTAATAACCCGTAATCCAGCGCCTGATCTTCAACTCAGCAATTAAGCTCGGTCCATCCGAATATAAAAAGCGGTTGTTGAACAGAAGGTCGAGGATCCGAGTTGCGAGTAGGAAGTTAAACAGAGTGCCTAGACATGGTTGACCGCTAAACCACGCTGCTGATCATTGACCGAGAGCTGAGGTTTCTCCGAGTCCATGTGCGGTCCGGATTACAACTGTGCCCGAATAACTCGCGTGGATTGTGCCCACCGCAATGACGCATAGCCGGCAGACAGCGTGGATACAATAAAGACGAGTCGTCGGTTCATTCGCACCTCGCGATGGCCTCCGTCATCTAGCGTGTATGTAATACGTATACGTCGTCAATATTCACAATGAAATGCTGTGCCTACGCCTGGCTCTTGGAGCCTTTTGAATTATGCATTCATCCGGCGATGCCGCTCCGCTATGTACTTACGTGCTCACGTGTGCTCAGCTCGGAGGCCATCGAGGACGGTTTCGCTTTTTATCCCAGGTCAGTTGGCCGTCCGGTTGATACCGCTAATCGCGTGAACCTTGGCTCCGAATTCGTCCTTCTTCCTCATTCACTTTCAATGTTACGAGGCACTTTCCCCTGGGGAATTTCAAGAAGCTTCAGTCCGTACACCGTGTTTTTGCATATTGTTATTACCGTCACTATTGGTATTATACTACCACGTACCCATTACCACTGTTGTCAAAAGGTTATATTTTTCGCCACGATGGTCAAACGAATTCCAAGCGACGAGTCTCGGAAGTTGGCGATGGAGTATTTACCGATTTAAGAATTCCTCCGGATGTTCTCTCACATAGGAATATTGTGAAAACAATATTTGGGGAACGTCGAGATCCAGGATATTCTTTCGTTTTATGTGCTCCCCGCGATCCCCTGACGCTCAGTATGCCCCGTTTCAATCTGTCGTCACCCACCGTCCGGGGTGCGGGTTCTCTTGGAAATTCAATTGCCTGCTAACGAATAGAGATCGAGGCATCAATTTTAAATGCGAATTTTTACAATGATCTAAGTATCAGCACCACCTGAGCCTAGTCGTGTTTCACGCTCGGAATGTAGAATTACGATGCGCAAAATAATCCGATCACGACTGTCAAATGACCGAAGATTCCATTTTTGAACACCGTTAGTGGGAACGATTCAAATCTGACTCTAAATATTTCGCGGAGAGCTTTTTTAGCAAGAAGGTCTGCAGATCAATCACACTGCTGTAATGATGTTTTAGTAGATACTTTGAGTGAATTTTCTAATTACAGATTTCCATCAGTCACCAAGTTCTTCATCAAAGAGATTCCGATTCCAATGTACCGAGTCTCTCGTGACCTTCGTTCAAAATACCTTCTGATTCTGGATTCTGTGGCCACCTTCACATGCATGAAAGAACAGGAAGGGAGGAGGAACGGCTCTTGCAATCCAAGTAAATATATCAGTAATCCTTTATCCTTCTCTTTTCTCGGACCTGCAATTAGTTGACCAAGCGTCCCCGGATCCAGGAATCGAGGGCGCTGATAATTGGACCTTTTCATGTCGGAGGACTCGGAGGCCTCCCTGAACCCGGAATCCCTGCTCCAGAGAGGCGGCAAGGCTTTTGCGCGGTGACACCGGATTCGCCCGGAGCAGATAGATCATTAGTTTTCGATCGGAGAGGCAGCGAAAGAACGGGCCGAGGCTCGAGAGGCCAAAAAGTGTTTCGTCGAGCCTTTGCGACCCAGAAAACGCGCGGCTGTGCAGTCGGACTGTAAAATACGTGCTTGAAAAGGATATGCAGACCCAGAGGCATGGCATGCATTAAAATATCGGGTTATTATTAGGGAACATCATAATTCACCGATTCTCTGGCACAGGCTCAGCTAAGCTCTTTCGGTGGGTACATCGCTTTCCACGCTAACGATCGAAAGGGTGGAAAAAACTTGGTCGTTTTTCAGCATTGACGAACTCTTGGTAATATCAATAATGCTGCGTTTGGACAAAAATTCACGAGGAGAGGGTTTGGGCGTTGATGATGCCGTTCAGTTTATTTTCGAATCCTCGGAGAGACAGAAGGATCTCAATTATCTGCTACTTCGTCAAATATCGAGCATAACAATCGAATTTGGATTAGGTACTTGGCTCGTTTTGTGTTCTCGGGTAAAATGGTACAATATTCTTTTCTTCTAAAATTTTATAGCACCAAAGCACGAGTACTCTACGTTCTAAGAAATGTTTAAAACGAAGGTAGAAGCTTGGAGTTCGGTATGAATTGATTAAACCGTGCTACACCGTGCCTACAAAGAGCTTGGTATTAACTGATTTCGGGCATCCGATCAAACAGTTCGAATAGATATAAGTCGATTCTGAAAAAGACGCGGATTATCGAATGACGGGTCCAACAATTCCGCATAATTTCGTCTCATTCCAAGCCGTTTCAAAGCATCCGCAGACCGGACAGACAAGCGTAAGGACACATTGACTTGCGTGCGATCTCGCGACTGCCGTCTACTTGACGACAGTCGGTCCCGACGCTAAAGCTAAAGATATTATTTTTGGTATCCACGTGCGAGCGACGTCGGTACGTTATTTGGTTATTTGCGGCACGATGTCCGCAGTTTCCACTCCGGTTTCCGCCGCGAATAACCCCGACTACCAACAAGCCATACCTACTTCCCGATTCTCGACGCAGCACGCAATTCCCTCTCTCTGTTTCTTCAGAGAGAGGCTTCGTGAATAGGAAGCCTCTTTCAGACACTGCCAAAAACTCTGCGACAGCCTCCATACCGAAAACCTCCTATGATTTGGTAATCGTCGAGGGGTAATTGCGCGACACCAATCGCAGCTGCGGTACTCGAGCTTCGTTAGCGTCCCTGCGTGAAATTTAGATCGAAACTGGGAGTGGCCGGAGTGTTTGTTATGGCGTATAACCCGGGGTATAAACGAGATTTATTTGTTTAAGAGGGACGGAAACGAACCCCGGCCGAAGACTGTCGTCGGTTGTTACGGCGCGTGGGCGCCTGCAGCAAGAACCAAACGGCTGTCAACGCTGGCAGCGGCACCTGGCCGTGGATAATTGTTGCTGTTGGCAAACGCTGCGACACCGCTTCTCCTCCTCTGTCTCCCCGGTATCGCTCCCGACTTCATTCTTCGACATCTCCTTAATCAGCCAACAATCCTGCAGATTAACCATGGCACGATTCGGTGAGTCCTGACTCGCGGAAAATAATTCATTGCAATCGTTTTCATTGTCACCTGCGAATTCATCGTGCGTCTAATTTCACTGCAATGTTTTACACATGTCACTCACTTGGGACCGCTGACAATGGACTCAGAGATGCTGGGGAGGAGATAATTGTGTATCTGCGACAACGATTTTTCGTGGCTAGTCGCGGGAATGCGATCTGATTTTTATTTCACCCGGTATTTTATTGTGTTTTTTTTTCTTGTTTTTTTTTTTTCGACGAACAGATATTTCTTCGCCACTTCGCTGCAGCAATGCTTAGGAGGAGGCGAAATAAACAAGCTGGATACGCTTTTCCGAGAGGACAGGAATTCCGGCAGACATATTCCGTCGGTCGAAAATTGGAATGAAAACATTTTATTCACGCGACGACGTCGCCTATAAGAGCCGAGTCGGTACTCCCTGCAAGCTTTCCGGATCCAACTCGTCGGTGACTGACTGGTTTTAGGTGAGCGTTGGATATGTTTATTTTTGAATATCGAACGGGCGGGTTTTATTAGATGTGAAATCTGATTTGGAAAGCTGGCCGCCTCCAGCTGCTCCGCAGAGGACCCCGGCTAACCGTCCTCTGTATATTTTTGTTCGACGTGTTTTTCAACGGCTTAAACGACCGCCGCGACCACTGTCCCAATACACATCATAAAACCCCGCGCACGGTTTCTCGAGTCAATTAACTTTCCCCGCACACTGAGCTATCATCGCCACATCTCATCGCCAACCGCGTCTCTAACGTGGAATTAATCGCGTTCCACAAGTCAGGAGGATAAAAGGCGCGATATAGTAACAGAAAATAGCCAGTGCATTAAGTAAACGATTATAACTTGCCACAGGCGCCAAGTTTCAATCCCATTTTATCCTCCCCCGTTTTCTCAGCGATGGCCACGCGGTGGTCGTATACCACGTATACACTATCCGGGAGTTTGTTATCGGGCAAAATCCCGAGTTCCTCCACGTCCGGAGTTGTTGCAAAAACGGCGCCTAATTTTGCAAAAACGACGCGTTAATGACGAGACAATGACTTCGCGACGAGATGAGCGCGTCGGGCGTTCGGTTGGGATGGGACGTTTCTCTCCACCCTTCGTCCCCCCTCCCCACGCCCTTTCCACCGGTTAGCGTTATCAAACTTCCAGGCAATAACACCGGGACAGTGGAGGCAGCGAGTGAGACCGGGTGACGCAGGGCTTGCTTATCTCTCCTTGATGTCTAAATATTTCATCCCTCTACGAGGCGATCTCCGCTCGACAATCGGCCGACGGCGCAACCCTGCGCACCCTTTCGAAACCGCGAAATAAGGGGCGCAGCGGGCGCTCGACGTCGGCGTCGGCTGTCTACAATAAAGTGACGATGCGTTTGCGCTATCGTTTCAACGGGAAGAACGACTAGTCGTTTAACTCGTTTGAATTTCACATGGCTGAAAAATACGTATACTCGTTTTTTTTTTTTTTTTGATTTTTTGTTTTCGACGAAAATTATTTCAGACGATGAAAACTTGTACGTTTTCCCTGGGTGATAATTTATCCAGCTTACTTGTACAATCTTATTATTCTTTTACACGCTAGAGGAACGACGAAATTCGCCGAATGATCGATCGCGAGTCTTGAGCGTTATTGCTGCAGCCTAGACTTTGTGAAAAATTTGCCAATTATACGGTCTATAATGGATTTGTAAAAAGAATAAGAAGAGGACGAAAGAAGAAAGAATTCTGACCGCTTTGCCCCGTCAAATGGTGTGCATATTAATAGTGAATATTCGGGGTGCGAGGTGGGCTGAGAAAGGAGAAGAAAAAGAAGAAGAAGAATCGCGAATGTGACGAAGAACTGAGAAAAAAGGGAAAAGGAAAAAGTTTCAATTATGAATAAGGTGGGCGGTTTCGGAGGCGGTGGGACGTTAAGTACCTTCAGAATCGTTTAGCGTAAAACGTCCGCGGCGGTTGGTCGGAATTTATTTGGTATGGTCAAATGAAAAACCGATAAGTGAAACAGACGTGAGCGGTTACTCTCGGCTACGGTCCCACTACCAACCTAGGCAATCGCGTCGACGTTGGCCTCCCTCCCTCCCTCCCACCCCCCGTATCGTAGCCTCGAGGTCGAGGGCTCTACGTTACTCGCTGTCAATAATAATTCAAGAACCGGAAATGGCCCGTGAAGTCCGCGTCAGCCTTCTCCAGCGGTCCACCATCCACACCGTTGCTCGCAGCTTTTTATAATAACGGATCAGGCCATCATTCCCCGGCGTCAGTGACTGACAACAACGGCGTTGAAGCGGTGTCTGAAGTTTCCTAGAAAAAGATAGGATGAAGAGAAATAATAAATTATCGATCTTTTTACCGTTCGTTGGGTGGAAAATCTCAACTACAACGCTGCACGAGCATGGCTTTGTCGGGGAGCAAAAGCTTAGCGGCGTAACTCTGTGCACCGCAGCATCGCATGTCAGCTTTCTCCCAGGTGAGTGAAAAGCTCGTTTTAACAGAGGATGTATCACGAACGATCGAATCAATGCTCCAGCAGAAATTGCACGACGGAAATATTCGCGGTTAGCGGTTTATCAGCGAGAACACGCGTGCAATTTTACGGGGTATGAAATCACGCCGTGTGGGAATTGCCCGTGATTTTCACGGGGTACCATTAGTGCCTCGACGCAAGCAGGCCGGACAGTCTACAACCGTCCCCGGGAATTCAATCGAGCCAAAATTTCGCGGTCTCAAAGCTCGGCGGCGCCCTTCATCAACCCTGACACGGATCCTCCTCCGAAGCTAACTACGCCAAGGTGAAAACCCCGGGGTCCTTTGGGTTCAACGGGCTTTGTCCTCTCGTCGACCTGTCGCGAAGCCGGGACGAAACCTGAGTTTTTTTCGTCTCTCCGCGGTCTTTCCTCCCGATCAATGGTTTTGCACATCGGAAGCAAGCTTTCGGACTCGCGGGAGCATCGATCCTCGTCGATTAGGCTATCCGATGAGGGAAGAAAAAGGGCGAACGAATCGGCCGCGTGTTTCCCTTGCCGCATCGTTGATTCACCGATGGATTCCCGAAGGGTGGCGAGGAGAGGACGAGCAGAACGTGACCCTTGCCCCGTAACCCATACGCATACCTCGTAGATCAGCGATATTCTTACGGGACCGAAATTCCAGACGTTTTCCCTTCCCCGCTCCTGCGGGACGGCCGCCATTGTGTGACGTCTAATTTATAGGCCGATTAATTAATACTCAACGGAATATTCGTCCTGCGCCAAGCCGCGGGTTTAGACCCTGGTCTAACTCTCTCGAGGCTCGTGGGTATACGCGTTTCAAATTCTCCGGATTAGTTTCATACCGCTGAATTATAATACCCACCTACCCCACTCGGTACGCCTGTGTACGTTCACACCCACCGATCCCTCAAGGCTCGAACGCGTTTCAGCTTTGTGCGCAGGAATAACACGCGAGAAACATAATCGCGGTGTGGTTTCCAAGTAAACGAAACCATCCTCCCCCGCTTCGATTAGACCCATCCCTGAAACTTCCCCAATTACTCAATATGTCGGATAGAACGAGGCGATGGCTGACCCGCGCCATTGTACAGCCAAATCGAACGTCGTGTGAACAACGTCGACCCGGAACGGGTGAGATTCAGGTGAGCCCGCACGCTGCGTGCAAACACCTGTGTACTCGGTGTAGCTGTTGCACGGGAGTGAGATGGGCCGAGGACGAGGGAGGATAACGACTAATCTACCTTAGTGCAGAGTCTAATCCATTCGTTGGTCCGGGTGATGGGTGGTGGATTTGGCATAGGGGTATACGCCTGGTTAGCGGAGGGTCAAGAGATGCAATTGTACCCAGACACCTCGGGCTACGACTCGGGTGTGCAGCAACGAGTGACGGACTGTCGAGGGTCTTTGGGTCAGATGACAGGAATACACCGGCAGAAGCTAGTGACGATGAAAAATGTCGGGTGGATGCAATTTGAAAGCATTTACCAACTGCAATGTATGCCTTTTATAAATTATCGAAGACTGCAATACTCAATTTTCATTGGGGTGGTTTTTAGAAAGGTCATTTTTTAATTTTTACCTGCTCGCTCTTCAAATCGGCTCCAGATAATTCGAAAATAATTCTTTAATTTGTCCCCGAAAGAGGGTGGATTTCATTCGACCCTTTCAGGGCTACGTCACATCTACCAATCAGATTTGGATGAAATTTGGCACAGTGTGGTTTTTTGGGTCGATTATTACGGATCTGAACTCATAGTTTGACAATACAAAGTGCTGGATCCAATACGGCGAGGTCAACTGACTCTTGGGGGTTTGGTCCGCCACATTGCATCCGTAACTTTCAGTTTTTCAATTTTGAGCTCAGATTCGTAATCAGCGATCCAAAAAACCCCCCTGTACAAAATTTCATCGACATCCGTTCGGTAGACTTGATGTGCCTCTGAAAGGGTTCAATGGAATCCACCCTCTTTGAGGCACGTGGTAGAGTTGAGATAAAAATCTGAAAAAATTGAGAAATTATTTTTGAATTATGCGGAGCGATTTGAGGAGCGAGTTGGTAAAAATTCAGAAATTATATTTTGCTCACTATCACTTTGAGCGTCATTGCACTTTGTGCCCGCTCTACAAGCATGGATTTCATTACAACTTTGGCATTCTCGTCTCACCGTCGGAACATCGTTAATCACGAGAGTCGAATTCTGCTCGCATTAACTCCGCAAACGTTTCCCTTTTCCAAGAGACAGGCAGTCGGACTGCCTGGCACAGCAGTGTTGAGTCAAAGTGGCGGTTCCGACTATTTACCACCTTGGCAACCGCGTCGCGAGTTTACGAGAAGGTCGCCTTGTGCTCAAAGGCTTTTGGCACATTTCTAAGGCAGTTTGACGCAAGGACCTTTCTCAACAAGACGATTTTCAGTCGACGACTCGCGTCGCCAAGTTACAGCTGATCATCTCATTACTTTCTCGTCCATCCTCTGCAGACTGGGACGCTGCTCAATCGATAAGCATCGAGATTGGAACGAACCTGAAAAATGTCCGTTTCCCGCTTCTCAATCAACCCAAAGAGCCGAGGACAAAACGAGGTGAAACGCCTTCTGCTCGTTAGGCTATCTCGGGCGGTGATGGCGCCGTTCCGAGCCCAACGGTCTTCTTAATTACTCTTTACACGTACCCGGCATCCGTCCGAGTGTGGCCACGTGCACCTAATGTTGCAATTACATTGCGGAACACCGTGTACATGCATGTTTATATATGCGCCTCAATGTGGGGCTTACATTAGGTAGCGGGCGAGTCGATTTGGGTCAAATTCGCACGCGAAACACGGTTCGGCTATCGCTGTGTGCAGCGGTTGGCAGCCCTTGAAATGTTGCAGTTTTTGCTAAATTTAGAACGCCGCCTGATCAACCGTCGCTCTCCCGATTAATTTACCGACTCTATAAATGATTTGTAAAATTCAAAGCTGTAATGGGTAAGTATCTCTTATACTGTTGGCATGTTCCTTTCCAATCAATTATCCGAAACAACTAAATTACTGCAAATACATATCGTTACAGAGGGTGAATTAACCCGTTTTGCCTCCCGTCCCCCCCCGCACCCTTCTCTAGTCGAATCTGGAAATCATCATAGATAAAAGATGCGTTAAGCTTTCATGTGTTAAAAGAAGATTAAGGTTGCTGAGCCAACCATAGGTAATTATTGTGAAAACAATCCTGTTCCAGACTTCAAACAGATCACGGGTATCGCTAATAGAAGCATTGTTCTCATATTTTAATTTCTGCATGCTTTAGTCACTTCTTTGCCACTCAACGAACCCGTATTTAATTTTATAACGCCGAGATTGTTACAATGCGAACAGTCAAAGGCGCCGCGTGTATTCGCGACAGTATTTATAAACACTCCATAGAAGGTCTATTCCGTTATTAGATACCGATCGTGACTCGGCGTTATTTAATCCCTTCGACATCCGCTCTACCCTCATCCGAAAATAAACTCCGTCAGATATCAGCGTGAAAATAATTTTCAATTAATTATCAAGGGTAGAAGGGTGGAAGCGCGAGTGTTCAAAGTATGACCATAAAAAATTGTTATCGTCTCTCGCTCGTTGGAAAATCATGCTCGTGCGTTATCAGCTTGGTTATTGAATCGTCGTAATTGCCCTTCGAGTTCGCCAGGAGGAACGGCGAAGCCTCTCGACTTTCCCTCTGCCGAGTTAATCGCTGCCACAGTAGTTCCTTCAGGCATAACGACACACACACACATGTAGCAATAAGCACAGGGATCATTAGCCGGCAGCATCGCGTCGCCGCGAAACATGGCGCAGATAGATGACACTGTCAACGACAGCGGGTGGCGAGTGTCATCCAGGCGCTGTGCACCAGACACGAAATAATTCATCCCGAAATCGAGGGTGCATCAAGGCCCGATCACGTCACGTCCAACTGGCCGAGGTTTAACGATCGGTCTATAATTTTTCAACCCTTCGATCATCCGTGGATCTGTCGATTTTCGGAGACGATTCCGATCGCACCTCAGCTTCAAATTGTCGAGGAAATTCCTGATGCACAGCTTTGACTCGACCGCTAGAGTCGATTAAAGTCGAGTCGTTATACTCGTGCTGATGTCACCGGTATATTCAATAATAACAGGTCGTTTTCAACCCCCACCCCTTACGTTTCGACAAAACGAATTATATATGGGAGGTTTTGATAGTCTGCACAGACTCCGAGTGTAAATCATTCGCAGGCCTGCTGCAGGGAGGACAACCGCGGTGAGTATTTCTCGTCGTTCTCACCCTAACTAATCGTTTCGTCATCACGGAATAATACACCATGCAGATGTCGAGAGTCGCGATGCTTTGTACGCAGTTCCTCGATTGAGTGTCGATTTCAACTGGTAATAAGTTTGTTTATTCAACACACCAAACGGAACAGTCACAACTGGCTGGATTTTCCAGAGCGTCTTTGCCGGAAAAACTTAGTATCGAGAATTTCTAGAACATCTCACGTCTCGCGTTGTTATGACTGCAGGCGGCGGTCGAGACAAAAATCCCATTCGCTTTTCGTACAGGTGACTCTATAGATTTTGTTACGTAATCCGTGAGTCGACGTCTCGTTACTTGTGAACTCCGTTCATTTTCCAACGACTTGCCGAGTTTTCTGAGGCACTGGCTTTACCCTCGGTAATAATATTCGCAATTATACTTGAAACAAAGTTTTCCGAGAACATTACAATTCCCTTATTTCCGCCGAGTCTGTAGTCAAGCTCATGCTTTCTCTCTCTCTCTCTTTCTCTTTCTCGCTCACTCACTCAAGACGGAGTTGAGGTGACAAACAAATCGCGTGGCACTGGGGAAAATTAATGAAGATGAGAATTCATGCACTTGCGGAGTCCACGAGGCGAGAAGCAGTGGGAAAGAAGGACAAGAATGTGCCTAAAAACGTCGGTAAATCGCGTGTGTGTCTCGCGTTATTTTGGCAATTTGAGCAACACGCGTTGAAAGAAATTTTGCACGGTTTGTTTCAGGCGAAAGAAAGGCGCTGAGAAAGGGAAAAATATGACAGGTGGGACAGGAGGAGAAATAAGACGCGTTAGTTTTGACGGGAGGAAATTTGTACGTTTCCAGCCGTGCAGAGCTAGGAGCGTTTGGCGTTGAATTACAAAGACAAAGAAGACGAAGAAGGCAAAGAAGAGGAAGAAGAAGAATAAGTCGCGAAACAAGGAGGGGCGAAAAAGAAAAAATTAAGGAAAAATAGCGGGTTTACGATTCAGCGGAGCCTTAGCTCCTCGTCGGGGCTGAAATCGAATCGCATGATCCGCGCCTCGACGTGGATCTCTGAAAATAGTTACGTCTAACAAAGCCCTCGAATCCTTATCCGTATCTCCGAAGGGAAATTCCCGAGCCAGTCGGCTCGCCGAGGCCGCCGTGCAGGCACAGAGCCTGGACATTTTCCAAGATCCGAGATCCTGTCACCGCGAGTTTGTACCGCAGGAACTCCTTAACGCCGGGACATTTCTCATCCCGTCACTACACACGCCCGGCTTCGTACTCGAGGGTGCTGTACCGAAAGAATTGTAGATCCTGCACACCACACGTGTCCCCGTTCTCTCAAGGCTTCGATCCTCCCAGAAAATCGCACCCAGACGCGAATTTCGGATCGCGTATAATTCTTGGCATCGTCAAATTTTTCTCAACAATCAAATCGGGACAGATGAAATTTCTCGAGAATTACTCAGCGACGGCTGAGCAATGAATCAGCAAATTTAACCGCTCGTAGGCGAGGATGAGAATTAGGACGGTTGGTCCTTGAACCTTGTCCCGTACTCGATGAGATCGAGAGCTGCGGCGGCGGTTTACAGTCACCGTAAACCACGAGAGCTACGAGGCGGCTTATGCCGTTCGCGTTTCCTCCTCCAGGGAGCTAATGCGGCGATAAACATGCATCTGCGTAAAACAGATTTTGTTTTTTGGTGCTCCCGAGGAGCGCGTGGCTTTAACGGAAAAGCACGCACTGCGAGGGGAAAGAGGCGATCGAATCGCGCGAAAGGGCAAAAAGCGCAGGACCAAGGACAAAGGAGGCGAGCTTTTCGCGAGACTCGGTTCGGGTCACGTGGATTTGATTGATACCAAGAGGCCGGTGGACCCACGGTTCGATTCAATCTAGCCGAGTCGCGGAAGTCGTCGAAGAAATCCGAGGATTTCCGACCGTGAAGACCGCGGGGATCGGATTCAACGACCGATTTCCTACCCCATTAGGCGACGAATGAAAACTCACCCCCGAACTTCTCTTTCTTCTTCTTCTTCTTCTCGGCTTCTTATTTCAACAACCCCGTCGTCAGGGAACCCCCTCGACTCCATGGGCTTCGGTGGCCTGCACTCGACAACCGTGTAATTTCTGGCATTGTTTTTGCTTCTCTTTTTTCGAAAATTAAACCCCCCCCGTCCCATCGTCGGCGAGAAACTTTCCGAAGACGATCGGATGCTCGAAACAATTTCACTCGTTGTCAAACTCACTGCGAGGCAATGATTTTAGATTTTGTGAGGGATGAATTTAAGGGGGAAATATCTACGGCATTTGCGTCCATTGACTTGACCACAGGTGTGAACCAATCCGCTGGTATCTTGCCAAAATTTCAATCGCGCTACACGCGTTACGGACGATCCGAGTTTTTTTACGGACAAACCATTCTTCTCGACGCAACACGCCAGCTTGAATGTTTGAGTCTTCATTGATTGCGTGAGTTTAATTTGGTAGTAAAATGTCAATCAGCTCGTATTAACCACTTGATTTGACGTGAAATTTTGAATTAGATTTGCGCACGCGTTAAACTGGTATTAAAACTGAAAAATGCATGGAATACTCAGTGAAGTGAAATATTTCTTCAAGTAAAAACATTACAACATAAAAGTGTAAAAGTGCAACTGCGGAAGCTAATCGAGTTAAATCAAATTAGAAATGTCTGATCCGGAAGAAAAATTTTTATCAGCGAATCTTATTTCAACGAATTGTTACGATTGTATGTATCAGACTTTTGTGCCATCTGATGAATTTGAAAAATAATTCGTTTTAGACCATTTACGGAAAAATTAAACGATTTTCCAATCGAATCATTCGAACTATACGGATTTTTTGGATCGTTATTATCGGGATGATAATTCAAGCTCCATCGCCGTGTACAATCACGTTTCTCGTGACCAATAATTCGATATGCGGGAAATTAATTTTTTTCCCCACATTTCCCGCGGTCCAAAATCACCCTGGTAGTTTATTTATGTGTAGAATCGAAGCGCGAGCCAAAGCATCGCGTGTCATTGCTGCTAATTTCCTTGGGGCGACGGAAGAGCAGCGCAGCGAGTGTAAAGATACGCTCACACGCGAAAGGCTTGAGGAGCGTAGAAAGACAATCTTCTAAAATATTTTGTAATTTCCGGTCTATTCCTCGTCACTGGTCTACGAGAAATGTGCATGAGTCGGAATACGTAAGAGTCAATCCTTTTAGCGAGACGTTGGCGTATTTTTACGAGGAAAAAACGGGATGGAAAAGATGTGGAAGAGGGAAAAAGGGGTACGAAACAAAAATGAAAATAACAAAAAAAAAAGAATATTAAAAAAAAAACAAAGAACGGAGAAAAATATCGCACGCGACCCCAGCTCGCTATCCGCGCGCAAAGTAACAACTTTTGTGTTTTAATGGCTAGAGAAGGCTGGGTAGGCGATGAAACCAAGTCCGAGGCAGCAGCCGGTACTTACGCAAATTGCCAGAGATGCTCCGACTTCGATATTTCGACCACTCTTGCCGACGGGAATTACAGGCCCTTACAGCAAAGCCCGGAGCTATGCAATGCCGGGAAACTCCGGAAGTTGTATCACGGAAACGAGGAGAGAGTCTCCTCAGTTTGAATGCGGCATCAACGTGAGTTCAGAATCATGTTTTCAGCCTCTTTGCTCGCGGATGAAAACCTCCGGCATTTTTGCTACCGCCCGCAAAGTTCTTTGCGCGATGAAAAATTATTTTGCTTTTCTTTTTTTTTTCCACCTATTATCGCGTTCAAAATCTACCTGCGCACATTCGTAACCAACTGCCTTGAAAATATGTGCAATTGACTGAAATTTCCGTCCAACTTTGCGGCGGCTGTTTACTCGTCCGGAATGAAAATTGTTCGAGCTCATTTCTCCATCTACTTGTCGTCAAGCTCACGATTTACCCGCGTTGCGGAGGCAAACTTAATCTTGTGAAAATTTCTGTTCGTCTGCTTGGCTGGACGGTTCGATGCCGTGACAAGGGTGGTGGAACCTTAAGGGTAAAACATTCGCCCCGGTGGAGAAGAGTTTCTGCTGTACAGGGGAAGATCATCGAAAGCGGTTGCAGGATTTCCGCCTGCCGGGAAAATCAAATTTCACGACTCAATTTTTCAACGCAGTTTTTCCGGCAAACCGGAAACGGAGAAATAACGCAAGTAGGGAGAAACTTTTGAGGGTGCATGAAACACCGTAAGAACCGGCGGACAGAATCTTTTGCCCTGGGGGAATCGCTTCTCGATATTTGTCGACGGACAAAGTCTCTCCGACTGCGATCGAATATCGGACGAAAGGCGAATACATTTCATTCACGGTCGAGTTTTGCGATCATCCGTTAATCTTTTGCTCCTCTACACGTGTATACGTAAAAATAATAGACTCTCAAACTATAATTTATTTAGTTTTACGTCCCTTTTCCATCACTCAAGTAAACTTGGTCTGAAAAAATTTTACAACAGACTTTTAGCTAGGCTAAATTGAACTACGAAAGCAACGAGTAGCGAAAGTTGATATTTAAACGTTATTAATTTTCGCTAGGCGCCTTCAATGTTAAACCGCGAAGTTCGACGCGTTTTCAAGACAAACGTTCCGCTAGAAATTCATCCTGCAACCGATGCACCCCGGTTCGTTCGCTCGGCTTCAGGGGTTGTTAGGAATAAAGTATGTAAGGTCGTCCGTAGATCCGAGACACGGGAAAAGGGATCGCGACGAAGTGACAGCGTCGCTCTCCCAGCTCCTGCAGCTCCTCAGACTCTTTGCTTACACCTCGTAAACTTCCGGGGCGAACCCACACGCCGTTCCATAAAAGTTTAGTCTTTACTTTGTCGTAGTCTACGTCGTCTATTCGACGAACGTATATCTCCGAGCTCCGGATCCCCGTCCTCCGATTCCCGATCATGCTCGTTCTTCGCGTTATACCTGTATTCGGGTTTTCTCCACCCCCGAGACGTAATCCTCCCCATTCCCTATAACTCCCTCCGTTTTCCCTTCGCAGGGCTTTTTGCGTGTTTGAACAGCCGCGAGGGCGCTAGATTAGGCACGAATTAGGCGAGCTTTTTTTCTACCCCCACGCGAATCGAGACTGCACCCTGTGCAGCCGGCTCGTTAAAATTTCCATTTAATTTTACCCCCGCATTCGTGGCGACGAGGCGAAAGATGAGAACAAAAAGAAGAAGAAACAGCGCCGAAGCTAGCGATCGGCTGGCGGAGGTGTAAATTCGGCTATTACATGCAGAATTTTTATGAGCTGCATAAAAACGCGTGAAATTAAACGTGCTTTTTCAACCTTCTATCTTCCTTTTTCTCCCCCTCAGCTTCACCTCGTCTTATCATTTACCGAAGATAGTTTCTCCCCCGATCTACGTGGAAACCAGAAAGAGTTAGTCCCCTCTTCTCTTCTCTTCTCTTCTCTTTGAATAAATTGTCTGCACGCCCGAATTGCTGTCTCTTTTTCTCTTTTTCTCTTCTTCTCCTTCCGTTCTGTTACCATCCTTCAATTATTTCAATTCTGCTTCAGCCCCACTGCAGCCCATCCCAATATCCGTATACCATTAAAATCCTTTCGCGTTAAAGTTCGCCAGCACGAGTTTCAACCCCCCCGCAATTCTCAACCCGATGTAAACTCGACGCAAAACTCATCCCTGGATGCTGTTGCCGCTGTTACTGCTGCTTCTTTTTTTCGACTCACCTGCAATTGCAGCGGCAGCCCTTCGCTGCAACTTTGCGAAATACCGCGTGAGCAGGGTGCAAAAATATTCACCGTCGGAAAAACGACGTCCGCAACTCTTGTTTACTTTCTTTTTTTCACTCTCCTTGCACTGATGAAAAAAACCTTTCAGAGAATTACTATTGCTAGCGGTAAAACGAGGAATCAGCGTCGCATAATCCTGAAACAGAATAACTTAACTGGACCCGTTACGGTTTTATACCATTGTTTCTAAAATTATGCATCATTAGCATAGTCGGTCTGTGAGACATCGAAGTTGGATTAGTTTACACTCGTTATTTTCCATGTAACGTGTGTTTCGTTAAAGAGTAAGGTATGCCGTTGTTTTTAGTTTTGCTTTTTGTTTTTTTTTTACCGGGGAATTGCTGGCGCAAATGTTTGTCGTACCAAAGCTGATGTTATTACGTACTGAAATCCATTTCCCTGTAAGTTTCTGTTAACCTTATTTATATTCATCGCACTATTCACCATTTCAGAGAACGTGCTGATTATATTCGATGCGCGGAGGGGTGAAAAATTTTAGTACCGAAAAGGAAATTCCACGTTATCAGATATCATCTTATCCGGGTAACAGTACAAAGTTTCTCGCGGCAGTTTCAATCCAGCCGCGTGTAACAAATGGAATAACTTTCTCCCTCTATTCTGATTAACCAAAGAGAAAAGCTAGTCTGTGTGTGTTTGTATACCTGGACCTGTTATAACGGGGGGAGAAAAACATGAAGGGGTGGTTCTCGTTAGGAAGTAGGCAGTAAGTGCTACGGGGAGTGGGGCGCAATAAAGAGGAGGGGGGGGGGGGAACTGACCCGCGAACCAATCGGACTTTTCTCGAGTTCCAATAACGTCCGGGAATCCAGTCCGCGGCCGTCTGCGGGTTTTAATTATTTTTATTGTGCTTTTTGTCGATACGTGAACGCGGGTCTCGGGGGGTGGAGAGGGGGTGGAGGAGGAGGATGGGGAATTATTATTTATGTTCCCGCTGCTTTTCCGTTCCTCTCTGCGGCACCGGCAGCGGTTGAGTTCCGAGGTCAGGTTATATTTCGCGAGATTAATATCTCATTAACCGCCGGCCAGCGGTCAGCTGCTTGTGAAAGCTCTGCAGAGCTGCGAGTGAAAACCAGGGTCGGTATATAAATTATCAACGATCGCTTGGTTTTACGGGAAAAAAGAAAGAAAGCAAATAAAACACGTTCCCCTTGCACCTTCGCCATTCGTCAAAAGTGCCCGTTAATTGTTGATAAACAAAATTATCCGCGAGAGTGACGAGCCACCGACGGCATCCCGATGGCCACGTCCAAGCCCACCATTCTCCTCTCGTCCACTCATTTATCATCATACGGTGTAACCTCGTTTCAAGGGCGTAATTAATTTTGGTCAGTATAATTAAACCCTCTCTCTCCGTCTCGCTCGCTCTCTCGCGTGCGATTTCTAACGCTATACCGAATTCCCTCGACCGATCCTTTGCGCCCGGCGATAACAATTCAATCAAAATCTTCATTAAATGTACCTCATTATTAACAGCGTTAATTGTTTTACGGATTTTATACACGCGTGGAGTTCGCACCATCGGTTTACTTCGTCTTCATGTCTTTACAACATTTTTGGTAACACGCAATTTTCAGGATATATAAGGCACGTAGTTTGAACAAACGTGTCTAATAATACGAACAAAAATATTAATCAAGTTGAATCTCTTTGAAAATATGTTTTTATTAATACGGGAAACAATTCAACAGCCACCAAAAATCAACATAATACAAGTTATGGAATATTTGACTGAAGTTAATTACGTTGATTCAAAATGGAAATATGAGTGAAAAATTGATAAGCAATAATGTTATGGCATTCGCAAAATCCCACGATGTAAAACAAGTTATGAATCTGCTGAATTTACGAACACTTGCCTAGGATTTTTTTTCTTCGAATTTATCATTTATATAATTATTTACAAAGTCAAGAAAGAATTTTGCATATAAAAATAAATCTGACTTGGTTATCATTAAACTTCGGTGTCCCATTTCAAGACTGAATTTGGTAACGATTTTACCTTGAAAATTTTCAAGTCAGCAACAAGCCAGACACGTTTAGCTGATTTTGTTTCATTTCTGCGCATCGAGGCGCAAAAGTTGGAGGAATTATTTAAGAAAAAGCTTATTGCACGGTAGTTCCAAAAAAGAGGCCGGGGGTGAAAACAGCTGTGAGAATATGTTTCAGTCGTCGATCACTTTACGTCGACATGTAGACGTATTTAAGGTCGTGGTAGTTGGCAGGCACACGGGGAAAATTTGAAATTCCATCAGAGCTCTGCCGTTCGACGACGACTGACGTCGAGTACCAAGTTTAGGTGTTAGGTGTTACTAAAGACTTACCCGATTAGTTCCGCAACTTCGACTTTCCCGTTATTAGCTATATGTACCAGAGTCTCGACAGCATTAACAAACTGACAGAGCTTCGCGTCAAAGCTTTCGACGATCGTTTTGCAAAACGTTTATATATATATACATATGTGTTATTTGAATGCGCGTGGGTTCAGCGAACGGAAAATAGCAGCAAGAAAACATCAAGCTAGGCGCAAGAACGACAAGGAGATATTTTTCGTTTCTAATTCACCCTCTTTTATTTCTTCTTTCGTTCCTGGGTGTATCGTTTCGCTTGAAAGAGTAATAAATCCAGTCACGGTTCTATCTGCTTATTTATTTCTCCGTCATTTTTCTTGATTTTCTTTCCTTATTTCTCTCCGACGGACCCGGGAAACCAGAGAAAGCGAGACAGAGACAGAGAGAGAGAGAGAGAGAGGAGAGAGGAGAAAACGAAAGCTACTGTCTCAGCCTCCGAATTAATATGTATCCGAGTGGCAAGATCCTTTTCCTTTTTCCTACCGGCCGATGTTACACGGACACGAAGCGACTTAATTCGGAGAGTAAACTGCTGCGGGACATCTGATCTTTCTAATTGACCTTACAAAAATGACAAGCCAAGAGTTACATACCTGTCCGATTTATACCCGTGGACTTACTTTTACATTTCACCCATGCAGAATTCGATCCTTAACAGAATGAAAACAGGTATACCTTCACTTTCGAACTAAATCTGCGTAAGCTTTCGTAAGCTGCGAAATATTGTTTCCAACTTTGAAGACGACGATAAGTATTATGTATTTATCTACGTTTAAAATTCGAGAAAGAGTCGAAGAGTGACCGCATGGCGGTGTTGCAGAAATAATGACGGTAACAAAACTAACAGCGATAGCAATGGCAATGATAATGTGTAACAGCATTGCCGAACATTATGAGATGATGGCTGGGGAGAAACATCGGAGGACCAAATATTACGATCCGGACGTCGAATCTCCATGGCAACGGAACGGGGAGTAAATTGTGCGAGGATCTGCTCGCCTAATCGCTCGATACACTGGATCGACTGGGACCCGCAGATATAAATTTTGAATCAGATTCGCACGGATGGATAATCGCGGTACACAAACCGCGAGTAGCGAAGGCTTTGAGCGCAGTCGCGATCTTCTCGATTTTGAAAGCTTCTTTGTTGAATGCAAACGTTTCTATGCGCCCGTTCAATTCATTGAAGCAAAATTGTAAACCGACAATTTTCGTTCCGTTTCATCTCGCTTGACTTTGACGTCATCTCCGAATAAATGCATTTTATTGTACAAGTCGACGAATGACTTTTTGAAATTATCTTATTACCGTTATCATTCTTGGCCGATACTCGTGACAGCGTAATCATTATTTCGGGTCGCATGAGGAGACTGACAGTGACGGGCCAGACCTTGAGCCCAAAAAATATTGTCTAAAATAAGACTCGATGGTGGAGAGTAAAGCTGAGCGAATAAATCAGAGGGTCAATCGCGAAAGCAGCCCAGCAAGAAGTAAATAAGTAAGTGGATAAATGAATGAAACGAAAGTACAGACGTTTGAAACATTTCACCATATATACTTCCAATGATTGTTTATCCATATTAATTTATGACCGAATTAAGTTCACGTAATTAAGCCCGGGACTTTATAGTCGGTTCGTGAAAATCCCGGCAAAGATTCTGAGGGGAACGTTTTTCGCGCGTAACCAAGTTCGACGATTAATCCTGTTGTTTGAAATTGTTTGGAAAGCAGCACCGCGGTTTTGAGCCATTCCTGAAATTTCGGTCGTGCATTGACGTGGAATACCCGCGTTCAGGATAACCGGTCGTTGTCATCGATGACACGTTTAGCATATATAACCCACTCAGCATCGCTTAAGCTTTTGATTAACCGAATATCCGATCGCCGGAATCGCGAGGCTGAAGTTACAACTTTACTCCGATGACTGCGCGGCAGGGTAAATTTAACGAACTTTTATTTCTTAAAATATATTTTTTTTCCGCTGCATTTTACTAAATGCGTTACACATTGTGTATCCACGTATTGTAATGATTCTGTTTCAAGCACGGTCAGAAATCAGTTTTGTTGTACTCGTAAATTTGCATACTTTTTTCTCCTCACCTCAAACCGAACTCTCCAGAGTTGGAATATTTTTTACTCAAACTTTATACACCGGCCTGCACCGAAGTCGAATATTGAATTATTCATCAGCCCAAGATGCCATATTAATACAGTTCGTTAAGCGCAGTGAGGTATATGCATCCATATATGGATGTACGTGTGTATAGATGTGTGTATATCATTAAATTGGAATCGATTAACTAATATCTTGACATATACGAAGATTCTAATTCAGCTTCCACGTCTTAGACCGCAAGCTCTATTCGATTTCATGGATTTACTAATTTTTTCATCGTTTTTATCCTCTTTTTTTTTTTTTTTTTTTTTTTTGTTGCAAACGATAATCTCCGGCACTCGCTCACCCTTTTTCCTCTCATCCTCTCCGCCAATATATGCGAATGTCAGAGCTCGGCGTGGCAGCAGGAAGGGGAGATTTTAGAGCGCCTAATTTATTACCTTCTGTCACCTGTCGCTTGAACTGACAAGTAAATATTTTCAATCGGACAAAAACCGGGGGAGGTCGAGGAAAAAAGTACAGTTCGGAAAGAGCGAGAGGGATAGACGAGTGAATGGGAAAACGCGAGAGGGAGAAAAACTGAAAAAGACTGATTGTCGGAGAAATTGGGTAACGAATGATCGAGCCGTGTGTTACGAAGTAAAAGAGGAGAAAAAAAGGGAGAAAACACAAACAGATGAAGAAACAATAAAAAAGAGGCGGCGGGGGGTGGAAGCAACTCGCATGAAAAACTTGTTAACGATGGCGGGCGAACTTGATCCGGTGAAAATATTATAGCCGGCAACAAAGTTTGCAAGAAGAAATTACACACTTGCAATAACCGTTGTTGGCGATAAAAATTCATGTGCCTAATATGTGTTATCTGTATATGTGTACATACTGTAAATAATAAACCCATACAATAGACTGCGAAGCTGTATTTTCGGCGAAAAGAAACTCCGGCTACTCACGCCGCGAATTCTGCCAAACCGCGTTAGATTCGCGAAGCGAAGATATCTTGCGATATTCCGTGCACGAACCGAACGGTAAAAAATGACAGCTGCTACAGATCTCAATGATTCTCTCGGAGATTCCTACACAATACTCAATCACTCTTTTGCTTCGAGACCGCAGAAAGTATAGGTATATACCTATATTGCAAATCCGTTGCCCGAGAGCTCGTGAACAGATGACGTGTGTCTGTCTGCCTCATGTCGGCGCGATTATCGTTATTGCAAAATTTTGGATTTTCAAAATAATGTTATTTTTGTTGAAAATTCGATGAAAAGCTCTTTGCTGCAACGTCTGCTCGTATAATGCAGTAACGTTTGACGAATACTCGAATGTATTTCATCACTCCAAGTCCCCTCTGGTCGAAAGAATCATTTTTTTATCACAAAACCTTTGTGTTCTTGATTCCAGGTTGAATTTTCATAATTTTTGCACATCTTTTTCGCACCTGCTGAAATGTAGGGAAATTATTTTCAACAGGTATGCGACTCCACCGTGCGAATCATGGAATATCGAAGAAATTCGTAGAGCGACGGTACTATTTTCTGTATAATTAATTTCCGCTTCATGTATACATAATAATGGATCGGCATTCCCATCGGAAATGGGAATTTATTAATTAACGTTGAAATTTTTGCAAGTCGATTTTAATTGCACCCTGCAATACTTACACAGTTCCGCGTCCGGACGAGCACTGCGAACTATATGTGACCGATAAGTGAATTCTAACCGAAGGGTTGCATAATTGCGGTCGTTGAAATAATAACGATGTATATCGCGCAGCACCGCTGTCCGTAATGTGCAGCAATACCGATCGCTTGCCATTGATACCCGATTTAATTGCCAATCTTCTCATTAGCTCGTGGATTTCTACAAATTGCATTGCCACGCAGCGTCGTAACCGTAATTAAGAGCCGTGAAAACGACAACGAGAAAAAGAATTTACAGATATATCTGACCAAGGCCTGCACGCCTAATGAAATAAGAAATTTGGTGAATCCGAGCGCATATTAGTAACGTAAAGATTAATTCGATTAACTGAACACCCACTTAATTTTCTGCCTCAACATCGTGCAATTTATTCGACGAGGTGTATCTAAGCTGTAGGAGGGGATTTCTCGCAGCCTGTGCAAAATCGCCGAGGGACGTTCGGACTGTCGTCAAGAATTCTGACCTGGGGGGGGGGGGGGGGGGGGTTGGAAAGGGGGGATGAGAAAAAAATGTTTCATTGGTCGCAGGCGGCGGGGGTTCGTATATCGGTGGTGTAATCGGGCATGAGCCTGGCTGTCAGAGGCAGAGAACGTCTCCTAGGAAGGAGAGGAGAAAAAAAAAAAAAAAAAAATGGAAAAAAGAAAAAAGTTGGGAGAAAAATAGGGGGTAAAAGGATAAGTTGCGAGATCGTAAGACTACTCGAGCGGCGTCGGCGTCGGATTTTCCGGATGGCGGTCGGCCTCTGTTGCTGACTTAAGGAATACGGGTCACCGAGCAACCGCTGCCGCCTACCTTGATACACTCGAAACGATAACCGCACTTCGCTCGTGCTACGGCGTTGTGATATTTTTCGCAAACCCCGCGACTCGCAGTGTTCTGAAAATCCCGGGATTTTACTCGGGGTTGACTCCATCAACCCCTAATTCATCCCCAATTCTCGCCGTTGTTGTACAACCGTGTTGTTTCGAACTTTGATCACACTGAGAAAACTTTCATTTGTTACAGTAACAAGAAAATTTCAGTAAAATAGGTGTCGTTAGAAAAACTGTTTGAATATTGTTGGAATTAGGAAGAACGAGGTACGCCTAACTATTTTGCGCTATCGCCGATCCTTTTTTGGTAATTGCAACGCAAAATCAGTTTGCGAGGTTTACTCTACTTTTTTTATTTAAACAAGGCTTTAACGTCAATTTATTCTTGCACAAGCGTTAAATTTTCGCAACAGTTGTAAGAAAATATAGCAACAGTGATCGTAACGAGAGAGAATAGTAACGGATACTAGACTTTCTCGTAACAGCTAGAAAACTAATTTTCATTTTTCACCTAGAACTGTATTTTTCGATTGTAGTAAAAAGTGAAAATAGTTCAGAACTGAACGGTAACCGGAACTAAAAGTTTCTCTCAGTTCATGACTCTGGCGATCGGATCCCATTAGCGAGTTAATCGCGATTCAAAACGATCGTTCGTCGTTATTACCGTCGCTGTCGTTACCGTAGTTGTTGCTGTTGTTGTTGTTGTTAATAATATTATTATTATTATTATTATTCCAAGTGACCTCACCTATAAATATAAGATCCCCGGCTGATCATCGTGACGCAGCGGGGCGAAATAAGCGAACGTAAAACGTGAAATATTTGATGGAAATAGGGCGACAGGTGGACCTGAAGTGTACGTCTTTCACGATCCTTAATTATCCGTCAGTTACATACATTTAACGACGAACCACGGTGGTTATATTTGGACCGGAAAGTATGACGTTTGAGAATTATCTGACCGTACGGCCAGATCGACTCGACCTCGAACTTTCGGATGGGTGGCGAAATATTTGAAGGAAATGAATTTGAATTTGAGACACCTGATATTCTCGAAATCTCTATAGCAGTTGACGGTGTTTGAAGTTTTATAATTATGCTTGAAAAAAATCTACAGCCGCTTGACTTGAGTTCGGGAAGCGGTCACTAGAGATGGGAATGTGAGAAAGTTGATCCAATTCACCTATTAGATGTTTCTATATCTTTTGACAAACCATCTCACATCGTTTTATTGCAGGGATTCCCAAGCAAAAAATCTTGCAAGTAGTTATGATTAATTATCCAAACTTTCGACAAAAAAAATTACTAACTGGTAAATGAGTCTGCGATGGCAATTTTTTTTTTTTTTTTCCGAACAAAATAAGCCGTAAATGATTTATATCAAACCAACAGTGTGGAAAAATCCTTAGGACGAATTTTATTTTATTTTTTTTTCTTAACGTGAAACAAACTCCGGTTGAGAAATGAATCTTGTTTGGAGGACGTTGATTTTTCGGAAGTCACTTCACTCGACTGGATAGATTTTATTGTTTCTTATTACATTCGTATCGGATTGTATTACGTCATAACGTCAAAAGAAGTTACAAATGTGCCGAAGAAACTAAATTTACACTGTCGATAAATATGCGATTAAATCGATATACTTTATTTAAACAAAAATTCAGTACTTGCGAAATGATGCCACGAATTTCGCCAATCGTTTCCTCCCGTCAATTTCGACTCGATTGATTGTTCTAAATTTGTAAGAAAATTATCACTTTATTTTGTTCGTTTACTATGATATTCTAGATTGTTCGTCCTATCGGACGTTCGTTGAATTATGAATTTAAAACTAATTTAAGAATCGGAGGATTTCCATTTACATACAACTGCAATAAAATATCGAAACTGCAGCGAAATCAAATTTTTAGGACCTGATCGGTGACCGATGATTGTTGAACCGGCCCACAAACATTACTGTCGAAACAAAGAAGCCTTTAAGAAAAAAACCAACATTCGTCAAAAATTTGAAAAACAAATGTTAAAAAAAGAACGAAATCAACGGATAGAAAAAATGTATTATAAATTTTCGAACGAGTTTGTTTTTTTCGTTTTCTTTTTTGCATAACCAGAAACGTTTGTTCGCTGCAAATCCTGAGAATATATTTCAAGGAATAATTAACACGGAGAACCGGCGTCGTCTTATCGGTCCCGTTAATATCAGGGAAAAAAGAATCCGCGGTACGATCAAATTTATGGAGAAAATGAGGAATGAGAGAAATAATGGCTGCGAACGATTCCTCGCAAAAGACGTCCCACATTACGCCGACATGCAGCGAGGCCCGTCTTTCACTCGGTTAAAACACACGTACACGTATTGATATACGTATATACGTACATACACACATACATATTTATGTATAGACGGAGTAACTAGTTACGACCGGTATAAAGGCGTTCCTGAATCATAAGAGGGGGGGTGGTAGGAAGGGAGGAAGGACCGCTGCAGGGTTGTAATAAGAAGCGGTATCTCTTCTTCGCATGATTAAGCCTGGCGGTAGTAAATCATCAATTATATTCTCGTTAGGGTAAGTATGGCGGAGGAGAGGAGGACACCTCCTTACATTTGGTATACCGAATTCGAGTTCGTCCGTGCGGAAAGATATCCTTGGATTTTTTCTCCTTGCCTTCGTTTTTTGTTGTCGTTGTGTTTTTTTTTTTTTTTTTCTTTTGTGTTTGCTCGCTCCCGCGAAATTTGGCTTTATAATGAGATAATGTCCCGAACCGCACCTGTCCCTCGGCCCTGATTGACTTCGTGAGACTGTAATCGCGACTTTCGTTTTCCACCCTCCCGCGAAGGGTGTAAAAAAAAAAGGTGGAAAAAGGATACTTGAGGGAAAGTCGAGGTAAGCTCGGGAAAGCGGATGATACAAACCGAACGCCGTCTTTCGCCTCGAATTTACTCGGGTCAGGTTCCGCAACACGCAGCTTCCACCGAAGGGACTCGCGTAATGGATACGAAGCAGGTTTACCGGGGTAATTATTCAAACAAAGTTAACCCGCTTCGACGTCCAACTGTATATTACGTTTGTCCAACGGCTGTTTGCCTTCACCACCCGCACCTTCCGACACACCGCGTGTCGGGGTTAAGGCATCCCTCAAACTGGACCCTGACCAATGTCGTCTTTGGAGGGTAGCTGGTACGGAATTGATGTTGTTACTGCCACGGTGAGAAGAAAACATCGTGAAAAGGAGGGTAAGGACAGTCTCAGATTTTGCGAACGTCGTCCTTTGATAACGGGTTCGGTTTCAGCTTTGGCAAGGGATGGAGAAATTTTTGCGGTGACAATTTGTTTCTTGCCAAACCGCCGTGACGCTACTTCAGGCGAAGCTTGATTCGAATGGGATGAAAAAATCTTTTGGCCAGGATTATCGAGTCGAATACGGTGCAGGCATTCAGTATTCACCTGACAGGACGCGGCTCCTGCGGAAGGACGAGAGGCTGGCGGGTCGTACGTGGCGGATCCCTGGCGTAATATCGTAATCCTGATAAGGGTTCGCGTGTCCTTTGCATCCGGCATCGCCCCGCGAGAGCGTATCGTAACGGCTGGGTAAGCTATCGGAAGTATCCGAAATTTCGAAGTGCCGTCTTGGGTGTCGGGCAGCGGCGTATTAAACCCGCTTATAATCCGGAAATCTCGATGCTCATTGATTTCCGCAGCTGCGGGAATTTCGATTCGAGGGTAAAAGGCGACGCGGAAAACGGAAAATGAAGAACAAGGTGCTGCAGCGGATCGTTCCTGCGTTCGTTCGTTCGTTCCGGGTTCAGGTGTACTTAAAATTCGAAGTGAATGCAAATTTCATTAAGATTTTAGTTGCAAATCTTGAAGCCCCGTAAACACCGGGGCGCTTAACCTTTCGGAATATCAAAACAGCTTTTTAATTGCCTGGAATAAAGTCTCTAGCGAAGGTGTGCCGCGGGATTTTCTTCAAGAGGGTGGAAAACCGGAGATGGAGGTGGAGAGGGAATCGGAGCGAGAGAGGGAGAGAGAGACGAGGAAACTGAGATATACGAGCGATAAATAAACGTCGAGGCGCACCAGCCGCCCGGTTTTAATAAATAACGAATTGATACATCGTAATTAGTAATGCGTCATTCGCTCTCTCTCGCTCTCTCGCTCTCTCGCTCTTGAGCTTGAGCTTCGGCTTGAGCTTGACAAATTTCCACCTGAAGGCTCTTCCTCGGATTTTACAGGCTCCCGAAGAAGGTCCTGCAGAGGGTCTTAAGGTCGGGTTATTGCATAAATTATTACCTCGACGGTTTGCACAGATAACAACACAGCTTGATTTCCAAGACACGTAAATTGCACGTATATATGGGGCGTTCCATCCCAACGCCGTTAAGTGAAATAAAACGCTCCGTTTCAAAGCTTCGAAAAACCGCGACTCGAACGATTAGCTTAGAAATTTGATGCCGTTTTCCTAAAATAAAATAGCCAAAAACTTCAGGGGGATTGGAATTATTTGTTACATTTTTGTATTTATTAAGATATATTCGAGGCTGATACGGATATGTTCACTCGATGAATAGTCAATCTGCTGCCATCTCGTAACGAAATGAAACCAGTCTAAAGTGAAACGCTCACTTTGTATCACTGACTGCTGATTTTCTTGAGAAGATGCTTTCCTCGGGAATCTATACATAGTTCTTCAAAGCACGAAACATCACCCACGTTTGAGTTTTAAATGAAATTCTTTGAACCGGCGTGACAGAAATAGCGACAATTCATCGCAAAGACCCGTCACTTTCACGACGAAGTTGGGATGATCGCTCAAATTCTTGTCTCCGAGGGTAAAAGGCAATAATAAAAATTTTCAAATTGACTCTCATCGCGTTTTCCTCCGGCTTCCCGCACCTGTATTATTCGCGCTTTTCATGTCGCCCACAACCCGTGTTACAGAGACACGTGAAAAACATCAAGAAACGCCGGTTTGACTTGTGAGCTGAGGGATGGAATTCTTTAGCCGGGCTCGAGTCACGCACTCGAATTCGCCCTCAGGATCTTAGGAGAATGAGAAAGTAGCGGAGGACTTTTTGCACTCTCGGGATACTCGAGAATCGAAATTTTCCAACACCAGGAAAAGAAATCGTGGGGAGGAATTCCGCTCCTCGGGATTATTTTTCATCAAAAAGTCGTATTTTGACCGGGAATATCCGACGGAGAAGCCGACCGTCGTTGCGCGAAGTCGTTCCTCTCGTTGAACCACTTCGTCATCGCTCTTCTCGCAAACTTACAGGGGTCTGTGTGTCTAATCCGGCGTAATCCGGTCAGCGAATAAAGCTTCGGTCCTCGTCCTTTCGTTGAAGGGTGTGCAAATCGTAGGGTAAATAGGGCGCGTCTCACGTGCCATGGAGAATCCTCTTTCGCGTACGCCCGAGGGCCTCTTCGATATTTCGCGGTGTCGATGAAACCCTCGCGACGAGAGAAATACTTTTGACAAACGGTTTGATCCCACTCGGTAGATTTGCTCCAACGGCACCGGCCCAACTCCCTAATCCTCTTGTAAGCACACCGTGAAACGTTGCTCGCTTTGTTGCCAGTCAAACTCTTGTACAGCCGGCAGACTGACCCAGGTAAGCCAGCTTTGTTATCAAGAAGAAGAAGAAGAAGAGAAAAGAAAAGATGAGATAAATTCCTTGCAGAATCCTCGCGAAATAAGTCTTCTGATTATCGTTAAAGGCAAATTTCGAAACCGACAACTTTAGGCACAGCCTTAAATCCTTATTATTATTATTTTACTTACTCTTCTATGCCGGAAATAAACGAGGTTATCGTAACGAAAGATTGGGGGAAAAATCATTATTTTCTTAATTTTATAATGATTTTGAAGAAACTAAAACTTCGAAAGATGAGTGTCTTTTTCTTTGTCACGGTTTACTGAATTTCAGGCAATTCCAAAATCGCGAAATAACGATCTTTCCGCAGGATGAATCGTTACGATGACGTTACTAACTTCAGTATGATGGAAATAAAGCCTGATCTCTAAGACTGTCACTGAATTGAAACATCTGCATATTGAGAATCGATCGCTTAAAGGTCGTGCTTAAAAATTTTGTTCAGGTGAGTTTCGAACATCGCTGAGAGAAAAAAAAACCTTCATTCATACCGTGATTAGAGAAAACTCGATCATTTTAAACATATTAAACGAATGTCATGGTTGGACTAATTTATTCTACGCAACAGTTGAACAGATAATTAATTTTTTTCACATCTTTCATGACTGATATCATTTTACTGATATTGTCAAATCGTTTCGTACAACAATGTCTGTGACAAATATATTCGAACGTTTTTTTTTCTTTTTTTTTTCTTTCCCTTTTATTCCAACCGAGTCCCGTCGTCCCGCGCTTCCCAGGATATAATCCTGCGGAGGATGCGGGCCTCTCGAAAGAGAGCATCGCGTCCTCTCGGCGGGCATCAAGTGGGCGCGGGGTTCGTGCGTGCCTGCAGCTTAGTCAGGACTATGTTAATCACGAGGGGAGGGAAAGGCGGCGACGCATCCTGCAGCCCTGCAGCTTCTCCCGCCTCTCGAAAGACGTCGACGCGGTGATACGCGACCGATATTGAATTACGAGACCAGCGTGAGTCACCGCAAGCTTTCGACAAAGACTCCGGCCCTCTTCAGCCACGACTCTCCGCTTATCTCCTCTCCTCTCCTTCATCGCCCTGGACCCCATCCGCGGTGAATTCTCTCTTGTACACGCGACGAGCCAGCCCTCGACTTCCTTTATCCACGTCGCGATTCTCCCGCCAAATTTCACCACGATACTCGCAGCTTTCGATTACACTTGCGGGGACAAATTGGATTTTTCTTTTCAGACTCATCGTTAATACGGACGGAGAAAGCATTCCTGGTGAATTTATAAGACGCCAAAAGTGCCGAAGGAAATGTTTCTTTAATTCAAAAAACTTGCTCAAAAGCGATCGGAAGAATAAATCGAATTATTTGGTTCGTTTGAATTGACGAATCAATTTTTTTCGCCGCACTTGGCGAATTCAATAAACTTCGTAGTTTTTTTTTTTTATGAGTCAGTATTCTCGCGCAGCGAAGCGAATGAAGGGTCGGGCTTTATTTATTCACAATAATCAGCATCGTCGTCATCTTCGGAAATTATCGTAAATCATCTCGCGAATATGTTTGAACACTTGGAACTAAATGTTGCTCGATTCTGCTGTAAAGCTTCCAATTTTTTCATCAGACATTCAAAAGTCCTGTTATACCGGAAGGATGAATTTGTGGTTATACCTAACGCTGAATCGAAGTGTTACATGAAACGGACAAAGAGACCGTGTCGAGTCTCGCGACATGCAAAGGATGAACCCGGAACTTCGTAGAGTTGTGGAACGGAGAACGTAACATAGAACCTATTCGAATCGATACACCCGGCACAGACTGGTAGACGCCATCCAGATGGAACTAGTAACTGGAAACTGGATGGTCAAGATTAGGACGAAAAAGCGAAACTTGCCGCGGCATTGAAAGGCGACATTTCATTATTTCAGGCGATTAATCAAATTTTTCTTCTTCTCCAGATACGGTCAAAAAGCACTCCGATACCGTGAAAAAATTCCCAAGCCTGTAATACTCAACAGACCAGAGAATGAAAATATATATACATATGTATGAGGCATTCCACCCGAAGCCAACCTATGTATGTCTGACGCACACCATCGACGTTTATTGTTATTTTGTTGAATTTTTAAGTATTTGATTAGTTTGGATCGGATTGGATTCGCCAAATTGAATATAAATTGAAAGAAAGATGATTTTTTTTTTTTTGAAAGAGAAACAAAAAAAAAAAAAATACTCCGTCGGTGAGCGTCAGACGTGGAATGCCTCGTATATACCTGCGTGCACGAAAAGGCGACGTAATCTAAAATCTGACGTTGTTCAGGAAGTCGGGATGCTGTGAAAGACGATTGAGAGGGAGGATTTTTTTCATACATGGTATACGTATACATATACTCGAAGCATGTATATATAACGGTCGATAAATTTGCGTTACAGCGTTGCTGACAGCAGGTGGTAAAAAGCTGCTGTACAAGTATATCCTCGGAGAGAAAAAAAAAAAGGGAAAAAATCGCGGCTGCGAAACGACGTAGCTAAAAGTCTTGATCGATTATATATGACGTAAGAGATCGCATCGAGTTTCAAGATCGCTGTTGGCCGGAAAGAGGGGAACGAGAATCGACACACGTTGGTGGATGTACAACGACGAGTGTGGAAAAAAAAAACACCATGAAAGTCCATGGGATACGTCGACGAAGAACAAGACACCCTTATGACAAAGCCAAACCGTTGACAATGGTGGTCATATATTTTTTGCCACAAACCCGTGGCAATGGCGAACATGGAATGGGCGGTCGACTTCACCCCACAATAAACTTCGCAAACAGACCGCTGGACCGATGATCGTTTGTCATAATTAGCGAGAGGTACGAACGACGCGCGATGTCGCGCAATTTATTTCTCATTGCTGCCGTGCAGTTTCCGCCACTCTACGGTACAGACGATATTTGCAGAGGATGATCGCAATTCTTGCGATCCTTTCGACGAACGGATTTTCCCGTTACTTACAAATTATTTGCGAAGGAGGAGGAGGAGGAAAAATATTGGTCCGGATCTTCGAACCGCAGGACGCGGTTTATGTACACCGGGAATTAGAGATCAGGACTCGGAAGAGAAAGGTAAATAGGATTCAATTATAAACATATATATATATATATATATATCTGATAATCGAATATCGTCCGAGGCGGAAGTCAGAGGAGCCGTTTCCTCGAGGCCTTTGCTAAATAATTGAGAGCTTTTCCTGCATCGGCGGCCGATTTCTAACGCAGGTTCACCGAACGATCCGCAAGCTCGGCTTCGTTCTCTTTCTCTTTCTCGCTGTCTCTCTCTCTCTCTCTCTCTCTCTCTCTCTCTTTGTCGCTTCTCTGCAGGGCTGCTCTTTGAGCTTGCGGGGTTAGGTTTGAAATTTACATCCTAAAGTTGTGAATCGCTCGTCTATTGTTTTACCGGAGATCGTAGACCTGCTCGGGCGGTGGGCGACCCTCGAGTTTGTCAAAGGCCTCTCGCGTATTGAAATTTGAAATATGTATAATCGAGGACCCGAGGGGACCAACTTTTGAACGATCCCCATCGCCCTCCATTTTTTTACAATTTTCGTTTACGGTCAGATTCGCTTTTGACAAACACGTGGAAAAGTTGGGCGAAACAAACTGATAAATCGTCAAATTCAAGGACGAATGGACTGAATGCATGAAAATTTGTAGGAAAAGACAAAAATACCGTCAGAAAAATCTTGAAAAATTTTATTTTCGTCGATCGGAGAGCGGACATGAATGAAATAACATCCTTACCATATGATAGAAATGTGTTTAAGCAAATTCGAACAACGCGATCAACTAAAATATCAACAATTTCAGATAAGGTTTTATAATTAGAAATTTCGATACAATTAAACTCGTGTTTTTATGCGATTTTATTGTTCTTGGGCGAATTTTGTTTATAAAGAATTGGCGGCTAATTGTAAAACCTGAAAATCGGGTGACGCGAAAAAATGATAATGCCGCGAAAAGGAAGAAAAAGAAATTCTCAGGGTACGAATAAAAATGGGAATCGTACGTTTGCAGGTATTGAGAAGATTTGAGAATGTTTAAATAACCGCGCTTTCGAGCGGCTCCTGACTTTTACTTCTGTTCCATACACGTTTACCTAACTTCCGGCAAGACAGACGGAAACGATTATACAACCTCTGAAAGAAGCGCTCTTTTTTAGTATGATCGTAATAATCGAGTGTGAACCGAAAGCGTCACAACAGCGTGAAAATCTGCGTTTAAAAATATCGTTCTCGCTCAAATTTTCATCTCGTCTTATATATACATCCTATATGTGCGCACTTAACGTATCGCGTTGGTTTATTTACGTAACATTTCCTGTATGCAGTTGATGCGCCGAGCTTGTCGTGCGCACTTTTAATTTTTTCGAATATTTATTTTAACCGAATTATACCGAGTCGCTGAAAAGTCTGAGAAAGCATCGACCGATTTTTTTTTATTTCCCAGTTTCCGCAGGCTAATTTTTACGCCCCAACTACTGATCCGAGAGAGTTTATGTAACGCTAGGATCGAATTGATTTTTTAAACATCTTCCGCTTAGCAAAGTGGCGGCCCCATTAGCCTGATGCGAGAGATGATAAGCTGCATCGATCGAACAAGTGCGAACGGCTCTGAGTGCAGTGCAGTTAAATTGCGCAGAATTATACCTTCCTTGAACCATTCGATGAAGAATTTTGCACCCACCAAGCGAGGTCGGGAAAGTTATACGAGAAGTAAAGACAAAAATTATATTACACTGGTCAAGAAAAATTCACTTTTTGTGTGTAACACGAAAACTTTTGGTTGATTATGTTAGGACCAAGGTTTAGTATGATAGAATTTATGTTAGAATATTTGAGATACGAATAGTTTTATTGTGATATGATTTTTTTTAGTTTTTTCCAAAAATACTAGGGGAAAAAATTAGGTTATATTTAGTGTTATAGTATACTGGTGAATAAAATTTTCTAATAAGGAAGGTGTTTACTAATTTGGAATTATTTATCTACCCTCGTTATAAAACCACATTTATTTTGATTCGATCAGGTCTAGTTTTTATGTTACAACATTTTTTTTGAGTCAGGGTATTTCGTTATTTACAATAAATACCAGTCGGTTAGTTACGATGAATAAAAAACATCCTGAATCAAAAAAAGTAAGTCAAACCGATAAACGTTCAATTTTACCGGTAGTAGTTGTAACGCAAAAACTATACCTGGTTGAATCAAAATAAATATGGTATTACAACAAGGGTAAATAGGTATTTAAAAAATTAGCAAGCACCTTCCTTGTTATAAAATTTCGTTGACCAGTGTTAGTAGCAGAAAGTGCATAAAGAGCAGCAGCTTCTCTTTTTTTTTTTTTTTTTTTTCCCTCGATTAGACGTACTTGAGAAATGTGCATTATTTGCACTCGTTTCAGAGTTGAGCGTTGCTCGTTTATTAATCGGCATTGAAGTTTAACGACGTGTACTCGAGGAGTATGTACCAATACAGGTAGAAGGAGTTTTGCCGCTGTGTATTATATAGCCACGGATATAACTGGTAACTATAAAACGGAGAAACTGCAGAAAAGCACGAGAATAGCGAGAGAGCGACGCGGCGACGGTGAGCAACTGACCCCAGCGGTATAGTTTGCTGTGTAAATTATACACGTTATAAATTATTTATTCACTCACAAGTTTCGCGTTATTGCCGCGAAGCAGCCGCTTTTGTTTCACCTCCTCCTCCTCCACCTCCTCATCCTCCTCGTCCTCCTCCTCATCCACCTTCGTCGACGACGCCGCAGAAGCACCGGCAGCTTCCATTCCCGGGAAGTAATCTCGGGAAGAGTCAAGTTTCGAGATTATAACGAAACCCTCTTATTCCTGGAGTGGCTAAATCCGTTGTCTTGAGGATTTACTCGACTTTGTTACACCCTATACTCCGAACCCGCCACATTTCTACTTAAACAATCCAACGACTAACCGCTATATACCCGCATTAGGACGTATGCTAAGCTTTCTCCTAACATAATTAATACCCAAGCTACCTCTTATCTCTCTCTCTCTCTCTCTTTCGGCATTTGTGAAATAATAACAGCAAACGGTGATCAAGGATCGTGAGTACAAGTATAAAGCTCAAGGTAGCGAACCTCGACAAGTCGGGAAAATATACAAACGACTAATTTATACCTGTTTTAATTCGGTAAACTGATTCGCTCATCTCGCAAGCTTTCAGTTTGCTCAAAAAAGCTCACTGCACTTGTCTGGTGAGGAAAAAAGAATCTTCAGTTCAAAGATCCGGATCAGTATTATGAATTAGTACGAAACAATTTGTTAGATTCTAGTAGGGTACGTCTTATTCAAATCAATCGTCAAATTATTCGACGTCGAATCAAGCAAATTATCATGAACAAGTGCTTCTATTTGCTACTGTATTATAGCGGAAGAGATATCCAAAGAAGCGTTTATCTTCGAGAGGCTTGCAGCAGATACAACGTGATCGCAATCGTCTGAATGCTGGGCTCCGTACATACCTAGATGGGTATAGTATACATAAGTATACAAATGCAGGTTTCGATGATGGGAGCAGAGGCTGATAATGGCAGGTATAATTCGAGGTGGGCAACGTTACGTTTCCTCTCTCAATGCGTGAGTATGATCGTACATATAACCTAGTTAGCTAGAGCGTTGTGCCCCATACAATGTGTGCATGTAACGAATATGTATATATATAATACATATGCCCATTGGGCTTTAAGCTCAGCGCAAAGGCACACGCGCTGTATCAAACAGCTGTGGAACACACTGAAATTGACACCTCGAGGCGCAGCTTAATTTTCCACGATTCGCCGCCTCGCGAGGCTTTCGAGTACGCGTGTTTATTTTTTTTTTTTGATTCATTTTTTTTCATTCCCCCCCCCCTCTCTCTCTCTCTCTCTCTTCCTTTCTCTCTCCTGATTAACCGCGGCGAATATTTTCTGCGCAAGGATCAGTTGCGACGTAGAAAAGGATTTTACCAACTACAGAAACAATACACGAAGAGAAATGAGTGGGGGGGGGGGGGTTAAAAAAATAAATAGACAAATTTAAAAAATGGGGGAGTAAAGAGCTGTGGAAGACAAATGTATGTACGTAATACGGACGGTTAGGTGCGTATATGTATATTATATAAGCTAAGTACATCAGCCTGTACAAGCACTGAAATTCCCGTGATGCATTGTAATTACGATCCTGTCTAAAAATAAATTAATTCTCGCTGGAACAGAAGAGGAATCCGAGCGTAACAGGCACACGGACGAAAGATATGCAGTGTGTGTGTGTGTGCGTGCATGTGTGTAGGTACAGGATAACCAAGCATGATGGATATTTTAATCACGCATGTGCCTCAGTGTTTGGATACCGCGGGACTTTGAATTTATCTGTATTTTTTTTTTTTTTTTTTTTGAGAAGAAAAAACGAAAATAAATTAAATAAAAAACAAAAAAAAAAAAAAAGGAAAAAAGAGGAGAAAGTTTTTATACAGTCACAGAGAAAACGGTAATGTATACGTATAATAAAAAGGCGGTAAACGTCGGAGAGACAATTTTTTATTTTATTTTTTATTTCTCTTTCCATCTCTCTCTGTCTCGTTTCATGTTTCGCGAATTTGCAACGATATTTCCAATTAAACGTCCCTAAAAATTTCTCACCTTTGATCCGCGGTGCAGGTCGAGAGCGTTGCGCGACTATAAGAGGCGAGGGAGGGATGAGGATGATGGAGAGGGGAAGAATTTTTTTTCTATACAGCTTCCGTACTTTTAATAACATAACTTTTTTTCCCTCACATTTTTAAACGAGGCTTTGGAATTTTTATGAAAGTAACTCCGATCGCTACGCCGCCATGCTGCAGGTTCAGCACCGCCCAACGATAAAATGTATAGCGTTAATTAATTATGAAATATCCCGCTTGGCACCGCCGTTTCCTTCTCACAATTTTTCATCTTTTAGTTACCATTTTTGTTGTTTTTTTGTTGTTTTTTTTTCTTTTTTTTCTTTTTCTTCAAGTTTAGGCAATATTTTGAAACAATTTTTTTACCTTTCCCTTTTTGTAATTTCGCAGTACCTCGCTTTTGCGCAACATCGCTTCGTATTCCCGTTTATGTAATAAAAACTGTCTTTTTTTGTCTCTTTTTTATGCTTTGTTGTTATTGAAGAGAATATTTCTTGCCAATCTATGCTCTACAATATCAGCCGCTCTCGCTCACCTCGACAAATATTTTGCATATTAAACGTAAAAGCATCGCGGCGGAATTGCAGTCAACCGAGTTTGCGAAACCTTCGCTGGTATTTATTATACGATACAAGGTACGATATATATATATATATGTATACATATGTATGTATTATACATTCACGAGAAGTTATAATAACTAGAAATTTTTATTCAGCTAGTCTACGGCAGTGCAATTTCATTTCAAATAACTAAGTGTAGCTGCATTTACTAAACTTGTGACGTGAGGTCAGAATCTGTTGTAAAATTGATCGATCAAGTTTATTTCTGTAGATGTCTAAACGTGAAAACGAGAGATGCAATAGTCGACTGGTAAATCGTTAACAATATTCAATAGTCTGACAAAATATTAGCGGAAAACTAACGTGGCGCTTTGTTTTCCGTAAAATGGCGATAAAATATAACCGCACTGTTTCCGAGGGTGGTTAAAATTCATTTTCTAAATTGCTTTTACCACGCATCGCTACAGCAATTGCAGGACGATCGAACTGATAAATTGTATGCATTATACGATTGCAAAAAATAGGTATTGTAACAAAGTTGATGAGAGAAAGGGATAAATGGATTTTTAGTTTGTTTAACGACCCACTGCAAGCTGCTTTTCGAGTCTCGCTGATAGCCGATATCGTTCGAGGCTTGCGATTCGTGGGAATCAATCTTCACGCGTAGCGTTTCCGCGTGTTTAGATTTCACTCGCCGTCCTGTCAGCCGGAAATTGACAAATAAGCGGAGATATTAGTTTTGTCGTATAATATCGCACGCCCAAGGTACACGTCATAATAATAACGGGTAGAAAATTACTCCACCCCACGGAATTTCGTATAATCGCTAATTGCCAATCAAGTTGAACGGTCTCTGCAGGACTCCACGATCGTACATCCGAGTTCGATAGTAATAATTGCGAATAATACCAATTACCGCATATTCTACCCTTGCGCCCGGATATTAAAATCGAGAAACTTACGCCGCGGCGGTCCGCGCAAAGTGAATTGATTTTTAATTAACATGCATTTACATTTCGTGAGCGTATTCAACGTACCTGTATACCTACGGACGTACGTATACACACTTATTTATGATATATTTACGCAGAAATTTTACGTCAGAGTTTCGACGTATCGTAAGGCTGACGATGAGACGAGACAATAGGGAGAAGTAAACCGAAAAAAACAAATAAATAAAAAATGGAGACGCGTTGCGCTGTAGAAAAGTTAGAAATTTTCAATCTGCGAGGCTTACAAGAAGACGCAGGCGGGTTGCCGAAGCACCTGAGACCTCCGGTATACGCGAGAGACGATGAAGAGCGGCTCTGCAAACGGCTTCTGCTAGATTGTACAAGTTTCGCAAAAATAATCGAGACGCGTTATTATATTACGGAGCAGAGGCGAGGCGCATAAAACCGCCCCGGACGCCGTTTAATTCATCGACTGGTAAACGCGGAAGACTCGTAAGGTACGTAGATCGGGAGACCCGGGGTTGTGTTTGTACTCCAACGCGAGGAGAGGAATAGCGGAGATTTATGCGGGGATTCCAAAGATCCTCAGGGATCTTTTTCAGGGATTACCTCAGGTTTTCAAGATTTCTTCCATTTTAATAGAGCCATTTATTATCGGCCCTATGTATACGAAATATCATAATACTTGTAGCCTCGGTTTTTTCTTTTTCTTCTTTCTGTTTTGCAGCCTCTATTCCTCATGTCGGTACATAGCTTGGAGAAATATACGTTCCAGCTTGTTGGATATTAATCGATTTTATTGAAACATTAACTGCGGATGTGAAAGTATCGTCTAATGAGGTTCAAATTAATTTACCAATTCATCGTGAAAGATTTTGCTATAAAAGATTTTATTAAAGGTTTGTAGCTACGATTTAAATACACAGTTCTTAGCGGTGCGAAAGAGATACATAAGTGTCAAACGATCAAACGCCATTCGTGGAAATTAATTATCCTCAACTAGATATTTAAGTTGATCATATTTTTCGATTACAATTTTTAGGTGAAAAAATTCACTTTTGAATAAAACATGCCGACGCACGTTTAAGTATTTGAAACCGATGAAGGGGAAGCGAATGGGTCGGTAATATAAAATGGATCGAGTAAGGGGAAAGTGATCGAGATTTTTTATTTTTACGCTGGGACAAAAGAATTGCGATATTCGCATTCCTCGCTGATCCTTGAACGCGACGTCGGCATCCTGCAGCTGTCATACAGCCGGAGAACGGTGGCGAAAAGAAAAAGGGGGAGGATCGAAAGAACGCGGGGATGCAAATTCAATGCTTTTGCAACGCAGACACAAACGGCCGAGCAAACCTTATAATTCCCGTATTAAAATTGCAAAAAAGGCAAAATGACTAATTTGCGGCTTTTCCCCGAGGCCGAGGCGAGTCTACGTCGAGAGAAAAAACCTCTCTCTCCGTCTCTTTCTCTCTAGGCGGTCTGTCACAGCTGAAATAAAGAGAAGGATAGGAGAGAGAGAGAGAGAGAATTGGCGAAAAGAGGAAAAAAGCAAAAAAAAAAAAAAAAGAAACAACGATGACAAATAAAACGTAATGAAAGACGGAAGGAGGAAAAGCTTCGAGAATGAAAACTGCCGTTCGCAGCATCCCTATTCACGCATCCGCTGCTGTTGCATGCCATATTAAAACCGAGCAGTGTTTGCGAACTGTTCTTCTCATTGTTCGAGTCGCGGAACGAGACGCGAAGAGGCATCGACGTCATCACGGATCGGGAATCCCGGCTATGTGTTCCTCCCGATCCGCCTGTCTCGACTTTACAAACAATCGGCTGACTGACCCTCGGCAAATAACGAATATACGCGACGTACACTGGTAAAAAAATTTGTTTAAACATAATAGCCTAGCACGTCCACCTTATGTTTGTGTTATTTGTTAGATTTCTGTTGGTGAATAAGATACTTTGCCTTTTTTTTTTTTAGTATTCACATTCAAATTGTCAGATCAACATTTGATCGGTAAATTTTACTTTTCTTCACTTGTAGTAATACATTGGTTCTAGTAAAAAATGGTTAAATCAAGCTAAAAATTTAAGTGAACCTGCTGGGTCCGTGTACGAAATTTCGAACCGTTTGCGAAACAATAGTTCACAAAATCGAACCAACTAAAACAGAAAAACTTATCCAGAGCGACAGAGGGAGGCAAATTTTCGTTTCAATTTGGGAAACGAACAATCTCATTGCGGTGCAGAAAAGGGAAAGAAAATTTTTTACGCAGGAATCATTGTGAAAATATTGTGCATATATATTGTAATATTGAGAATCGGACCATGCCCGATTTTAAAAATGTTCGTACTAATTTGATACATCATTTATTTTGATTTGGGAGTTGACGTTAGAATCAGAAATGTACCAAAGTTCCTAAATACGCGCGGTGTATTATTTCCTTTCGCAATTCCAAATCTCCATCAATTATCGCAAGATCCAATGAATCGCAGAGGGGCTAGATAACGCTGAAAATGGCGCACCGGGGTAAAAACTTTGGCGACTAAATTGGCCCAAGTCTAATTACGCGTGCCGTTGACGCGGTGTACTACGAATTGCATGCAGGTATAACATGTATAACGCAATCCTCATTCGGTCGTGGAACGCGAATTGCGTTGCACATTGTAGCAACGCGTGGGAATATCTGCACAATATGTATATCACCGTGTACATTTGCGAGGTGCACGCAGGTAGGATACCTAATTGCAGGTGACTGCGCGCCATTTCGCATCGGCGTAAAAGTAATAATTCATCAATCGCGTTAGAAGTGGGTGATATAGCCATGCGACAAAATCCATTGGAGTTTCGTAACATTGGGATAAGTTTCGCGGGTCCAGATGTTGGGATTATACCTCACGCGGTGCCGGGTTATTGCACAGGTAAATACCTGAGGCGGTTATAATAAATCTGAGGTTAATTGCCGCGAGTTAAATTTGCGACAGTCAATTACCAGCTGTGAAAACTTCACGACACTGCACCGGGCGCAAACCCGGCAGCGTTACGATATTCGCGTGTAAACGCTATCCGACACAGACACGTTCTCAACCCACGCGGGAGATTTCAATTCTCAAGGAAATCCGCGAAGCCTTGTATGTATACCTACCGTATGTAATACGTACAACGTATAACGTATAACGTATTGTGTAGGTTTTAGTATAGCTTACGCTGCATGGATGCGGGGATTTGCAAAATCGAAGCAAATACTCGACGCGGCGGCGTTCATTCTTGTATTACGAGAGGAGGGTTTGTGTCTATGGGTATGCGTGTTTCATACACATGCATACGTACTTACGAATGCACGGGGCATCGTGTGCCGCACCTACACGCATGCGTACGTAAATACGTGTATACCTACCCGGCGTTTCGCGAGCCGGGGTTTTAAGGTACCTACCGGCAACAATTGGGTGAATGTCGGATCGACAAAGTCCCCGGAAAATTATTATCCCCCCATTTTGACGCTGAGGAATACGCGTGGCGGCGAGGCAATTGGCAAACTTTTCATATAACGTACGTTATACGTACCTACACATACGTATCGTACCGTATACTGTGTATAATAAACGAACCGCAGGTATGCCGGTATAATTTTTGGTTAGGTCATGTTTTTCATTTTTCGGTGTGATTATTTTTTCCTTTCCTTTCCTTGCTTTTTTTTTTTAATTTTTTTTATTTTTTTGTTGTTGTTGTTGTTCTTCTCGTTTCGCAAAAGGCTTTCTCCTCTCCCCCCCTCCCCCCCCCCCCTACCCACTACGCAACTCCCGCTTGAAATACGACCTTTGATAAATCCTATTGTATACGCAATGTTCAGAAATTCTTTACCTTGTCGGACAAAGAGGGAAACTACGCCCGGGACGCCTGGGCGGTTCTGGATTGCCGTAGTTATATTCTTATATTCCCCGGGAGAGAGTTTTCTCTTTCCCGTGTGGCTTGGAATAAAAAGCTCGCGAGAGGAGAACGAAGGAACTAAATTTTCCATTATCTCACCGAGTGGGTATCTATTTCACATGTATAAACAACAACTTGCCGGATATTATTTATTATTTATCATCAGCTGGCTTAATACATTATATCTAACAACTACACCGCACCATGAAGCAATTCCGCTAATGTACCGCGTGCGACAAATGGATGCAAGTATAATAATGCAAAATTGGAACACGTGTCAAAGAGTTGGCCACTAATCGAATTTTCATTTATATCATGTATATCCACCTCGTAATGTCACTGGGAGAGAAATTTTATTTCGTTATACAGTCATTAGGAAAATGTAGTACGGAATATAATCATTCGTGTCAATGATCAAATTTTCTGCTCACCGTAACGTCAACGTCTGTTCGTCTAGTTTACTCCATTTTTCTACGTCACTCAGGGTTTTGACATGACTGGAATTATTTTTTCTATGCAATATTCACAATAAATTAACCACATTGTATACTGAATATTCTGATTACAGGAAGAAAACTTGCACTCATTTTGTAACATTTTGTACTTTCAGTTTTTTCGATAAAGAAATTAAAAATCCGTTGAAAATTTCAGGTATTCCCGATTTTTCAGGAGTGTGGCCACCCCGAAGACCATCGAGTAAAAACGACAACTGTAAGTTATTCTCACGCGGTAGCGATTCGCTCGTACAATTGCGAGATCTTATTTCTGCGGATCACGATTGGTTCTTGAGGTAAAAAATAAAAGAACAATCGGGCAGTAACTCGACGGCGAACGTCGTCGTCCCTTCGCGTCGCCAGCAGACATCTCGTCGGCATTCGGTATCTCAAAAGGAAGGAAGGAAGGAAGGAAGGAAGGAAAGCGGGGGCAGGCGGGCAGGAAGTGCCGAGTTTTAGTCCGATGCAGCAGCGTGCCTCTGTTTGATATTCAATTCGCGATCCGCGAAGAGGTATGTAATACGTGCTTCGTGGACACGGACTAAATCGATATATCGAGAATCCCAATATCGCCCCCCCCCCACCCACCCCCCTTCCCCCTTCCTCCCTGTGTTCCTCCCCACAAGATCGCACGTCGTGTATGTCCTACGCCGTAATTGCACCCCTACGCCTCCCATACGCCTATCCATGGGGGATGATTCCCGGTCTCCGGGTCGGGAAGTTAACCGAACGACATCGTTTCAACCCTCGATGTATGCCCCGAATTGTAAGACGTGAGGAGACGCCAGAATTTGTATCTGGATTTTTGAAATTCGGATGATGGATTATCGACTCAGGCAGAAAAGCTCAGGAGCAAAATCGTTCGTAGAAGTCGACGGTTGGAAATTGGAGGGATTACGAATTGTTGACGGGAATTTCGGGGGTCAGGGTGAAAAGCTATAATTGTCGCACAGTAGAAGAGGTAAGGTATTGAATTTTTTTACAATAATGCAAAAGTTTAATTCACAGAACTTCGGAATGTAGAAAGACGGTGTATAAAAAAGACTGTGCGTAAAGGTAAGAATAAAGAGAGCCTGAATACATAATGTCGATATAAAAATAGAAGAACGAGAAAATTCTCGAGAGTCTGATTGTACTGACTTTTCTATTTTTCGACTTCGTCTTTCCGAATAAAAAAATTTCAATTCCAAATTCGACTTCTTAACTTTCCAACTTTACATATCCATCTATAAATTCGATGATTCAAACGTGAACGCATAGTTGAAAATTGTAAATCCGTAATTTCGATAGAACCTGACTCATTTTCTATGAATGTGGAATTTCCCCTGATCAAATTTCACCGAATCCGCAGTTTTGTATCAGTTTGGTGCATGGTTGCACCACACCAATGCAACCAAGAAGCCAATCACCCGAACGTCCTTGCCTCATTTTTCCCACGGAAGTCGAATCGATGATAAAGAAGAAAAAAAAAAACAAATCGAAAAGACACCACGGGCTTTGGGCGGAAATACCAGGGTGACATTACGGTCACCCCGAAGGCAGTAACAGGTGTCCACGATGTTGGCCAAAGTGAGTGGAGGTCCGGAGTTCTTGGACGCAAAGGCAGGCAGTATAGAAGCAGGTCACGTGTGGTAACCATCGGATACCATGTCTCGGCTTCATAATTAAACGGTTTTGATAACATCGATGGTCCCGCATGCATATGGATGCATATAAGCAACACGGCGCGGGGATCCCGCAGGGTTCGATTCCCCGATCCGAGCTGTAGATCCAGACTCGAATAAGGAGCAGGAGACGCTCCTTTTCCTCCTTCTCCTCCTCACCTCCATCACCGCGGCCTATACCTCCAGACTGTTTCTGTAGGTGCGCCACACAATGGGGTCACAGATTTAACGGCGGCATCTGGTAAAGAATTCCAGGGCGCTGTACAGGTAAGCGAAGGAAAGAATTTCCGAGTGCTCGTAATTCCCGGAGGTCTCTGGGGTGCTTCGGCGTACTGCAACGCCTCGGAGTCGTGCAGGGGCGCGAATTCTGCGGACCCTTGAGCCGGGTTCCGGACCTTTCGAATCGTCCCTCTTTTCCCGAGGAATCAAAGCTCGGTGATTTTCCCGGGCAATTTGGAGGGTCAGATGTTCGGGTGTCTCGTAGGCGTGATTCGTTGCAGTTGTCTCGACTTCGAGCGGGCCAAATTGTATCTTAGATTGAGCTTTTTCATCAGTACACAAGAAAATTCCCCACACCACGAAGAGGATTTACGACTTTATCACGGTCGACGGTCTCGAGCCGCGGAAGCCAATTTGGCCGATCGGTTTATCCCGCGCTTCTCCGTCGCTCGCCTCGCCCTTCGAATAAGGGAAACAAGCTCCCGGTGTTAAGCTTGCAGCGTTACGCAAAGTCAAAGTGCCGACACCCGATTCTGATTAAAAGTCCGGATCGTCCTCCCGACCCCGGCTGGTCATCCGTAATAAGCGATTCCTCCGGCGAGCTGCCTGTGCAAAAACCTCGGCTCCGGCAGTTGAACATTTAAACCGGCCCAGCGTTGTACGTTATAATTTCCCTTTTTACATTCCATCTAAATTTCCACCGGGCCACATTTTTTATGGAATTCCCACGAGGCAGATGTACTTTAGTGGCGAGGCCCGCCCCATCGCGTAGGTATAATAACATATCTGTCCACCTTACACCTCCCGCACTTTGTCACTGAGTCGTGTAATTAAATCCGCACCAATCCTGCCCTCCGAACCCCCCGAGATATGGGCTTTTTATATTTCTTTGCCATTCTTATCACGTACCCGGTATACCTACACTTCTAGTCGAGTCTCTGCCGGGGGTTGAGAATGGCGACCGTTCACAGCCTGAGTCGAAAGATGGATATGAATCTTCTCGAAACCAATTCCAATTAGTCGTTTCATCGGAGGTTCCGTATCGACCGTACTTGCGATAGAATTCGACCTATGCGAAATGCATAATCCACTCACGATGATTTGATGGATCCCAAATTAGCGCGAGATCCTAATATGTTCAGGTACTTATTGAAATCCTTGAAACCTCAAACCTCTAGGTCCTCGTGTATGAATGTTTAATTGGGTAGGGAATGTTCCGTGTATCTAGAAGAACAGACGACGAGGTAGTCCCTCAATTACCTAATGGAGCCTCTGGTGCTCAGCCACACAACACGAGGCTTCGGTCGCAATGACCGCCACAGTTCCCGGATGAATTGACACTGTGGCAAAACATCTCGACGGACAATTTTGATTCTGACATTGATGTGTTTTTACGCAGAGTCGAGATACCGCTGTGGATTATGGACCATCTGCAATACTGACCCCGATAAAAACCGAAACGAAGTCGAGTCTCGGTCGTGATGACGATTTTCCAAGTGTCACTGATTCGCCGACTGCAGCTACTTTTCCTCAGCAATGCGAAACAGCTAAAGGGGCTCGCTTTTGCTCAACTATTTCCAGCTCCGCTTTGTTCCCGATGAGGACAATGGAAAAGCATACGGCCAGAGAAGCGACCAAAGGGAAAAGTCTCGTCACAGAGAACGTGCAAAGTTTCCTCCAGCCGCATTTGTGTACCACAGATACAGACCTACATTTTGGGTCAGAGACTGCGATCAATTCGCGCGTTTCGGGTCCTGGGTGTAGGACTAGAATCCACTGTGGCTAATTTACCCGTACAGTTAAAACCCCTCCTGCACAACATTGTCCAGCCTTGCAAAACAGGCCAGGGGTTCGCAAAGACCTCCACTCTCATCTCTCGCTTTGTTATGATTTCCATGATTTAAATGTAACGCAATAAAGCTAATGGACGAGGTTCCGCTCTTCTCTCACACTCCGTAAAACCGTCACTCGACCGCCAACTCTGGTTTCGACATGCGTTATGGGTTGCCAGTCAAGTATGGGGGGAAGAGAATGCCGGACGAATCCACGTCAAGTGTCATCAACCAAAAGGTACAACGTTGCGTTCGTTTTAAAGCCCCCAATTCACGGTTTGTCATACGATGAACGTTACGAGTCCAATGATTTAATTTTTAGATGACTTCGCCGAAGAGTGACTCCAACGTTGAGCCTAGGATGGAAATGCGACCAGCTGGTAATGCACCGCAGTACCGCATTCCCTGCCTAACGGATCCTATTCCGGATCACAAAAGAGTCGAAGAGCAGCAACGACGCGACGCCCGGAGCTGCGTAACGGGCTTTTTATCTCCGGGATGACTCGAGGAGCAGCTGAATAACCGTTAGAGTCGGTCTAATTGCCCCGGACGTAAGGTAGGCGAGACACGTGCGAGGCTTTTCTATGGGTACCAGGCGATTAAATAAAACTTTGCTTCGTCCTAATCGACCCGCCGTCTCTCATTCCAAGAGGGCGACGTTCTTCCTGAGCCACCTCTGCAGCTCCCACGCATTCGCGGAGCTCGAACCGCGTGCCGTCGCGTTGATAGTCGCCTGCTACCTCACTCTCCCTCTCTCTCTCTCTCTCTCTCTCTCTCCCCCTCTCATCCCCGGAGAGTAATCAAGAGGATAAATAAAAAGGAGAGCTTGAAATTTCACCAGCGGACACGTTTGACCTTGTTTTTTCGCCCTTTCTCCGCAACGTGACCCTCAGTTAAAGCCGTGACGGACGGATGATCCAGAAAAATGTCACCCCATTCAGCAACGCTCGGTATTCTCGTCGCTCTAATCGCAACATTCGTTTTTAATATCCTTTATGGTTCACCTTCGTTAGAGAGGATCATCGGATAACGATGCTTTCGGAATCCACGAGGGCTTACAATCCTCTTGGCATTTGTTTTTTTTTTTGTTCAAGCATTTCGGGACCGAGATTGTAATAAATACGACGGTGTCCTTCCGCAGCCGACTATCGACTGCAGGCCGTCTTGAGCAGGGAACGAAGTCGAAGCTGAATAGAAAAAGTAGAGCAGTGGTGGAATGACGTGACTTGGGAGCGTCAATAATCGAAGTGGAGCAGCTGCAGGTGCCGGCATAGCCACTCGAGTGCATATGCAACGTGTCGAGGGTTCGGCGCTGTGATGGAAATCCCAGAGAAGTCAGGAATAACCATCGGAACACCTTGGCGGAATTGAGTCCAGGTCCTGCGCCTGGTTTTCCGGGTAGTATAAGAACCAGGAAGTAGGTATTATACCGAACAGTTAACAGGTGGGATGTGCACGAACGGAGTAAATAGACGGCGTTACTGGAGATAATCGTACCTCTTTCACTCAGCTGGCGTTTCGTTCGATCCGCACCTGCGATCCGAGGAAAAGAAGACCATTGCTGGGCAAGTTCGACAACGGGCTACATCGTCAATTTCTCTTTTGGCAAGAATGGAGTGTACATAATTTATTGCAATTTTCTGGTAACATTTTATACATATATTCAAGTAACTGTCGTGATTGTTTGAAAGTATTTCCTTGGAAAATATGGATGATGTCAGAGGTCTCCGTCAGACGTAGCTGTTTGTGTACATTCTGGAGGCCAACAGTTTTCATCTGAAATTAATAGAGTTTCAAATTTACTTTGATGACGTGTTTGTCTTCTATGTGAACCTAATTTGACCCAAAAAAATTAAACACTGCATTTTTAGAGGTGTTTGAACAAAAGAGCATAATTTTTTGCCATTCTTTGAAAACTTTTTTTTCCAATAAAAAAAACAGTTTAAACAATGATATTATTTGAAATTTAGGTTGATATAGAAGAAAGACACGACCTTGAAGTAAATTTGTAACTATTGATTTCAGATGAAAACTATGGCCTCCGGTGTGATGGTGACCTCCGATGGGTGGCAGCTGATACCTTCTATATTTTCCAAGAAGATACTTCGAAAAATGACGATATTCATTTTAATATATGTATAAGATTTGACTTGAAAGTTTCGATAAATTATGCACATTTCTTTCTTGCCAAGAATAAAATTCGTGAAAATCACTCAAAGAAACGTAGTCCTAAACCTATTTCCCCCCTTAAGTTACCTTACGGAGGCTTTATTTTCCCGACGAGCGACGTGTATAATCACGAATTCTTGTTACCAAAATGAACTCGGCACAAGAGACACTTAGTCGCTCTCTAAAGCGACTGCTCCTCTGGCTTGTTCTTCGCCCTTAATTGCGCGCAATTTCCTTCTATGTGATTCGTTTAACGACGCGTATAATATAACTTCGCCTCGATTTAGGAGAACGAAACGTGTTAGGTACGACTTTCGAGGATTTTCGTTTCAACGATCTTGCGACTTCTCGAATATACGATTATGCCAGGGTTTTAAAATCACACGGATTTTCACTCGTCAGCGATTGAGATGATCGCAAGGAGAAGAACGATCCGATCAATGATTCCGCACATCATTTTCAACGATTCAAACTAACGACGCCACGGAGTGAATATCGCAGGCTGCTCTACGGGGCCAATCAGTACTGAGATAATAAATACGCGTGGAAACGATCGATCCGCGCTTTTCCACCGACTTTTCATCTGCCGGTGTCAGTTTGTCGCAATTATCATTACAGCAGCCGAGTGCAGATCGTAACGCGAAAGCTGCGAATGAGGTTCAGGTGGACGGGCATTGCAGATGTCTATTGATTGCAGTTTGCAATTGCACCATGCTGCATCCACAGCTCGGGGAGTGGTACAGTCGTCAAAGTTTTCCTTTGCGGGCAAATTAATTGCAATCCTCCCTGTTTTATTTACCCATGTCAGACGTATTTATTTGCACCCTGGGGTATAACCTATACTTTGTAATGCAATGTACGACACGCATACCTTCGTTTCTACAACTTTTACGAATATGAAAACCTGTAGCCGAGCAATGACGAAATTAATTAGCGATTTATATATTTACTGCGGTGATGGGAATTTTAATTACATCGGAAATCACGCGAAGAATACTATATCGAATTGAATCGAATCGAATTTATTGACCAAAATACAAGACCAATACAAGGGTGGAAATATAAGAAGATAGTAGAGAAAAATATGCACAAAAGTGGTAAAAATATTTCTAACAAAAAATTGATAATAGAAAGATAAGCTCAACATTGAAAATTTAGAAAATATAGGTACGTATATTTTTTACGGAAATGAGCACGTTTTTGCTACGCATCTCTGTACGATTAGCGCTCCGCAACACAGAGGATTAATCCAACGTACTCTGTATCGGAGGTAAAGTTTCGGTTAAGTACCGTCGCGACGCGCAATTTTCTGTACTTTGCCGCGTCGTTGTTCTCGTGGAAAATCCACTTACACTGCACCCGTACGGTCAGGCGGCGTAATTCAACGTTATAAAATCAGCTCGTCGACCGCGGCTCGGAGATAAACCCGGAGATTCTGCGCCGATGACGCGAAAAGCGCGAATGGTGTGATCGCGTGCAAAACGTCGACGTGGAAACGAAAAAGCAGCTACTTTGCAAATTCAATTTTATATCATTTTTTTCGCGTTACGCGGTGTAAGATTTTCAACGCGTGAAAATCACAATTTTCACTATTATATACAAATCTCAGATGATTTACATTATTATTAGAATTGAAACGGAATTCTGGAAAAATTTGAAAAACTTTCTACGTTCTTCATCAAAGATTTAAAAACTAAGATTCATTTTCGTACTTATCCCACTGTTTAAATTAATTTCGTTAAAAATTTTGTAATCCTCGATTAAAAACGTCGACTTACACGCGATTGAGTAATTATACCTATATGTATGTATAATGGCATCGTAATAATGTAAGCTTTTTTGCAAAACTTAGTCCCTGATTCTGGCCGGTGATATCCCGTACCCCAGATTTGTAATCGTGATAAAAGCCATTGTTCGAAAAAATGTCAATAGGTAATGCGAAATCCTCGCATATTTTTTCGCCAAACGGTTCAGAATTTTTCCATCCATTTCTGACCCTCGTCTTTTTTACGAGATATGAATCAGGGTATGTCGCGAACAAATCCACGTGGCAGGTATTGTGCACACGTACGATGTACATTGTATACCCGAAACCGTCCATTATTACTGTCGAAAATAAGGCGAACAAAAGTAAACGTTTCCTATTTTCCCGAATGAAATTCGCGTAGGTTCGGAATTATTCTGAAGTTATGCCGCAGTATTTCGTTTAATAATTTATACGCGCGGGATGAAACGATTCATGAGATTGCGAATTGAGAATTCGCCATTTCTGTAATAAAATTTCTTTCATCCAGAGCTTTTTGAACTTTTTCCGGGACTCTTGCAGATGGACGTACAGTTTCCCTCGCAGCCTTTAGAATATCCGCCTGAAGACTCGATTCGCGAAACGTGTCCAGATACAAATCTACATAATATACATATATTCTATCTCTTCTTGCGCCAAGCTTCGTATCGTTGAAAATATTTTTCAATTCAAAAGTATTCGAAGAATACCGCACCCACGCTCACAGTAAGAAAGAGATCAGCGGAATGATATCGCAATTCAGAAGGTTGAGACTGACCTTTGGACTATCCTCAGATGAATGAAATGTTTTTTTTTTTTATTTTTTTTTTATGGAAACGGTGTACGTATAAAATATAAAACGAAGTTTGTGAAAAGCGTTGCTAAAACAGAAGGTTACAGAATGTGTTTAAGAGCAGAAGCGTCTTTTCACATACTTCATGTGATCTGAACCACAGACTGTTTGCGAAGAATTATAAATAATTAGGCGTAATTTTTTCTTATTACGATACCGACATTTTTTCTTCATGCAAAACAAAATGTTCAGACTTTGAACAGCGAAAGAATCCAGTGATTTATTTTTACGCTAAAACAGCTTTACGACACACGTATCACATAAAGGTCCAGAGAAAATCGGTAGAACAAAGGTGACCTCATCGAAGGGGTTAGCGTGTCGAGAAGCCGGTATTTCGCGAGTGAGAGAGAGAGAGAGAGAGAGATGCGAAGTTCACTCGAGCTTGCGGAAAAATCCGCGATAGTTGGCTGCGGCGAGTTAAAGCTGGCTCGCTTTAGCGGCTTTGACCAGCGGCAGTAAGGCGTAACAAAATATCCCCGTAAGTACACACGCCATGCACGCCACTCTAGGTACCAGAAATACACCATACGCGAATCCTGTTACAGCTCAGCAGTCACGCCGGCTAAATAAAGCCGGTAGGAATCGATGTTTCGGAAAATTGTGTTGAGTTTTTGCTGCCATATTTTTGAGTCAAGTTTTTCGGATATCTTGTTCAATTTCAGGCTGCTTTTCTATTTCTTTTAAACTCTTTGCTTGTTTTCGGTCGTGCAAGCTCAGTCGGGAATGAAAAGCGATAACCGTTTCGGTTGATTCCTTTTTCGTTTTTTTTTTTTTTTTTTTTTTTTTTATTCGTTTTTGCGAAAAAATGAGGAAAATATGCTTGAATATCGTACGTACGGAAACGTTTATTCAAATTGCGACGTGCTCGAAGCGAGTGAGCGGGCGAGCACCTGTTTACGAAAGGAAAATTAATGATTAAGCGAGCGAAGGACGTGCGGAATTCCCCGGGGACAACTTAGTAAATGTCAGGAAGGATATGGCGTATATACCTCAGCCTATAATACTAACGGCCGGGGTGTATGTAATACCCTTATAGAGGCGAAAGCGGCGTCGGGTCTCTCTCATTGGTCGCAAATTAATCAGTATGACAAACGAGAGTAGCGACGAACCCGTCCTTCGCAGACCGCCGACTCTCCTTCTTCTCGCGACGTTACGTGACGGGTTCTGTCTTACATCCGAATGTCAGCTTAATTACATTCCGTAGCTGGGTTTCACCGATGTTTACTGCTCGTTATATTCCTCGTCGGCGAGTTATGGACGAGGTCTTGTTCGAATTGAGGAGGACGGGTTACTCGCTTATCCTGCGGGCAATAAACGATCCGTCAACGATAAATCGGGGAAAACCAGAGAGGGAGAAAAAGTCGACTCGTTTCGTACTCGCGAATTTCACCCCCCCCCCCCCCTTCGGGGAGAATATCATTCGATCTTAAATTCGCGGAGGCGCGATTCGAGTAACAGGTTTAGGACGCGTATCCGCAAGCCGAGGATGGATACCGACGAATTTTAGCTTGCATGGAATATTGCAAGAGGGAGGAAAGAAGAAGCGGGGGAGCTGAGGGATCATCGAGTTACTCTATTTCATCACCGGAATCCTGTCAACTGTCCTGGACTTTGAATAGAACCACTCGAGCCAATTTGAAAGTCCCGAGAGAAGTGATACCGTGAAATCGGGAGATTCGTCCTGCTCCTTGACAGCTCCGACCGGGACAAGATCAGCAATTCGTTGCAGATTTTCTTATAGACGCGGGCGATTAGAAACTAACGAAGTAAATTCTCGCGGTTTTGCGAAAAGGTAATGCAGAAATTTGCCGAGGGTAGATTTCCTTCTTCTGCACACGTCCTCGCGTTTTTCTTATCCGTAATTTTTTTTTTCTCCTTCTTTCTCCTATTCTCCCAGTATGGGGTTACCTTCGGCGTGGGAAAAAAGATGGACAGCGATGAGGGGCGGGGGAGGGAGAAGCTCAAGTAAATGACGTGTCACCGAGAACATTGGCGCAGATTGGCCCGCCGCTGCCCGCCTCCTGCAGCAGCTCTTCTTTTCCCTCTTTTCGTTATCGGACTACGTCCCGTCTCTGAGCGGGACCTCCGAGGTGACTCGGCGACTTTTTCCTACCAATTAACTAGACGGATGATATTGCGGAACGGAGCACCGTTCCACGTTTTCCCCGTCTCAACAAATCTCGCCAAATGTCCATAGTCACGTCGTCCTCCGCAATGACCAGCCCAAATGGTCCACTTCAACCCCTAAGAAACGAACGCGCGTTAACGTGCCTCTCCTTTAAAGCACTTTTTCCAACTTTTATTCCTGGACATCGTAGAGGGATAAATGAGGTTCGACTCTTGTCCAAAGTAACGACTAGCTCGAAGAGGTGACTTTTTCACGGCGATAATTAATTGAAATAAAATAAAAAATTACTTCCAAGACCAACTCGAACGATCGATGTTTGGAAGAAGTATACAATCGTAGGTGGGGAAGATGTAACGATACTTGTCATTCGGAACAGTTGTGTCGTACGTAGAAGACGAGGAAGATTTGTTGTTGCCTCCTCATCTGCCAAACCGATGGACCCTTCTTCGAAAGAAGGAAAAACTTTTACATTGTATACCGAAGCAGCGAGGAAATTTCACCCTGCGACTAGATCGTCAACTTCTGCAGACTGAAAAGCTGCAAGCTTGGAAAAAAGAACGTTGAAGGATGGACAGCTGGACCTGAGGAAAGAGAAGGAAGAGCAGAGGTAAAATGACGGTGGTTAATGGGCTACGATACGCGTTTTTATTATATGCCGTATTATTCGCTACGGGGTGTGACTATGATACAGCGATGCTTGACCATTGTCTCCGACAACGAGGAAGCTCTTGAAATGGAAGGCGGAGCCGAAGCGCCCGGAGTTAACCGGAAATCGAGAAAATAAAATATCGCGGTGGAGAACGAAGAACGAAGCGTAACGGATACACGAGACAGAGAGAGAGAAAGGCGGCAAATTATGTCATTGTTCGTTTCATGCTGCATAATAATTGTATCTGTATGGATAATATCGGGATGGTACAATCGCATTTTAACGAGAGAACTTTTAATGGCCCCCTCTTCGCTTTCTGCCCTGCAGTAAAACCTGCAGCGTCGTCTAATCGATGACTCGATTAGAGTTAATTAAAATCCCTTTCATCTCAAGTGTATATTATAATAACCGATTGCGAGGCTCGTTCGATCAACCCAAAACTGCTCAGCCCCTGAATGGAGAGGTCGGTATACACGCCGCACAATAAACATCGAGTATGCTCCAGAGCGGGCGTTGGGTGTCTCGATTCTCAGCCCATCACCCTCTTTGCAGCCCATTGTCCATTTCCGGTTCGATACACCCCGTGCCAATTCGCCCACTTCTCCGCGAATCCTGCACGAGCGAGCCCTACAATTAGGCGCAAACTACGATTTCCATTCGCGCATCACGGCTCAGGGGCAAAAATTGAGTGAAAGCAGAGTTATTTTCAGGAGAGATCGGCACCCTGCTCGCGATTACGTTTTAGCGCACCTGACGATACGGGGGTGGTTACAATTTTAATGAAAATTAGTTTGATAACTCGCATTTTTGAATTACAAGTTTTCAATCTGAACTTCAAAGTGTGAACGACGAGGGTGAGAATGTAAAAGGATTGGAAGATGGAAAGGTCGCAATATCGAATTGGCAAAAACGCGGAAATCCATTCTATAGAATTTAGAAATGGACGACGAAACCGATGTACAGAATAATTGTAAAAAATTATCACTATTCTACGTTTTTACTTGTACTACGTATACATGTTCTTGTTTCTTTCGACGAATCTGTATTTTGACTGTGTCGAAACTTTGACCTTTCTAGTACACCGATCATCTACGTATTGAAATTCTACGGTTAAACTAGATTTTCGCGTCTTTGAAAATTCGATATTGTGAACATTTTAATTTGTGATATTTCTATTTCTATTTTTACCCCGACCCGTTGTAAACCTCAAAAACAACACCGAAGCTTCGAGCAGTTCTACTTTGGTTGCAGGTATATTCAATTTGATCACGTCATTTAGATCTCTGCAGTTCGAAACAAAATCAAAAAATTTGATGTGTCTTTTGGATCAAAATCTGCGACAATTAGCGTTCCAAAAATTCGAAAAGCTCGTTTATACAATATGGACTGGCAAGTCAAATTTCGCACTTTTCATGACTGTTGCAAAAAAAAAAAAAAAGATTCACATTAGTGGTGGAAAATATTTTTTTTTGGAAGGGGGAGAAATATTCGGGGAATAATTCATCGTGGCAATCGGTGGGGAGAAGGTAACTTGAGGGCACCCCGCACGGCTTTTTACCGTTTGCTCTCAGCGCGGTTCCGGGTGAAATTTAATAATTTCCTCCAATATATTCTGGGACAGAATGGCCTTACGCGAAAATGGGATATAAGTAATACCCGGGCGAACTTTGAAAATACGATATGCGGGGGTGGCCAGAGGCCGATAGATTTATGGTTCGTTGGCCCGAAAATGCGGTCGAATAGCCTCGTGCGTGTTTAAGCTCCGTGTCAAAAAATTTCCCCTTCATCGTCGCCGTTGTATAATCGTCGATACTCGTTTATTTTTGTCCCTACAATAAATTGTGTTCCGCTACCTGAACCGCGACGCTTTTTAATCAATCAGCGAATTAGCGACTAAATCGAATTAAATATTCACTTTGCCGTTCGCAAGCTATCCATCTTTCTTTGTAAGAAGAGTTTGATCCGTACCGTACTTGTTTAAACTTTGTAATCTCTAAGCGAGAACTCGCTCTCATGGCATAATATACCGCAAATTCAATTGATTATCGATTAACTGCAACTTTGGAAACTTGAATTTAACGTTCTAATCCTAATCTACAACCAACCTCTCTATTATGTATAGAAACTGTTACGGCTTTCGCGTTCTCTTCTCTTAGATCGGTACCGTTGTTGTATAACGTTCAATATTAACTGAGCCTTGTCAACTTTACATTCCCCTCGCGGCGAAACTTCTTCTCGCGAATATTACGGTTCGAGGAGAGCTCTTAGATATTCCGATTCAATATTGAACAGCGAAGTGCACACGCAGAGCGTCATTGCCTTGTTAATTTTTGCCGCAGTTCACACGAGTTCTTTGACCGCCGCTTACGAATCAGGTATTCCAGAATTTAAATGACTGAATAAAAAAATGAAAAAGAAACACGGAAACGAAACCAACAGGTCTTTACCTAATCTCACGCGAAATTAAACGCGAGAGCGTCAGAGATAGCAATCGTCTAAGACGCGTGGCGAAATGCCACAACTTAAATTTTTACACCAAATTTGACTGTATTTATTCAACTTCGTTAATTGCAAATTCAATAACAGAGTGTCGTCCGTTTGAAAAAAGAAGAGGCTGAAAATAGGAAGAACACATCATTTCAAACAAATCTGCTTCGTGGTAAGATGCCTAAAACATTAAAAGATATACACACTGTTCAATCAAATTAATATAAAAGGCATACGTAAGAAATTCACTAGCGATTTTTTATTTATTTTTTTTTTTTGTTTATTTCAAGAGATTTTTTTATTCGCGAGCACATTCGTATTGCCGACTCAATTAATGGATATTACAATACAAACAAAAAAAAAAGTAAACGTAGATACAATAAAAAATTAGGGGATGTTCGCAAGGTAGTCCTTGACATTGGACGGATGGAGTCTCCTGAATCCATTGGCGTCACAAATGCCGACTTCAATATTGTCCGCGGTCATTTGCCCCTCAAATCCTTCCTTCAAAGTCAGAATAGCGGTATGAACGGCGTCATCGAGCTCCAGATCTTCGCTGTATCTCTTCTCCAGGAATGTTTTACCGTTGATGTGATTCTTTCCCATCGCGGTTGCCTTCCAGGCGTAATAAGCACCCGACGGATCGCACTGGAACAGGTACGGCTTGTCGTTGTCCCAGCCGCAGATCAGCAGAGAAACACCGAACGGACGTACACCTCTGCACAGACATTATTTAATCAGTTCCAAAATGTGACTATGCATGTGTTACGTACTCCGCACTATTTCACAGTTCTATTTCACTCATACATCGACTTTCATCCCTCCTACCTAATAGTCACTCCATTTTGCCAGACAATACAAGCCTTGCACACCCCGTACACACCCGATTACCGCTTCTTATTCCCGGAACCTTGATCCTACACACCCCGCTTTTTGCACACACCCATACTTTGTTTTATTCATTTCTCGATGCAATCCTGGTCCGTCTTTCATACGATATTCTGACTTTACCTTTCGAATCGAACACATGTTCGATAAATCATAAGGCATATTCCAACATCAGCACACCAGACTCGTTCATTTAAATCCCTCACCTAAACTTTCCGGTTGTTCTTAATCATAAAAGTGAAGCGGAACCTCATCTATTGTGTGCTGCTCGAAAATAGATAACCCGTAAATCATTACACGTGGTTCCTTTTAAATCTTTGTGAAGCAATTTTCTTCGACTTGTCTTATGGCCTTCGATTGACAAATGTCAAACAATGATTCTATTATGGAAATTTCCAACGAGAACCATTTTACGACAAACTCTTTCAGATTTCAACAATTCTTTACATAAATATACTTTTCTCACACATCTGCTTGCTAAAACCTTGTATCTAAATTTGGTAATGTCTACTTTTCATGGTTTGTAACGTTGATACCAAACATCAAGTCAAAAACAGCATATAAAATTCATTCAAAATCGTTTAAATTGCATAAGGTCATAGTAAATATCAGCTGGAAATTATAGTCAAGTTTCGGCTAATTATATGAAATCATGAAAACTCTGATCTTACCCTGACTGCGTGTACTCCTGCATGAGCATCGCTACTCGTTGAACGAGTTGCGCAGTTGGAATTGGTTCCTGGTACACTAGCAGGTACTGCTGGGCGATTTTGCGAGCTTGCTTCACAAGTAGACGATAGTCAGGCCCCATTCCACTATATATCATCCCAATATGCTTGGTGACCATTTCAACCTTGTTAACACTGTGTTCGTCATAGAGTATCGATTTGTGCTTGTTTTCAGTGGCAAGAACAACTCCGTTGGATGCCTTGATGCCAACCGAAGGCGCCCCAGCTGATACTGCAGCCAATGCATACTCGATCTGCACCAGCTTGCCCGACGGGCTGTAAGTATAAAATAAAAATGTAAAATTTTGAAATGATGGTGAAGAATAATGAGGTTTTATAGTTGACGCAATCAAATTTGAGCCTTAAACGATGTAGAGTAACAATGACAGGACAAAAAGTGGAGATTCTTTGATCAAAACATGGGATGCAATAAAGCTCACTTCAAGTTTCCACGGAGATTGAGACAGAAATTTGAAACAAGTTTGATATTGCTTAGGTGAGAATAAAGTTTCAGACTCGTTTGACACGAAACTTTTTCGATTCTTGACGTGGTTTTTAGGTTAGGACCGAGTTGACGGACTTTGAAACTGCTGGCTAAGAAAAAATTTGGAATATTTTTCCAGAAACGGTTAGACTGATTGATTGAAGGTCGCAAGAATACAGGAAATACGTTAAATTCCCTGTTCTTACCTGAACGTAGTCAGCGAAAAACTGTACCGCTCCGAAGCCATGATTACCTTGCAACAATACACTAACCTGAAGCTCGAACGGCTGAAACTGGAGAGTTTCGACTTTCAAGTTAACGATCTCGAACGTAGAATCCAAGATGGCGACTCGAATCGCGGCGCACTCGCGCTCTCGCGCCTCTCGCGGTTGACTTCAGATGAAACGCCATCAGGATCGTTAAACCGGCTAAGCACGGCTAAGCACACGCTGAGGACCAAGGTTGGCTATTGCTCAAATAAATTATCCAGGGTAAGTTATTATTGAATAAATACCGCGATAAATACTCGATTAGATGAATAAATAACAGCTCATCTCACTCCGAGTAACGAAATACCGGAATACGATTTGTTTTCAGGGTGATCCTGGATCTTCCAGCAATGTAAGTCTGCTATGCTTGGTTAGGTTCTTCGTTCAATGTTCATTCGCACCTTAGAGCATATACTACTGGAGGTAGCTTTACGTGTACAGAAAGTCTAGCCGAGGAGTGAGTGAGAGAGAAAACGAGAGGTATATTTTCGTTATAATTGGTTTCTCTCTCGCTCAACACCCGATTGGCCAATACATAGTCCAAACATTTCCCTGATTAGAATCGTGCGAGCTCTGAACGATTGTGAAATTAAACCTTAAAAGAGCACATCAGCACATTTCTTTCATTTCATCCATCTCTTGTATTGGCGTCAAGCATCAATCGAGCCAGAAATCACGTCCCACCAATTTTTAATATCTTGTGAACTATGCATCGACTCCAGAAATGATTAAACGATGCATTCGATTTGTTCTGACATTGCAGGCTTAATATGGTTCGAGGTGCTCGCGGCGGCATGATAAGAGGTGGTCGAGGAGGAATGGGGCGTGGAATGGGATTTCCTAGGAAACAGTTCCTGCCCAGACATCCCTTTGATTACACCCTTTGCGAGGCTGCGTTTCCTCGCGTCAAGGCAGCTGCGGATGAGGCTGACTTTACTACGGCACTTTTGAAGAAAAATTCAGACATGTGTCCGACAGCGAAAGAGCAGAATTCCATCTTGAACCTCGTTACGAAGCTACAAGGAGTTCTGGATAATCTAATCGTTGCACCTGGAACCTTCGAAGCTTGTGTGGGTATACAGCAAATTTAAAATGGCTGTAAAAGTTAAAGCTATGTTTTTCTTTTTTCGAGTGAAACGAAAATAAGAAGGAACATTGATGGATTCGTTTCATTTACAGCAACTCGAGGAAGTCAGACAAGTGGGGAGCTTCAAAAAAGGGACAATGATCAAGGGTCACAATGTAGCAGACATCGTTGTTATCCTCAAAACATTACCTACAAAAACAGCGGTTGAAGCGCTGGGCACGAAAGTAAACACAGACTTGAAGGCGGGCAATCCTAAAGAGGCGTTTAAGCTGACTCAAACGGAACGTGGATTTGATCTTTCAACTAATGAGGCCACTGTTCGTGTCCTCATCACTACTTTGCATCAAAACTTACGTAAATTGGAATCTGAGCAGCATCTTGACGTTAAAATCTGCCAAGGTATTTACCAACATTGTGTTGCACCCGGATCGTTTGACTTTTTGATAAAATTTCACAAGAAAAAATTGAGATAGTTACCAAAGCTTAAAAACCTATTCAAGTTTTATTTTCAATTCGCAAAATAGTATCAACCTTGTTTCAATATGTTTCAATTTTTTTTTTTTTCTTACAGGGCACCTAGCAGCTATCAGACACTCTCGATGGTTCGAAGAAAATGCCCATCACTCGAGTATCAAAGTACTGATCAGATTGCTGAGAGACTTGAGGACCAGATTCGAGGGTTTCGAACCCCTGTCACCATGGATGCTAGATCTTCTGGCACATAACGCAATCATGAATAATCCCAGCAGACAAGCACTGCCAATAAATCAAGCCTACAAGCGAGTGCTCCAGCTCCTCGCTTCAGGGTTATTTTTGCCTGGGTCAGCCGGTGAGTTGTTTTGTAATCGACAAAATGTTGACCCCAACGACTGAAAGGTAAATTTTAATTGATTATTTTATCTCAAGGAATTTCCGATCCCTGCGAGGGTGGAAACATCCGTGTACACACCGCTATGACGTTGGAACAACAGGACCAAGTGTGTCTAACGGCACAAACATTGCTACGAGTTTTGGCGCACGGTGGTTACAGGCCATTGCTCGAAGGCGGTAATAAATTAGCGGTAGAAATGAGTGTATGGGCTGGCGGTGTGGTTGCCAGTCCTTTGGACAAGGCGTACGAACCTCCAACGGAACAGGAACAGCAGGAAGAAATGGAAGAAGGAAATGAAGAAATGGTGACTCAAGACGCATAAGAAATATTTTAATGAAATTAACAAACTCAGCTTGTTCCAGATTGTTATAAGGCGTGTTTGTATCTCTGTCTGTACATTTGATACAATTTCACGTGAGATTTGGAACGACTCTATACATGGTATAACGCTGGATTTATTGAAAATCATATAATTACGAATTTGTACAAGGATCGGTATCAATAGAGCGGGGATGGGTAAAGAGAAATCGTCCATTTTCAGACTCGATAATGAATTTTTTCAATGTATAGTCTTTCATTTTTGTCGGCAACCCGTGACGTACACATTACATGTATGTCTATGTTTGTCGTTGCCGATCGATCGTAAAAAAATTGATCCTGCTTAAAACATAGATGATGATTCATTATTTTTCAGTTTAAATCACCAAATATCTTATTTTGACAAACATTTGATATACAATGCGATTAATATTGTAATTACTTATATACGGATACATTCATAAATGGCTAGCTTAATATTAATATAATTCCTATGAATAATAATATTATTATTATTATATTAGTAGAACGTCTCGTGTGCGTGTATGTGCAGTCTTCGTATGAATTTTGAAGTACGTTTTCTTACTCGTCAACTCAACAATAATATTAATAGGTCAAATCAACAACGTCACTTCGAGAATGCGACGAAGTTCTTTTGATCAATAAATATTCGGTCTTTATACATATGAGCCCGCCGCGTAAGTGGTCTAACTAACTAAACCTCTATTTTATTCTATATACACAAAAAGAATCGGCGAGTGAAATTCAACCATTGAAAAGTGCAGCCTCAAGCTACAAAACAGTTTGACCAACTTTGTTGGAAAATCGTTAGACTAAATTTCTGAGGAAGTTAACGATCACCATTGCTCTGAATTGGAGACTCGCCTAAGATTCAATGTACTGGTCTAAAAAACACTTTAAAATAAAATAAGTGATATTTCATCTTTCCAGATACGATGCGGATCGCTCGTCGTGCGAAAATATTACAAAACAAGACCTCAAACTTCCTTCGATCACTTGCAAGGACTGTTTTCTGGCGTCATACTCACGTGGGCACAGCTCACCTGCTTATTACCAGGCGGCACTTGAACCCGGAACAATTTTCCCTGAGGCATGCAAACGCAGACTTTATACTGGTTTCGACCGTTCTGGCTTCTGGAGTCCTGAGGAACGACACGAACGCCGTTAAGGTCGATCAAAATCCCCTCCTTACCGCTCAGAGTTATGCTACCGTTGTCGCTTTTGAGGAAGAGGTCCGTACGAGCCTTCCAGAGGATGTCCTTTGCCTCCATACGAACTCCCTCGGTGCCGTGGACGGTCACCCGCCTGTCGGCCTCGAACTTCAAACTCGAGTTTATCGGCGATGTAACTCTGTGGGTCTCGGCTATCTTCACGCCGATTTTCTCCACCCCCGAAGGGAGCTCGAAGTTTGGGGAATTTGTTGAGAAGTATGTGGTTCCCGTTCGCGGATCTTTCGCCTCGAGTACCTTTACCCTCGACACCGTCGTCCCGTTCCAGTACACCTGGACGCTCGAATGGTTTTGGTCTCTGAGGTTTCTCACGTTTATTTGGACGCCGCTGTCGTCCCCGGATATCGCCATTGGTTCGTCGCCGTATCCCTGGCAAATTCCGCGCCATATACAGAGCTGCGTTTTGGAAGGAATTCGGTTAGTTTTGTTATTTCATTTTCGCCATTTTATCACCCCTCATCGCAAATACCTACTCGGTCTAAATCAGTTTTCCCAAAAAATGTTATCAGGTTCTCTTCTGGTATCACCTCCATGCTCTCCATCCTCTGATTCATCCGTAGCACAGCGAATATCGTTATGCTTAGGAACAGATTGCACAGCCCCATCACACCCAGCAAAAATATCAACATCCATAGGCAGTACCTTTTCCTCTCCGAACTAACGTCTGTTGTGCTCGAACGACTTGAACCATCTTTCATCGTGCCCCTCGCCTTTCCTAGGCTGTTGGAATTTTGGAGAAAAACAATTATTAATACCGGGTTCATGGATGAATCGTTTGGGAGAAAATAGAAATAAAAATGATAGTGATCGTCTCGGTTCCAGGAAAATTATAATGGGACCGGCATGAGATGAACTTCCGGTAAAGAAATATTATTTGGCGATTAGACGTGGTTTTATAAACTATTGAAAAATCCGGATATATAAGCAAAGTTTCTGTTTTTCTTCAATGTATTTTATGACGGATAAAATGTTATTTTTTCTGCAGAATGACTTGATAGTGATTCGAGATGACACTTCAATCACAGTTTTGATTTCAAATTTTCGGAAAAGATGTCACTGTATTGTCTCGACGTTATAGGAAACTTTGCTCATGAAAATTGACCTTTTTTTTACACGATTGCGACTTATCCGTACGTGAGGAGTTCTCCGAGGCTGGAAATTAGGGCAGCTCTTTGATTCGAAAGTTTCGGAAATATGAATGATTTTTTAACAAAAAAATAATAATTTCACAAGTTCGAACTCCAGTTCCTGCAGTTTGAGAGTTGAAGCTTCGCGATGGATAAATAACGTGATAATTACGTACCTGACGACGTTGTTATTCTGGTTAAAATTCTGAGTGATTAGCGGTTTGTCGCTGTTTGACAAATCGTCGTCGAGTTTAGACATCGTCGAAACGAACGGCTGCCTCCCAGCTTGCGGATTAGAAAAAAAAGGGAAAATAAGCGAGGAATTATAGCCAAAGCACGTCTCAGCGAGAAAAAACGACGAAGCGATCTTATTGAGCGTTTACTAAGAATAGACGAACATTATTTCGGCTTAAGATTTCCCGAAGCACGGCGCGTCGGTTCCGTCGGCTTTTCTACAAAGCTGAAAATAAAACTGATCTCGGCGCTTGCGCTCGCCTTTCGTCGCTCTAACGAAGATCGATGTTTCGCCCTCGAGGAGCGTCGGCGCGATCAGAATTTCAAACAATTCCAAAACCCGAGTCCGGACCGCCCGGAATCGCCGAAAGAAATTAAATTGACTGACTGTTTTTCCTTCTCAGCATTCCGGACGGGCAAAATCAGAGCAGAGCTTCGCTCTAACTTATTCGACCACAAAAGCTCGTGCACAGTGTATCTTTTTCGGGATTTGGCTTTGTACCAAGCGCTGAATTGTTCCAGCTGTATTTCCAAGGGGATAATAATTAATCCCGCGCCGTCTGGACGCGTTGCGAAAGCAGGAGTTAACCCTTTGAGTCACACATTATTGTGCTGCGTCAATAGCAAGACAGTGGTGTGATTACGAATCTGAAATCAGATTTCAAAAATTCAAGATGGTGGATGAAAATTTCAGATTTGATCGAATACGGTCAAAAAAAAGCTATTCAGGGGTATTTGGGGTCGCTGATTGTATTCGCTATACTGAAGTTTCAAAATTTAATTTCAGATTCAATATCAGCGACCCAAAAACCCCTGGGCAGAGTTTTTCTTCGGATTCGATCGAATTTTAAATTTTCGTTCCTCATACTAGACCCGTCATCTTGAACTTTTTGTATCCAATTTCAGATTCATGATCAGCGACCCCAAAAACTTATAATTTATGTAAAACACGTAAACGCGTAGAGGGGTAACTTTCTCGGAAATGAAATTTGCCCGATTCTTTTCAATCAATTTGTTTCTAACAATAATAATTTACATTATATCGCAACAATTACTCTAGAGTATTGAAAACCTGTTAGTATACTATCAGAAAAAGCATAAAACCGCAGAGAAATATGCTATCGAAGTTCTCTAAATTAAGAAAAAAAAAAAGAATTGGTATAAAATAGGTGGTAAGAATACTTACCACTATGACTCAAAGGGTTAAACATGAGGAGAGGACAGAAAAAAAGGGAACAAATCAGGAGCGTTATTCACTCGGCGACGAACCCCGACAGCAGCGACTGAGTCAGTGATTTCCCGTCTGTCATTCGCTTACAGCTCGAGTCGCAGCGAGTTCGTAACTTCGCGCTGATCGTGAGTCTGTCAGTCCGCGGAGCGACTTTGCTACGAGCGAACGTTTCGAGATTAATGACCCGACAAAGTTCTCTGTGTGCGAGTGTGCCGATTATTTTGCGACTGTCAAATAATCCCGCGTCTCAATTCGCGCGTGCTCAACCCGCGACTTTCAAGACGTTCGTTGCCGGCTTGGCTCTCCGAGTTTAATCTACGATTAGCCGCTCGAGGCCTGAAAAAAGATGCGGTCTTATCATCAGGTGAGCACGATTACTAAAAGTCTTGAGTAAGATCTGAGCTATCGAATCGTTGTTTCTTCGCAAATTCAGGAGAGTAAAAATTTTCAAAATACCTAGATGCGAACTGTGCGTATTTCTCGATTCTCTTACACGGAAATAACGTATATTTTGTAGAAGCGTCATTAGACGTTCATCGAACGAGTTAAAGAGCGATCAGAGTAGAATCGGCGAATGTAGTGAAGGATCTTCCGGTTGCAACGGAGAGAATGATTTTAATTACGGAGGCATATATTGTCACCGGTCAAACGTCAATCATTCGCTGTTCTGTGTTGAATTTTTTTTTTTTTTTACTCAACTTTAGTCAAGGCTTCGGAACGCTGACCAACACGACATGCTGTGGTCTGGCTCCTTTCAGATTTCTATCGAGACACAGGCCGTTTATCAAGTACGAGGAGGTTCCATGTCCATGTTATATTATGTACCTTCGTCAATTATCATCCGTACTCGATCTTGGCCCGCCTTTCTTTGGTCCCGAAACAAACACCATATGTGTCATCCAAGCCAACCAAAACCTGTTTCGAAATCGGATTCTGTGGTATTGAAATTTCCTTCTTACTCCGGCTGAAGAATCATTGAAAATAATTTTCTCTCGTGTTTCAGCCACTTTGACCGATACGCAAAATAGCCGGTACGATTTGCACATCGTGTATATAACAGTAAATAATTCCAAGGAATCGTTGTCAGTGCTGAATGGAACGATGCAAAGTGGATTCTTTGTACGCGAATCGGTACTACATCTACCGACTTAAAAATCGGTTTGATCCGTGAGAGTGAAAAAAGTCACCGCAAACGTGAAAAGCGGCCCAATTTACCCGCGTTATGTTAACACCGCGTGTATCATAAGTGTACACATACCTATATATCCATTCTGCTTATCTCATCGGTTACACGGAGTAAACGTTTTTTCATTCGTTTCATTTTTTTTTTTTAGTCTTCTGGTAGTAACGTTACATGATATAAACCATCGCGGTTCCGCATCTTCTTTTCAAAGCAAACACATGCACGTTTATTTTGACGATCTAAAAAGTAAGTATTTTACACACGGCACATTTTTGGCAAATTGAAATTCAAAAGGATATGTTTTTTCCACGTGGTTATTACAGCTCGCTAATTGTCATACAATCCGCGATACCCGTTTCTCATCCTTTCACCGGCAGACTCCCTATCCGGCCTCCACAGCTTGTTATCCCATCGGCAAGTACAAGGTGTAACTTAATTATGTGGTAATTCTGCGCAAATGTTCCAACTCCTAATTCAGCGCGCATCTTGCGTACACGCGGCGCCGTGATAAGAACGCAAAACAAACCAGCGATGGACCACCGTTCTTCGCCTTCAAGGCACGTGTTTCTGCGGTTCGCGACCCACATGTGATGCCTATAACGTACATACACACACATCGTTGTGAAACACAGTAAATACCTTGCCCTGGCGTCTACGAGTCTCACAATCAGCCGTCGCAAGGAACGTTAATTATTAGTATGTGCTATTCAAACCCGGTGTCAAGACCAACGAATTGTTTTTTTTTGTTTTTTTTTCCTGCAGTGCAAATTACTATTTCTTATTTCCGTATCTCCATTGTGGATTTACGTATTGCTCTTTCCTCTTTGACATTTTTGCTATCCAGTATGAAATGGTATTCGTATATTTGGAGAACTGTGTAGGTGATTGAATAGAGCTGATAAAGAGCATGTACTTGGAACTGCTCTGATAGCTTTGAATTTTCGAATATGGAAGTCGTCTTTACGTTTCAAAGGAGATAGAATGGACCGGAACTCTGGTTAATTACACACGTTTATTCCTATGGGAGAGTCCAATTGTTGATAATTTGGTCACGTTCGGTTAGCTGTAGATCACGTTTAGGCTGTCGTATATTGTTCACCCCCCCCCCCCCCCCATCAATGGTGCCCCGGTATAGGAGCCTAAAATCTAAATGGAATTAACCAAAGCCCGGGTCCCACGGTGGAAATCATCGACAAATTATACAGCCTAAGGAAAATAAGTTTCTCTGTTCACTGCGGTTAAAAATAGAGTAACAGCGCCTCGCGGATTTACATATTTCATGGTCAAGACACTTAATATGGCTGTAAACCGAATGTCTTTTACTTTCTTTTTCGTATCAAGATTTTATGGGTGATCTCGGTGATCTCGTCGGCACAGGGCGTCGGTCCCTTGACGACCTCGACGACGACGCAGCTGCCCTTCGTTGTACCGGAAGTCCAGACGATCGGTCAGCCGGAAATCGAGCAGAAGCAACCGGAGATACAGAGGTCGCAGGTTGACCGTCTTTGGGAGGAGATCGGTGGCGTTAAAGCAATGATGAGCAACATAGCTGGTGAGAGAAAAGACACGTTGACATTACACACCGAACCGCTTCCCACGCCATACTTATACACACTCTGTAAGCTGTGCTTGTGTCAAATATGTGCCTCCGAGATCATGAGGAGAGCATCTGTGAAGCGCATGAGAAGCGCGCGATCTGGCGTTAAATATAAAAAAGAGAAGAAACAAAACAACAAAAAAAAATAAATAAATAATAGTAATAATACACACGAAGCAAAGCAAATAACGAGCAGCCAAATTTTTTATCCCCTCCTTAATTGAGGAGGGTACGATGTTAAAGTTCGTTGAATTATTGAAGAATTGAAAACAATTGAAGTTTATTTTCTTTTCTTATCTTCTTTTTTTTTTGTGACCGAAGCCGGTGCAGCTGACGAAGAAAACAACTTTTGCGCAGACGATCGTTGTTTAAAAGTCAGAGTTCAGATTTGTGTCTGCGTATTTTTTTTTTCCTTATACTTTTATTACGCGTTAGTGTGATTTTACCCTTGAGATTGAAAAAAGTTAATTTCGCACGCAGAGAGTCTAAACAGAAAGCGGTACGATATTTTCCAGTGTATCAGTTACTTGGCAACATGTGTAGGCTTGTAAAGTCTGCCACTTTGGGCGCAGATTCATTAGTTTGACAGACAAGGTCGCTCAACTTATTGCTGAGCAGACAATTTGAATTCATTTTGCACGTGACCCGAGCACTCGACACTTTCCCACAATCGTTTTGTACCTACTCTAAAATTGAAAGCGCCGACGATTAGAACTCATTTATCGATGAACTTGACAACGTATGAATATTTCGGGAAGAAACTGGAATCCTGTAAAAATTTGTTGATAAAAATCCCGTCAGGTCAGTTGGACAAGTTCAACAGTCTGTATCTGGGTAAACTGGAGCACAGAATGTTGACGACGTCAACGCTGTTGGCGAGCATCGACAGCAATATTCATGGTTTACAAGAGAGAAGCCACGTCTGGGACACGTTTCAACTGCACGTGGCCGCCTGGAACGAGCAGATAAAGAGTCTCGACAGCAAGGTGGACCACCTATCGAGGGGCCAGGAGAAGATGATAGTCCTCGACACGAAAGTCTCGCAGCTCATGAACCTCGAGTACAAATTGGAAAGAGTCGCTGCGAGCCTCCAGGAGACTTCGCAGAGGATTCATCAATTGGAGGCGCCCAAGGATCCCCTGATGGGAGAATTCGCCGTCAGGTTAGTAATCGCGATACAAAGTCGACAAAGAACTTTACTTCTTTCTTCAGGAGACCACAAGCACCACTTACTCTGGATCGTTCAACTTTCAGGGGCGTTCTTTCGACGCTAAAGAACGTCGAGCGCAAAGTGGACCGAGTGCAGACCGGTATTCAGGGCATTGGAACGACCCTGAAACAGAAGAAGAAACGGAACGAAACGGAGGAGGCTTCCGGAAAATTGGTAATTCGATGCAACACGCCACCGGCGGTGGAAGAAGCCCTTCAGGATGTGCAGGCCAAGGTTGATCTCGTCTACGACAAGCTGTTGTCCGAAACGGACAGTAACGAGTTGAACGATCAGCCAGAGTCCTCCGATCTTCCGCAAGCCGAGGCTAAGCTGCTCAATCGGTAGGCTGTGTCGGTTTGTTTTTCTTCCTATAATCCCAGTGGAGGGATTGTTTTTTTTTTTTTCTCTTTATGATTCGGAGAAACTCGACGAGGACAAATTTTCACTGTGCAGACTGTGGAAGAGGTTGATGGTGCCGCAACGAAAGATGATCAAATCGTTGGACGCCATAGAGGATCTACTGCGCGGATCAAATGTCACAGGCGTTTCCTGTCGCGGTGACTTGGACGAAAACCTTAACCGCGATATTGAAGAATTGTCGAGCTGCTGCCGAGCAAGCAGTCATCGGGTCAGTTCCTTCGTCGAAAATGCAGAGACCCTTATGAAGCGGGTCGAAGGTGGGTGACTTCGGAACTTTAAGAGACTCCGATAAACAGTGACAATATTCATAGAATTACTCCGCGTTTATGATCGTCAGGAGTTGTCAACCACGTTAATTCCCAGTCATCCATCGGTCTGGAGGCTCTTGAGCGCGGCTTCTCAAAGCAGAGGAATCACATGGAAGATGTCTTCGGAAAAATCAGCGAGACCTGTTCTCGTACCAAGGGCGAATCACCTTCCTCGAAACAGTTTCCTGTCCTTGTCTACGACGGTTCAGGCGACGCTACCGACGATACCGGCAGTGGAGACGACGAGGACACTCCTCAGGGTGAGGGTGAGGACTACGTCATGGAATCACGCGATTCTGGAATCGCAGTTCCATTCACCTTTTATTTCCCAACTTTCCCACCGTTCGTAAACACCAACGAAAAACCTGAAATATACTTATTGCAGGCAGCGCTGACGGAGAAGTCACGGTGATACCGCTCGAGACTGGGGCGGAAGGATGGACGCCTAACAAGGGCGAGGACGCGACGTCGACTCCCGGATATCCGGTTCCACAAACCTGGAGTCCAGTGGCAGCGGTGCCCAACACCACCACGTTACCGCCGCCTGTCACCACGGCAAGTGTCGAAACGTTATCGACGACGGAGGTACCAGGTGATCAACTACTTTACGCGGATGCAAAGAAGTGCGAAAGTCTGGTGAACACTGGGAGGAATTCTGGCGTTTACATGCTCGGGCAAAACAGAGACCTTAACGATGCTGGTCGCGACTTCTACACGAGGAACTGCGATCTCGAAACCGCCGGGGGCGGGTGGACCGTGATTCAACAGAGGGGCGGCGGCTGGGGGGGCGTCGAGAATTTCACGAGAAACTGGGAGGACTACAGTCTCGGTTTCGGAAGTCTTTGGGGAGAGTTTTGGCTCGGTAACGAGTACATTCACAGGTGAGTCGATCGGTCAAAAATAGAATTTGCAGATTTGGATGAATGTGTCGGCTCCGCAGGCTCACGTACGAAGCCGACGTCGTCCTGAGGGTCGAGCTCGAGGACTGGAAGGCCGTCACGGCCTGGGCCGAGTATTCCACCTTCAGGTATAACTATAATCTTCAGACCAGGACCTTTATTGTCCTTACTCCTTTCGTGAAATGAGATACGACATCGGCGTTCTTCTTCCTCACTTACATGATCGACAGGGTGGACGCTGAGGTGGACAATTACAGAATATGGATAGGGGATTACGAGGGCAACGCCACGGACGCTTTCAGCGCTCACGATGGAACTCCATTTTCCACCATCGACCGGGATAACGACAGCGCACCGCCGTGTTGTCCTTGCGCACCGGCTTACGGTGGTGGCTGGTGGTTCTACAGGTGAGATACTCGGATAGGATCCTTTGATCCTTTCGGTATACTCCGTGTTTCTATCGTTCCCGATTTCTCGCAGCTGTTTCGAGGCGAATCTGAACGGCGACTATTATCCGGAAAACGCTAAGCACGATCCGTTCCGCGGTGTTATTTGGGAACACTGGCACGGTGATTACAGCCTCAAGACGACCAGGATGATGGTTCGCCCTCGCAACCTCGGCGACATTCCTCTCGATCCTCCGGACCAGGTTTATCCAGATCCCTGACTCCCGGAGGTTTCCGGCCTCGCCAAAGGCACACGCAACGTGACGCTTCACCCTGATTCTGCTCTGATCGTCGCGAGCTGTTCCGGGAGATTCATCCTCGTCCGTCTCAGATGGATTCCTTTGGCGTTAACTACACTCGCAGTTATCGCGCTGGAGCAGAAAGCGCTCTTCGCGCTCTTCATCCTCATCCCTCATTCTCTTCAGATTTGACGCTGACCTCCGATCATTTCCTCTTTCATACATTCGTTATTCAAGCGACAACAATTCCAGCTGTCAGTATAATACCGCAATGATTGTTTTCTTATTATTTCCTAATGTCGGTTGTAGTCAAACCCTGGCCGTCAGCCATTCGTAGAAAATAATCTTATAACCTGTCACATATTTACTTTTATACATTATATCTATTTGTATACATATTGTTGCACTGCTGCTTGTCTTTGCAAAGGGATTACACGCCCTCCCGTTATACAACTGATCGGTTTCATACTTTTCAGGACTGTAGCGGAAGTTGAAACATCTGACAAGAGCACTCTTAATTTTTTCGACCATAGTCTACCCCGATCTTTGTCACCACCTCGTCTATTTCTGAAAACAATTGTTCATTACCGTGCCTGTGTTTACATCTAGATCAAAGTTGAAAGAGTCTGAGTGAAAGAGGGAGAAATACTCACACAAGATGACTGGAACAACATAGCTGAGTTTACAGATCATATAACAACACAATCTGCTAGGAGACTTTAACGCACATAATCAAAAATGGAACTGTACAAACACTGAGAAGTTCTTATAATGGCCCAATTACCTGCCCCATGTAATTTCCCCTTTAGGAAACCTCCCGAATTTCGTTAGTTTTGCCGTATCTATCACCGTTCTCGAGATATTCGCGATTCAAGATTTTAGTCAGCTAAATCAATAGAAGTTATTAATTATAATGTTAAAAATAAATTTCCCCCACCACCTAACCCCGAATTATTACTATTTTCGCCGTATCTATCATCGTGGACGTGTAATTGAATTGCAGTCACAGCTGAGTCATGTATAAAATTTATTTATTGAAATGTAACACAGCCGATTCTGTTTCATATTTGAATGCGTATCCGTGTCATTTTTAGAAGGTAAATTTTACTATATCTATAGAACTAAGTAGTATAGTACGACCAAGTACGACATACATTTTTCTAAGTGAATACACAAAATAAGGTATATGTTTGTGCGTATACGTACGCGTATGATCCTAAAAAAACTAAAGAGCTTCGAATTGTTTTCAGGACGAAATCCGTTGCGTCATTTTCACTACAAAATACGGCGATACACCGTCGAGTATTTCAAATTTTTGATCCCGTCGAACAATTACAGTGTTGACTATACAAATGTTGTTCCGTGTGACACACAAATCTGCACAACAAACTCACGTCAAAACTTATTGTTAGACCAATTTTCGTTGCATAACACAAGTCATCTTTTTCCACTTTTTTTTTTGTTTTTTCCTTGTATGTCGTCATTGTAACGTATCATCGGCAAATCGCGGTAATAGAATGTTTCAAAAAATGACTGTATATATTTTGAGATTCAGCGGACGAAGAAATTCCGATGACCGGTTGATTATTCAATGCAATATAAATTGCTTGTCAACTTAATTAATTCATTTTTACAACGATTCCTCTCCGCATGTCCCTTACATACGTGCATCACCTTATATCGAGAGTAAAACCGCAAACGACTGTGGATAAAATGGAAAACACTTCTTCAAGATTATTTTCTTTGAAATGAATCGACTGTCATGTGAGCTAGCTCTAAATATTAAACTTTTTTATCCGACAAATTATTCTTTCGAGCTGCTCGAGATCGTGACTCCCGGCTGCACTGTCCAAAAATGATGAGCGATGTTGTTAAATTTACTATCTCTTCGAATCCAGCCCAGTATTGGGATTTATCCTCGTCCCCACACAACGGACTCTATCCACGGAACGTAGTGATAAACGCGTGTGTAAATTCCGGGAACTGAACTTCCGCAGAACCTTCCTAAACTTGTGACTCCGACCACATTGTACATGCAGTAGTCCTTTTTACTGTATATCACGAGAGGGCCTCCACTGTCACCCTGAAACAAAAAATGCCACCCTCAGTTCGCGAACAATTTTACACGTCGTGATATTCCGCGAAATTATGATTGAAGATACTCTTTCATCTGTCCGCATACCTGGCACGTGTCGCTGCCATCTTTCCCAGCACATATCGTCCATTCTTCAACTACTCCATCGCGTAGCTGAGCTACAGACCCGCTAGCCAAGTAGCTCGCGTTACAAGTTTGCTGATCGACGAGGGGAAGCGTAACTTTCAGAAGATCACTCGAGCCTTCATCGTCGGCTGTATAAATAACCGCGAGGACGGAGGTAGAAGTCATTGACGAGGAATATTACCGGCCTGTTTGCACATGCATTCGTTATCACGTGTGAGAACCTTACCCCATTCAACGCGACCCCATCCTGTCGCTATTGCGTTCTCAGTTCCAGTCGTGGGTGATGTGTGGAGACAAGCCGGTCTGATCCAGGCGTTGAAAGGCACCCTGGACTCGAGGCGAAGAAGCGCGATGTCGTGATATTGCGAAGGAAGCTGGTACTGAGGGTGTCTGATCCTCTGGGTGATACGACGATCCACAGGTTTCGCCCCGTCGTCGGAACGCTGCAGGTTCAAATCGCCGACGCGCACCCAGTTCGCGGTGCCCCTGGGAATTGAAGAGGCATTGGGTCTAATTGCAAGATTTAGCGAAGACAAAAACCAAGGACCAGCAAAACGTGCAATCTAGTGTCGATGGTGGAATTCCAAGTGATTCAACAGCGACTCAGGATCACTTTGTTACAGCGCGTCGACTACGTTTACGGTTTGATTGACCAGCAACTTTTCTTGCATGGTTTCATACGCAATCCTGGAGTGAAAACCCAGAACAATGACGTGCTCGAAAGGCTTACCAATTCGACGAAAAGGTGCAGTGGGCTGCCGTAAGAACAAAGTTCTCTGATATCAAAGTGCCTCCGCAGTACCAGCCGACTCCGGCGGTTGGCAAATCGTAGCCAACCGCTGCCATGTGGGGAAACTCCATACGCTCGGCCCTTGTTCCTCCCACAATCAACTTTTGGGACTTGATCGCGCACACGGATCTGTTCACTTTCTGTCGATTCAGGGTCAAAACCGGTGAGTCTACTTGTTCATAAGTGTACCGGGCATATTCAGCGCATTCTGGAAATATATTCGCAATTTACGTCGACGGTTCTTCGAGGCAGTCGTGTATACCTAGACTGGCGATAAAAGTTGCAGGATAATTTTAAGCAGATGAAACTCACTCTGTCTCGAAATTTCACCTCGTCCGTCACTGACTGGATTTCTAGTGACAGTCGGAGTTGACTGCGTGGTTTGCGGTCGGCTGTTTGGACAGCAAACGACTGGTTCAAATCCGGCATACCCGCAGATTGAATCCGGCGCATTTCCAGCCACCAATTCCTGGAATACGATGTTGCAATTGTTCAGCAAGGCACAAACCCCGGAAGCGCCGCTTCTCAATCCGCATGAATCACCTGGAGTATGTGGGTGAGAAATATTAGTCCTTCTCACAAGCCGATCGACAAGATGAAATGCTTTAGACACTCGTAGATGGAACAGAAGTTGCAATTTCGCTTTCGATCTAAAATTGGCAATGCTCGAACCTCAGACCCGTTTCGATAAACGTGTTTTTTGTATTTTTTGTATTTTTTTTTCCACCGATCTGGTTTATCAACATACCTCCGCTCATATAAGACGAAAAAAAAAATCGATATACCGGGTGTAATTTGATTTTCCAACGAAACGAGATGCGATCATTTCAAGAAGAAACTATGAACCAAACAACCTATCATATTACCGAAATTAAGAATTTGTAAAACGTTAATTACATCAGTTTTAAATGTGTATTGGAATTTTTAACCATCGGAAAGGTATCGTAGACATTAATCAATAACATTACGTCATGCTGCACATTTAAGTGTCTTCCATAAGCTATAATAATAAACAAGCGTGATCGTAAAATTTTAATTTTAGCGATGAACCCGCGAAGCGTTGTAAGTTGATACAATCAAAATTATAAATGAAATTATTATCAGATTTGTCGCCAGAAACCGGTTTCAGAACTGAGTACCTTAAACTAATGACATTAACTGCTATAACCGTCGTTTACAGAGTCTGCGAATTTTCATCTAACGCTGACCTTCCATTTCCATTTATAACTCTTTTCTACGATCCTAATACCTCCGTTTCTACCACTCGCATGCGATATTTGCAAACAACGATCTTTCACAATGTCGCGGTGATTCAAAATGGCGTTATCGAGAAACTAATTTCTTTGTTTGGAAAAATAGCCGCATACAATCACAGACACTGGTACAGTCACTATTCACGTAATTAAAATTTTCAAAGTCCTTCCACTTTTTTTTTTCTTTTCAGCCGAACGTACGTCCATTACGTACTGATCACGATACTCCAATTGGCAAATGAGAACGGAAATCGTATAATCCATAAAATTTCACGACCGAACTCACCTTCTTCCGCCGACTCGACGCGGTGCGTTGCATAAAAGAGGAACAAAATAACAGGGAGAATCATCTTCGAGGACAAGTGACTCCGCGGTTCCGTCCAACAGTGATCGTGGAACGTAAACTACCGAGATATAACAACTCGAAATCCCCACCAAGCGAAACCGTTCCGGGCTTTCGACGTGTGTTAATACGTGTATCGTGTAGCGGTAGGTGTATCCATAGCTCTCTCTATCTCTCTCTCTCTCTCACTCTTCCTTCTCTTGGTAAGGTCGCTCGTGACGTCAAAAGTTTGGATCACCGGTACTGATTAAACCGTGGTTCCAGGATAGTTACTTGTTGGATGAGTCAAGAATATTAACCACAGAATTTTTTTTTTTTTTATCTCACATTCTCGTTCTTCCTCATCTCCTCCACGCCTCATTTCACGACACTCTCCTGCAATTATTTGCTAAAATTTCCTTCTCGCCTTTACACAGTATCCAGAATCCTGCGACAAATATAGATCATTCCGTAAATTACAATTAAACGATTCCTTGGATCGTATCGCACAGTGCTCGGATTCGCTTATTAAACCTTGACGTTATTCATCTTTGATATATGTATATAATACATAGACACATGTATATCGTGTTATTATTGCAGTTCTTCAATTTGAAACCGTTTCTTTTCCGTTTCCAAATAGAAAAATTAAGCTCCGCGACCGGCAGCGACGTTTATCAACCGCTTACATAAATTGTAATAATTTTTCAACCGTTAAGCGAATATCAAACCGTGCTATGACGTCATCGACGACGCCCCCCCCCCCCGCCCCCCCTCCCGATGTAATTAATAATTGTTACACGCTCTAATCGACGCGTCCGCAGCAGCAGCTTCCGTATCATTCACTCGATGACCAAAAACAACGTTAACAATACTGATTCTTCTTATCAGTAATTATCCGATTGGATACACCGATTTTTTTTTTGTTTTTTTCCCGTTGTCGAACATCACCGTTCGTTTGCAAAGCATCCAATAATGCCTACGCGATTTGTATTTCGCCAAAAGTTAACGTGATATTTTTGATGCGCAATTGCGATTGCATATACACGACTAATTAGCCAGATTTACGGACCGTAGACTAACGTGGTTTTATATATAGCGGCGTGTTTCCCAACGATGACAAAGAAGGTAATAAGCAAACACGGCAGTTAACCTGTTCCAAGAAATAACTTATGTTTGGTAGGTGAAATGTTTTTACATCAATGGTTCAGCCGTGGACAAGCCGATTAGCCGCTGTAGAGTAGCCGCTTCTAAACACCTCGCATTCAACTTCAAATTAGAAATATTTTTCTTACGACTGAATTAATATTATTATAAGTTTCTTTCAAACGTAGTTTATCACCTTCGTTTCGGATAAAAATATTGTATTATAATTGATTTCCGCGAAAAATTATCGTAAACACATGCGTTAAAAATGATCATCACAGCGTTACATATCCCATATGAAATAACGTCAGAAGATATTAATTCTAGGCCCGAAAATTTATTCCTGAAACAGATTTTTCTTCATTTATGAATAATCACGATAAAATGTTCCGTTCAGTCCTGCATCAATTCTGAATAATCGTTGAATGTTGTATTATAGTAGCTTACTTTTTCACGTCATACGTCAGTTCGTACATATGTAGCTATCGTTCAATGACCCAGCAAGTAAACAAATGATTTTTACGTGTGAGAACTAAATTGTTGCTTGATTTTTTTTTTTTTTTTAATTTTTTTCAAACTACCTGAAGTAAAGATAAAATATCAATATTCGAAAATAATTGATCGCACAGTTTGATTTTTTTTTTTTTGACATTAAGTGGGCTGTGACTTGCCTTCGTAAGATCCAAATTCAGCTTTTTCAATTGTTCGTCACGCTTTTCATTTGACCACAAAGGTGATGTAACATTAATTGACATCGTCCTTGGGGATTATCGGTTTAATTTCTTTCATCTTGTACGTTATCTTAAGTATGTTAATCTATACTGAGAAAGTACAAAATTAATGTATGTATTGTTTGCTTTAGGTTATTTCAAGCATATAATCTATACTCAGATTGTATAAACAACGAATGTGCAATCGGTGTTGTATGCCAACTAATTAATTTCTAATGAAACTATTGAAAACGCAGTATTAAGATACACGATTCCTATTTGTCAAACGTAATGAAGATATACGTCTCATACGTGATGCAGAAGTACTCGGTATTCAATTGCAAATTAGACTAGTCTGCGAAATTGATATTCACCCATTCGCAGAGCACATTCTTTTTATTCTTTCGAGCGTAAATTTTCTTTTGATGCGGATAGTTCAAATTACGTGACACGTGAAATCGGCTTTATTCATCTCGGAGGTATTTTCATCCTTCAACAAGAATAATCTCGATTTATCCTCCCACGAACTACGTAGCATACTTTAGTATGTTCACGCGAAGGAAATTAAGTTGCGCGTCTACGACATTGGAAGATGTAAATACAGTTGTGTTTCAGCTAAAGTTTTTTTTCCGAATGTGTTTAGAAAAACATGCCTGATATGTGTATCAAATAACGTTTCACGTTTACGATATCCCAATGATTCAAAACAGACGTATAACGATTTGGTGTTATCACCTTGAATGTACGCCCCAATAATTGGACCGCTTAGCTTGGTTCACTTATTACTCAGATTCTGTTGAAATAACGCACGTTACCAATTTCAAGTGCCACTGTGCGTGACATCTGTCTCTAGTGCTGCAGAGTTTCTGTTATTTATTTATTTTTTTGCTTTCACCAACGAAGATAATTCGGAATTTATACCAAGAGATGGAAGCATCGTTTCCAAAGCGTTTGTGAAATGCCAGCAGGTTGCATCTCGCTTCGTGAATAACATCACATTTGGTTTCCACGCACGACGGTATCGTGCCAGCAGCAACGCTCCAACGATACAAATTCACAGCTTGAATAATTCATTACTGAAAAATCAAGTTTATACGGATTCTTAATTGTTTGTTCGCGATACGATGTTTCGCACGGCAGCTGCAGATCATTGCGAAAATCAGCCGCCTTGTGAAAATTTTCGCTTTTATCTCAGAAACGAATAGAGACAATTTAAACCAATGCACCTTGTGAACTTCCCCAAAAATCTTCTGTATCGTATCCGAAATCTCACGCATCGCAATTTCTCCGATACATCTCGTATCTCGTGTTCCCAGAAAAATGAAGAGGAAAAGAAGCGAACTGGTCTCATCGTCAGAAATAATCGCGGTATCGTTCAACGTTTCCTCTTACTCCAGTTTTCCACAAAAACTGTTGTCCTTAGAAACGAATTTTTTTTAATTTTTCTATTTTTTTTCTCAACGTTTCGTGCAGCAGTCGGTCGTGCAGATTTGATGTCTCAATCAGTGGGTTGAAGGGGTGAGGATCGTTTCTACAAGTTCGTTTCTACAAGTGAATGCATGAAAAACAAATTTGTAGGGTCGCCAATTGTAGAAACGAACCTTTCGAAGCGAACTTGTAAGGTCGCCATTGCAATTGTAGAAACGCACCTATACATCGACACTTGTAAACACGATACCCTCTCACAATCGGCTAAAGTTGTTTTCGTCCGGATTTGAACCTAGATAACGATATTCGATTCGTAGGGCCGACGCTCCGCCCCTTGTCGCAAAATCGAACGCTTTCTGCGAGTCTGCGAAATTTCCTCGTCAGTCTGAGTGAAACTTCGGAACGAGTCGGTCGACGACGTTCAATTCCCCTACATTTTCTGGATGTTTCGTTGTTATAGTGAGGTGCAACGTGTGCAATGTTCTGCAGTGAATGTGATCGAACAATTTCAAGTTCACGGCGATTTTTTCATTCTTGAAAAAAAGTGACCGGAATTTCATATCGTGTATTTTGAAGACACAAGTGACGGTACTGTAATAATTATGAAACGTGCACGTATTTATCACATATTATAACATTCATTAAATTATTTTTCGTTGCATTATGACCGTCGTTTAATTAGTCAAGTCGATCCTAGTTTCCGATTTATTCTTTTTCTCAAACGATCGACTCTATCCATGGAACGTGGTGATAAACGCGAGTGAAAATACGGGCACCGACAAGTTCTAAGCTCGTGACTCCGATGACGTCGTACGTGCAGTAATACTTTACTCCGCTGTACTTTACGGAGTTGCAGTTTACACACCTGGTAAGGACCACTTTCAACTCTTCCGGCGCATATTATCCACTCTCGAATTCTCCAATTGGGTGCACTGAGTTTTGTCGTATTCCAATGAGAAACTGGAGTGACAAGCTGCCCGATCGTAAGTAGTCACCACTTAGCTGGTATCGTATCCAGATCACTTTTTTTTTTTTCTTTTTTTCACCGTCGACTTCCACAAAACCAACTGCAGAGACAATATCTGTATGCTTTACCCACAGTTTCAATAATAACCAATAATTAGGAAATTTGAGCCCAGCCCTTTTCCTGCTACCCTTGAAAAAATAGCGCTTCAAAAACGGTTCTGTTTTATACTATCGGGGAAAAAAATGCGATATCACATCGAAACTATTAGATAAGCTTATAACCGTCGAATTTCTTTCAGTTGGAATTTGATCGTAGAATTACTGCAGTATCGTCTTTAGAGTATTGTTTTATTTGTTTTTTTTGTTTAATTTTTTTTTTTTTTTTTTGTTTGTTTGTTTTTTTGATACCCGCGGCTAACGCAGTTAATTGTAAGTTGTCCCAATAAAATTCTGACTAGTGCTTGCCTTCAATAACGCGAAGTTGCTGTTCTTTGTTCAGTCGAAGCGATTACGCACGATAAAATAAAATTTTCTGGTGTAAGTTACTTTGATCTGTAAGCTGAAAAGCTCAGTACCTTTTGCTCACGAGTAATTTTCCTCTGCGTTTCCTAGTATTTTTTTTTTTTTTTATTAATTTTTTTTTTTTTTTTTTTGTTCTTGACCTGCGAGTAGCAAATTTAATCTTGAAATTTATTGACCATTTACATTGTGTTCAGACTCTTTTGTTCCAATTTTCTGTGTGAATAGCATACAGAACGAGGGGCTGATCGCTTGTGAAATCGTTTGTACTCTAATCGCCGTGCGATTTTCATAAGCGGTATCGCAAAGAGATTTTATATTCGCCATTAAATTTACACGTGAGAAATCCAATTCTGACACTCGGTGGGAAATGATAATTTTTCTATACAAGGACAGAACTCTGTACGGTACCATTTGACAACTTGTGTGTTTTCTGTGGATCGGCGCGCCGTAGAAAATTTTTAATCTCACGATATTTGAGGTATTCAAGATTGCGTACAACGTCGTTGTTCGCCTTTTCGAAAAATGCCCAGCATCTTCGACTGAGCCACAGTAAAATGTTCAACAACATCCGTGAAATACATAAAATACATTAAAATTATTCACTTGAACCGAACTCGATGTGCCTGTCTGTCGGGAAAATAAAGTTATCAAAAATCGTAACTTTTTCGTGTGGAGAAATTTTCTCTCTCTCTCTCGCTTTTTTTTTTTTTTGTCTTTATATTTACTATTTATATATTGAACATTTCTATGCGCCAGGTTTTGACCCTATAAAAATAGTGTTAATTCATCTTACTTGGTACTTTTTTTTTTTTTTTGTAATTCTCCATTCAAATTCTTGCAAGTCTATCGAGATTAGAACCGGAAACGACAGTAGATAAAATCGAGAAGAAGTTTTTGAAGTTTACTATCCTTGAAACGAATCTAGTATCGAATGAGCTAGATCTGAGTATACAACTTCTTAATCAGATGGATTGCTCTGTGCAGCTGCTCAGGATCGTACCTTCCGGTGGAATTGTCCAAAAATGAAAAGAGAGATTATGATATTTGATGTTTCATCGAATCCAGGCGATTATTCGGGTTTATCCTTGCCCCCAAACGATGGACTCTATCCATGAAAGATAGTGATAAACGCGTGTGTAGGCTGTGAAAATAACCGCGAGGACGGAGGTAGAAGTCATTGACGAGGAATATTACCGGCCTGTTTGCACATGCATTCGTTATCACGTGTGAGAACCTTACCCCATTCAACACGACCCCATCCTGTCGCTATTGCGTAGTCAGTTCCAGTCATGGGTGATGTGTGGAGACAAGCCGGTCTGATCCAGGCGTTGAAAGGCACCCTGGACTCGAGACGAAGAAGCGCGATGTCGTGGTACAAAGAAGAAGGCTTGTATCGAGAGTGTCTGATCCGCTCGGCGATGCGACGATCCTCCGGTTTCGCTCCGTCGTCGGAACGCTGGAGGTTCAAATCGCTGACGCGGACCCATTTCGCAGGGCCCCTAGGAATTGAACAGGCATCTGGTAAGGTGTAAAGGTAAAGAACAATACCAAGGACCAGCAAAATGTGCAAACCAGTGTCGATGATGGAATTCCAAGTGATTCAACAGCGATTCGCGATAACTTTGTTACAGCGCGTCGACTACGTTTACGGTTTGATTGACCAGCAACTTTTCTTGCATGGTTTTACTCGCAGTCCTGCAATGAAATCCCAGAACAACAATGCTGTGGCAAGGCTTACCAATACGATGAAACGATGCAGTGGGCTGCCGTCAGGACGAAGTTCTCGGATATCAGAGCGCCGCTGTGGTACCAGCCGACTTCACCGGTTGGCAAATCGTAGCCAACCGCTGCCATGTGGGGAAACTCCATACGCTCGGCCCTTGTTCCTCCCAGAACGAACTTCTGGGACCTGAACGCGTACTGGGAAACGTTAACTTTCCGTTCTGTGCCTGAGGTAATCACTGGCGAGCTGTGGACGTAAACGTACCCAGCCTATTCAGCCCATTCTGTAAAAGTAAATGAAATTCAATATGTGAACCAATGGCACAGCTATAATTCACGCTCGCAAAATTCGAGATAATTTTCAGGCGCAGGAGACTCACTCTATCTTGCTATTGCACCTGGTTCATCGTCGATCGGGTTTCGGGTTACTCGTGGACCCGAAGTTGGACAGCAAACGATTAGCTCATAACCGGCATATCCGCAGAGCGAATCGGGCTCGTTGCCGTTCTCCAATTCCTGGAACACGACCTGGCAGTTCTTCAATAAAGCGCAAATCCCGGCCTCACCATTCGTCGACTCGCCTGAAACATTGTCCAGAGTAAGAAACTTTTATCCGAATCCCTTCAACTATGAATGAGGTAAGGTTTCGTAGGATATGGTCAAACTTTGTTTATTCAATACAACGTTTCGGCCGGGCCCGGACGGCCATCATCAGGATAAAAGGGGGGGATGACAAACTTGGAATAAATGTTATGCATTCGCCATGATGCTGCAGGACTTCTAGCCAACCCAAATTTTTCCAATCGCAGCCAAGAGAACCTGGCGTTGGCTTCCGTTACGACGAAGTCAGCGTCAGGACAACGAGGAAAGACCTGCCAAATGGAAATAAAACCGAACGTGTGTTACGAGATTTCGGAGTAGTAGTGATGCTGCAGGGATTCCAGCACACCGAAATTTTTCTAAGTCCCCGAAGGAGAAAAAAATAAAAATGTTCGTTTAAAAAATTATTCAGACTCTTAGTCCAGACTGCCCGCAGCTTCGGTGAGCTTCAAACATCAAGCGCAACGCAGGTACTCGTTACGAAGTAAAACATGTTCGGTATTAGCAAAATAAATCGAGGTTTATTAATAAGGCACTTTTATTCAAAATAATTGTAGTGGTCGAACTTTGCGCACTCGTATCGTAATGTATTATTCCTTGGAAAAACTTCGGAGCACTTTGCACTTCAGTGCATGGTGCCCGAAACTATGAATCCGAAATCTAGCAAGGCACGTTCGGTTTCACATCTATTTGGCAGGTCTTTCCGCTTTGTCCTGACGCTGACTTCGTCGTAACGGAAGCCAACGCCAGGTTCTCTTGGCTGGGGTGTTTGCCTCGCGATTCTCATTCGCATGGCTTCGCCCGCTTTCCGCGTCCTAAATCGCTCGTAAGGATGTAAAGCCTCGTCGAGTACGTCATCTTCCTCGTACACATCGATCGGAACCAACAACGTTTTACTCCAACTTATCACTGCGGCACCGATTCGCCTGTGGTCCAACATAACGAAGGAATCGTATCGGGCTTGGTGAACCGCAATCACCGAATCTCCTTGCCAGCCTTTCTCGCTCATAGAGGCGGCCAAGTCTCCGATGTAAACGCCGTGTCGTGTGAACTCGCCCATGTTGCTTTGGGAGAATCTGATTTTCCCAGACCAGATAAGCCTGCGTACATCGTCTATAGCTATCACGTGCGTTCGCATCGTATTGAAATATTTGCTATATTTCCCTTACTTATCATCATAAGTGCCTTATTAATAACCTCGATTTATTTTGCTAATAGCAAACATGTTTTACCTCGTAACGAGTACCTGCGTTGCGCTTGATGTTTGAAGCTCACCGAAGCTGCGGGCAGTCGCTCGGAACTTGCATGGACTAAGAGTCTGAATAATTTTTTAAACGAACATTTTTTTTTTTTTTTTTCTCTCCTTCGGGGACTTAGAAAAATTTCGGTGTGCTAGAAACCCTGCAGCATCACTACTACATGCGTACCTGCACCAAGTGCGGATTATTATACGCTGTACAGCGACCGCTGATAAAAGTTTATAAGCACAGTTGACGTAATCGCGTTCGGGATTTATCACATTGACGAATCGGTTCGCCTCTACGTATAACCGAACTCGCAGAACTAGTCGGAATCATTTCGTTTCAAGATGCGCTTATTCTTAAAGAGAACCGCTTTTCTCATACCGCTTCTCGTCGTACGATACAGTCAAGTTTTCGGAGCCGGTGATAAGAGTCGGGAGAGTGAGTTGACGGTTTTTAAACAAGTTTACACAAATTATTATGGAATTTTCGATTACTCCTTACGTTCTACGATTATACTTTGTCTCTGCAGAGTGTAAGGAATACGCAAGTTTTGTCTACGCAGATGAAGAAGTTCCAGTTCTGCGAATAAATGCCGGTAAAAGTTCGGTCTCGCGTTGCGGTATCGTCGAGGTTCCGCTTATCATAGGTGGATCAAAAGCTGTTAGAAAAGAATTTCCACACATGGTTTGTAACGACAGGTTTCTTTACAGGTATATCGGATAAATGGGAATGAAAAATCGAATTATCGCGATCTGAAAGCAAAAAAAAAAAAAAAATATTAGGCACTCGAATCATTTTAAAATAACCCTATCGCACGTCGTTTACAGGCGCTGATCGGTTTCGGTAATTCCACCATCTCGTGGCAGTGCGGAGGATCTCTGATCTCCGAAAGCTTCGTCTTGACTGCTGCCCACTGCTTGGAATCTCCCAACGCGTAAGCGTGAATCAAACTTGACAATGATTTATCGTTTAATAATAATCAGTATATACGGTTTGAATTCATGCGTTGTGATTTTCCGGTTCGTCTCGGCCGAGGAACCGAAACACATCAGGACGAATCGCTTCTCTCGGTTACTCTTTTGCGCGTGCGATTAATCGACGATTCATAAAATGATCGGATTGATTTCAGAGGACCGGCTACGAAGGTGAGAGCCGGATTAACGAATCAGAAAAATCCGGAGGACGGGATGCAGGAGAGAAACATGGCGGAAAGGATCAAGCATCCGAAATATCAGCTGCCTGCCCGCTACCACGACGTAGGTTTGATCAAAGTCAATGAGCCGTTTGACCTGAACGCAGAAATTCGTCCGGCTTGTCTTCACACGGAGAACGATATTCCCGGCACAAAAGGAATAGCAACTGGCTTCGGAAAGCAAGCTTTCGGTATTTCAGTGTTAAATCAAATAAAAAGTAATAAAATTGTGGTAAATCTTTTGCCAGGTTTCGAACAGCCGTCGTCTCTTGTACCTTGATGTCAAGTCTGCAGAATCGGCGATCCGGTTGTCCAGGAAATTAGTTTCGACCGCTTCTGCGTGCTTAAATCGAAGGACCTCTTAAATGTGCATGACGATTGCGGTGAAATCGACTAATTGAACCGCCGATCTCTCTTGTTTCAGAGCGCGAAAATGGCAGCGACGATCTCATGAAGGTGCAGCTGACTTACGTGCCGGAAAACGATTGCAGGAAAACTTTCAAGGTGGATATTGGCGGAAGACAACTGCCCGATGGTTTGATACCGAGCTTAATCTGCGCCGGTGAATTGGGCGGTGGCAAAGACACCTGTCAGGTGATTGGAGGATTCGAAATGAAATCGTTTTCCGCGTTTCCTTATCGACTTCCGATATCTTTACAGGGTGACAGCGGTGGGCCCCTTCAAAGGGTCCTAAACGATCCCTATTGCATGTACAGCATTGTGGGTGTAACAAGTTTCGGAAAATTTTGTGGGTTCAAAAATTCACCAGCCATATACAGCAGAGTTGGTTCCTACATCGACTGGATCGAAAGCAACGTTTGGCCTTGAATAAGTCCGACTTTTTATTGTTATTCTCACTCTTTAATTATTTATAATTTTGGTTTTCTTCGAAATTTTCAACCTCGAAGAGAAGACAAAAAGAAATACCAGTAAATCTTGTTTTTCGGAGATTTCTTTTGCTCGTCAAATATATTTGACTGTTTTTCTTTTTTTTTTTTTTTTTCTCTTATTATTATTATTTACAATAAAGCGATTACCTCTGGCAATGAACCTACGTTAATTATCGTCGGTTGAGAAAAATCTATATTATCGATTTACTAATAAAAAATATTAATCGCAGTCTGTTCCAAAAGATGGAGACTGTTTTCACAGCGGCGGTTAGGAGCAATGCAATTATCGATGAACTTGTGGATGAATACCTTTCATTTACTCCCGCCAACTGTTGGCTACACAGCTTAAATAATATCCCAACTGTTTCGCAGATGGCAGCATCGGGCTGAGAATAAGTTTATCTCACGAACAACTAATCGCGAGTAAAATCCCTTCCTGAGAATGGAAATTCGTTTTTGTCGTTTAAGTATGTCAAATCATTTGTGAATATTTTTTTGCATTTGGAAGAGAGAAAAAAAAAAAAACAATATCATTCAACGCTGGTGAGAAACTCTTCGTGAAATTATGAAAAAAATAGATATTCAATTTGTAGAAAAATTGAAACTCTGCGTGAAATTATAAAAAAATAGATATTCAATTTGCGGAAAAATTGAACACCTTTTCTCAGAAAATTGTTCCAAAGGTTTTTTCGTGTTGTAGTTGTTGTAATTTTTCTTTCGCAATTCGAATCATTTACCGCGTATAAATAATTTTCTGTTTTAAACGCAAACTATTGTAATTGAAACTCGCGACTTATCGATTATTATTTTTCCTCAATGACTTACGGAGAATACAAATTATAATATTTGCGTTTATCACAGTCTACATAAACAATCACGAGTGAAACTTTCCTGGAACATATCGGTATCGTCGCAAAAGTTATTCCTCAAATATATACAACTAACTGCGACTCGCTCTTGAAAATTTATTCCAAGAATAATTTCCCTTTGCTATTGCAATAACATTTTACGACATTTCGTACAATACATGATGGCAGAACAAGTTGATTTTTATTTTTTTCACTCCAGATTCGAATTGCCCGTTTAATGTGACAAAAAAAATAAAACGAGAAATCGTAAAATATATATTCGTAACGTTCCCACGAGTGTACATGAGCATATTTAAATACGTAACATGAACGACCTGTAACGGTGAGGCCATTTCGTGAAATGTTTTGACGAAGCGTAATGCAACGTAATACGTAAGTTATACGTGTACCGTATCACATGCAATAATAAGCTTTGCCAATACGTACGATCGGGCGAATTTGCGAATGAAGCACCTATACGAATTTATATTCATCGCTGAAATTGAAGTAGGAACCTAATTTGAATGAAAACATGTGCAGAAATTCATCCAATGAGAATACGATTCTATGTCATATAGTTCGCAACCTATAAGATAAATATGTTACATACTGTGTACGTGATAGGCGATGATTGTGTACAAATATCACGGCCTGGCATTCGTTTTATCATGTGTCACAGGCTTTTAGCTCTCGTGATCCCGCGATATTTTTGCTTACGCTATTTTTCATCGGGGTTTTTCTTTTTCTTTTTTCTCTTTACTTCTTCAATTTCATCTTAAATATTACATTATTCTTTCGCCACTTTTTTTTTTTCGATAAATTTTCGCAACCTTACGCAAAGTTCAGAGTCGATCGAAACGTTGCAATGAATTCTCTAGTCTGAAATTGCGGAACGCCTGATAACAGTATCATTATAATATACGTTAGCTATTTTATTTTTATCCGGAAGTCGTCTAGTCTGCCGGTATTTATTTATTTATTTATTTTTTTTTCTCTAATATTATTATCTTCGATCGTTCCTTTTTATCCTCTCTTTCTCTCTCTCTCACTCTCTGTTTCAGAGTCGGATGATTTGTCATGTACACGATTGGTCTCATTAATTACACGAGACGTGTGAATTAGTAATTAGGTCACTGCACTCCGAAATTACGGAATAAATAATGATCCCGCCATAATTGGTACTATTCGTCGCATCAATAAGCCTCTCATTAAATTAATTGATATGAATTTCGAATTCGTATTCTGGTGGACAGATTAACTTTAAGGAATTGAAGTATGATTATTTCGCTGTACAATCAGAGACCTTTATCACGCTTACAATTAGACGTTACAGTATAAATATGAAAATTTCAAACGTCTAATTATCTCTAACCTTGCGACTCGTCTCGCTCAAGTCGCCGTAGCGAGTTATACGAACCCGTCGCACTTTACTTTATATATATTAACGTCGTCGTTGAAAATAGATTGTCAGACGAAAGACGTGCACTTGGTTTGGCCGGAATCCAGCTCGACGATTCGTTTCAAATTTAATATTACGAGAACTCAGAGCGGGTAAGATGTATCGCAATGTTGTTTCTGCAGGGTAGTCAAACCCACGTCTTTCTACAATTGTCGTACAAAAAGCTCCTAGAGATTATCCACACTCCCTCTCTCTATCTATTTCCGTAACTCTCTCTGCCGCATTTGCAACGGGTACAAGTATAGACGTGGAATAATGATATTACTGTCTAAAATTCGTCTCCACTCGATGAATTTATCATTTCACGGTCACGGCTTCAACACGCGTTCCGATAATAAACCTCGTTATAATTATAAAACGCGGCTAGTTGCATTTAACATGCAGAAACGCAGCGTGTAATTGATGAGAAGAGAAAGTGAAAAAATGAACGATAAACGCATCAAGTATCACGATTAACGCTCGGAAGGAAAAAGAAAAGCTAATTGTGAAGAAAGAAAAAGAGAAGTATTAATTTCGCGAACCGTATTTCGATGATAACAATTAATGACTGCGCCGTTAAATTTGAGCTCGCGTTTCCGTCCTGGAACCGAAGCTGATTATTCTTCAGGATTGCATAGCTCGAGTCTCGAAGTCTTGATAAGTCTCTAAGAGAGCTGAGAGCCACTGCAGTCGGACACCATAAAGCGTGCAGCTTTTTCTCTCCACCTTTATTTATTCGCCAAGATTGCAGACGGCTCTGAAGAGCGCCGAAGCTCGCGGGGTTTCAACCTCGGGATATAACGTACATGTACGCGATATTATACACGAGTTGCATTCTATCTGGGTGGTTTCATCAATCCTCTCCGGAGCCATTCGGGCTCGAGAGAAAAAAAAAATGTCGAATTTCTGCACAGCGTTACACGTTGTTTTACCTCCTAGATACGATCACGGTGAGACTGGAAATTTGATTAAAGTTTAACGAATTTGTGCGTAAATGTTGACCTGCGAATCGAGAAAATGTTACTCGAAGTAATTGTGAATATTTTGGGAAATCAAAAAGCCTTAATTAGAATTGACAAAAGAGATATTCATCGAATTAAGCAAATCGGGGAAAACCAGCAAATGCCTGTATTAATTTACGTGTAAAACGGTGAATTTCACTCACTCTGTGCGTGTCGAAATTTTTTATCGCACAGTAATAAGAGATGCGCTACAGAGCGAAGTTATCAGGTAATATTTGATGTGCGGTTCACACGTACGTGTTTATCAGCCTTGGCGCACATACGTGTACGATTTTACTCTTGAAATTTCTCCCGTCCACACGTACGACCCGTTAGTTTTAACGTCCTACCTACGATATCGCGCAAAGTAGTAGAGTAGGTCGGGAACACCTTCAAGTTTATCACTACCGACTTCTCTAGCAGCCGGGAGTAAATATCAGATAGAAGCACCGGCGAATAGACGGCCTAGCTGCACGTTCATTTTTTAAAGCAGATTTCGATCAGCTCCAGGACGCGTGCGGAAAACCGCTAGCTGCATAATTCTGCGGTTAGAAATTTCCATTTGCTTATTTTGTTTTTTTTTTCTATCAATAAAAATCTTCTTATTTTCTCCGCTAATCGATTCTGCGGCAGAATTAAGCATCGGGTGATTATATAGTCGTAGAATTTATTACTCGTCGATCACAAGTTGCGGCCGCGATTCGATTACGTTGCCAAAAAATTTCATACCGCGGCTCGAAATTGCCAACAATTAATTTCCCCATTACTCAATCACTGCGAGTATCTTTTATGCTGTTATACAGTTTTCATACGTATATAATGGATCTATGCTGGCTCTGCGAGCCCAGACAGAAGAAGAGACCGCGAGGTGCGGTGCAAAAATTCACTCGAGATTATACCTGTAGGTGCTTACAACAAACGAATTGAACATTCCGCAAGGAGATCAGGCGCAGTTGATTCGTCTAATATTAGCTCTCGCGGAAATCGATTTTTCGCGAATTGTCCTTGTCCGCAATTTCTCTGAACGTTGCATGTTATCGCTTCGCTCGCGATAAAATTTCGGGCGAATCCTGTCGACGCCCACAATTTTCACAACGTGTAATTCGATAAATTCGCGATCTAATGGCAAAACGCGTTCGTTAGAATATTTGACGCGAGTCTTACGGCAACGAGTGACGTTTAATTACGTGTAGGTATTATTTTGCGTCGTGGTTAAATATTTTTGCGCACAGATATACGCTGTTGCATTCACAAGGGAAAGTAAAAATAGTTTCACCCTGCCAAATTTATAACACCGCATGCAGTTTGCCAATAACCGCTCTGCGATTTACTCCGTGCAAATTCGTACGTGCCTCGGTATTATATTCGTTTGCAATTGGCTTTGCGAATTTTCTACGGCTGTATGAACGAGCACGAGAGGTAGAAGTGCCACTTGAGTTTTTGCATCGGTCGGCTCTTCGGTCGGACCATTTTTACATCAATGGCTCGCGGCTAAATACTTGCCAAAAAAAAAATAAAAAGCTCGAGCTTCTTGAGAGTCGACCAAGCGAACGTCGACTAGACTCGACGCGTGCACGATGTGTAGATATATAATTGTACGTATGGTAAAATTCGCGAACAAAGCTAACGCGCGAATTATTTGGGCCACCGCGCAAAATATCCAAGCAAACACCGAAGTGTGCGAAAATCAAAATTAGCTTCTTTTATAACCCACGCTTTAATACTTCTCGGAATGAAGTACACCCGATAAAATACGTAAAGTTAATTTTTATTTCTGGGTCAGCGCGCCCGCTTGAGTGAAAACAATTTTGCAAATTCAAAGTCACGCATCGTAAAATTAATATGCGACGGGAATATGTTTTGCAGGGAAAATTGTTTTTCGGAATCGCTGTATACATTAACGTTATTACAAATTTTTTCCCGTGTCCAACATGCGTACGTTATTATAACATTTGTGCGAATATGTATAACTGATCATGATTCTCTTGTTTTGTAATTCTACACGATATCGAAAATATTGGATTATTCAAGGTGTTCACAGTTTTTGTCACATTTTTTTTTATACCGGAACACGTTTCAGGTATCAAACGCTCAACGACTTGGCTTATTTCCGATTGGATGTGACAGCGTGACAAGAATTTTATTCACAACTAATTAGGAAAATGATTTGTCATGTTGTTACATATATTACTTGTTGTGTTCGTCGGTCCGAGTTGTCGATAATCGTTAAACTCGAAATTTTGATACTCGAACGAATTCATTGATTAATTGGTAAAGTTTATCGACGGATATTGCGCATATATAATTTTATAAATATTGATGTAATAAAAACAGGGTTAAGCACAGATTGCGGGTCTGCAATCTTCTCACTTACGTTGGTACCGAATAATCTCGTCTCATCTCAATCCCAGTTTGAATGTCATCGGCGGACAATTTTTTCTCCATTTTTTTTTTTATACAAATAACATTCCAGTCGGATGAAACTTTTCCTAAATTATTAATAAAAATCATGCACAGTTTTTTATATGTATCGGGATATAATCCAAGTCAGTGGATCACGAATTCATCCGTAAACTTGTTTGTGTAATAACAGGTATGATGTATTATTGGTTCGGATTTTCGATTTCTTTGGCCGCTAATCTAAGCAGAATATTACAAGTACGTACTACTTCGCATGAAATATTTAGATACCGCAGCGCTTCGCGTTCGCAGCTTATGAATAAACATGAGTGTTAATTATTACAACTTTACGACTTGTACCGACGTATTTGAGCCTCGGCTACAGAGGCGGTGCTGCAGAGTCAGTCGAGCAATGATCGGTGGAGCGATAAAATTTCGAATCAACGATTGGAAATAATATTATTAATATTCACCTGCAGCTGATAATCAGGCTGACCTGCAGGTTATACCGCGGTAACAACGAGTTTTTTTGAATAAAATTTTGCGATCATCAAACCGCGCGAGGCGTCGATTATACGTAAATTCATTTGCAACACGAAACGATTATAATCAATAATCAAAGTCTTACCCGATCGAAAATTGACGAAGATTTAATCCGAGAGTCCATGTCCTTGGAGCTGAGAGTCTGGAAGACTCCTTGAAAAAAAATGTAATTTAGCCCCGCGGGTGCCGCAGAACCTCGGTTCTGACATTCACGTATAATATACGCCCGAGGGTCGCTCTGCGTGATTTATAACCGACAAGACTGAAAAAATTCATTCATTCGTTACCGATGAATATATCATCTATACGCGATGGTGTGAGGGCCGGTTACACGTACGTGCAAGTAACCCGGAGTCGAGGATCCAGATGGAAGAGTGATAAATATATATATAACCGATATTTCGAGCGTGGAAAACTCGACGCTCAACGAGAGCCGGGTTATAAATAACTTTTAATTAACCCTTTACATGTATATTGCCACATTTTTCTTCTACATGTATAGCGTCGACTTATATTCACGCCGCGCGTTTGCTGGAAGGCGGAATCCGACGTTTTTTTCTCTTTCTTTATCGATGATTTTATCAATGTCGTTAGCGCGCTCATCGTTTATACTGTCGATCTTCTTCCGTGTATATGCATGCTTAAGTTCAGGGATTGATGGAGCATCGCTTCATGTCAAAAGAAACTAGTTTTAGTTTTATTGGATGATACAGGACGCAAAGTAGTTTTGTTCGAATCTTAAGTCGAATGAAAATCATGGCTAATGGCTTCCCAACGCGCGAATTTCTCGAGTCGATAATTCTCGCTTCTAAAGCTTCCAACGAAGTTCAAACTGTGGCTAAACTATTCTTGCCGTCGTTTTGTTTCGTTTAAAACAAAGTCTGAAATCTAACGGGAATCAGCGGTGACGTCAAATTCGAAATAAAATTCGAAGCGTGTCGAAGGCGGCCATTTTGATTACCGTCCCAACGTTGCCAGCTGCTAAATATAGCTAATTAACCTCGCGGTCGATCAAGCAGGGATTTTCGGTTATCAAAAACCTCTGAATGAATTCAGAACCATTTTTTCTCTCGATATTTCAGGAAAATTCAAATTTTTATTACCTGCGATGTAGAGTTCTTCGCGTCTTGCTCGAGCTTGGTGGAAAACCAAAGTCTCGTAGAGCCGGTCCATGGCCCCAGGCAGACGTGACATTGAAGAAATTTATTAATATAGAGAGTTTGACGCGGTTGATGCCCACGCGAATGCGTATGAATGATATTCAAAGTATGCAGCTCGCGTACTTGAATATTAAGTGGCCTGAGTCGAGCTCCTTACGTCTCCAGATTTACGTATGCCATACGTAAACATTGTTAAATTTCCTCAAAAGATATTCGCACCTGGCTGATCGCGAACCGAGCCTTCGAAATTTTCCGCAACGATTGTTTGCCACGATTGGCGTTTTTGTCATTTTTTTTAAAACCGCGTCGACTGCGGACGTAAGCCACTTCACCTTTAGTCGTGGTGAAACGTGCGAAAAAAAATCGAGAGTGTGCGAAAAAAAATCTCACCGCGAGATAAACGCGCTAACAACTTAACGCAATACAACAGCATTAGCGCCGTACTGCCGAGCAAACATCTTGCCGCTTGCATATATGTTTATTTTACTGAATTTTTGATTAGCTCTGATGCAGCAATGAGGGCAAGAACACTGTTTTAAAACCAGGACAGAGACGGATTACTCTTCAAGGTGTTTCATCCCCGCTTAGTAAACTTTTCAATAGTTGCGAATTTATCAGAGGAAAATCCTAATTGCAGCTCGATTATTCGTTTACTATTCACACCAATTTTTGGAGAATAAAAAAAAAAAAAAAAAAACATAGCGCATTGATTATCGAGATATTAAAGCTGAAGTTGCTCATTTTACTGTTAAATCAATAAAAATCTAAATGATGTTCACTATCGGAGAAAACATGATAATATATCGTGTATGAAGTATTTCCACGATGCGTAGGATCCAATTAATTGTTCAAACAAAATCAAACGTCAATGAAAATTTTTTCAAACAACTCAACAACATTCTTCTGGAATTTAACGTATAATGCGATCTATAAGCTGTTTGGGATTTTTGAACCGCTGTCAAACCCTCTGAAATTTCCTTCCTGCGGTCTTCGCGTGGCTTGCGGACTCGCTGCAAGCCAAAATAATTTCGCGAAAGCATATAACCGGCATTTTCTCGTTACCTAACAGCGTGCCATATGTTGGTATATATTGATTAATTGGAGCCATGGAGGCGTTAGATAATTCTGTCGGTCGTAACGGCGTCTAAATCGGTGGCGGAGTTTAATTTTAGAAAAATGTATCGCAAGAAAAAAAAAACGTTATACGCATTACAAACGTGTCCAAGTCTCAATACTGCAGAAGTCACCGTAATCTTTGAAGATTCAAAGAGACGATGATTTTCAAATTGAATCTGCGGACGAAAAAACTTGTGCGGTAAAATATTTTTAAAATAAAACAAACTTACGTGCGAAAAGTTTAATTATGTACACATGGAAAAAAGTAATCTGTTTGATTTACGCGCGTGTCGATAATTATATGGACAGGATACTTTTTGCAGCAAAATTTACAGCGATATTGGCATTTGACGAGTTGAAAAAAAAAAAAAAAAAAAAATTGGTGAATGTAAATTTAACGCAGCGATAAGTAATTCTCACGGCAATCGCTGTAATTTATGCCGCAAAAAAGCGCGGGCTTCGTACAATATAATTATTTATACCGCCGAGCAGCTAACCCAACAAATACATGTACAAAATTCTGTGAATGTTCCTCAATTTTCTGCCAAATCACGTGGAAATCGGTCGATGATTACGTTTTCAAAAAATTCGGATGTATACGCAATAATTAGGAGAGGAAACGACGAAATTTCGTTTTAATAGCCGTACGTAAACGTCAACGAGACGTGAAACCAGCTTACACGATAAAACTGGGCATACATAGACACGAGTTCGTACATGTATAGATATACACCTACAGATATATAATTACACACGCCTCGTGCCGAGCGCTCAATTGATTTCAGACGGCTTTCTGGGCGCGGCGATCGTTCCATTCATGGAAAACCGTAATATCTTTTTCTGGGATTCAATGGACTTACCTCTTCACCCCCGCGCTCTTTAACTCCTCGTAGTAACTGTTTATTCGAACACGTGGCGCGGCTTCCCATTCCCTCCAGTCCTGTCTTATCGAATGGAAAATTAACAGCGAGTTTGGCCAAAAGCCTTCCGCAACGTAATGCTATTGCAAATTCACGTTTTTTTTTTTCTTTTTTTTTTTTTAACTCGACTGAAGCCTCTCCGATTGTCTTAACTTTGGAAGCTTCCTCGACCAACAATTTTTCGCTGTAACTAAGAATCTACCATCCCAAAGAACTGTAAGTGATAGCAATTCCTTGTCAAATTGTAACATACTTCACTCGATTGAAACATTTGACGTAATTGTTGTGTAACACATCGTTGTTCGTATTATTACTAATCATCTACAGGTTTGTACTGAAATATTTTGAAAAAATTTGTGCTCACACGTGCGTACACGAAATAATCGTCATCTTCACTCGTTGACAGTATTTTTTTTCGTCCCATATCCAGCAGTTTTACGAAGATATTGTATACATGTCGTAACTATGTGTACAGAGTTACACCTATTGGTCAAACATCAACACTAAAGATAGCTAAATATTTGTCAACTGGTTACACCGCGGGCAATTAGAGAGTTTTTTTTTCTTGCGATAATATTTCTCATCAATTTAAAAGAAGAAAAAAAAACATCAAGAAAACTGACGCAGATGTTTCTGTCCCTGTGCGCAATATGTAATTAAGATAAAAGCTGTTACATATAATATTATACGTAAATCGTGTTATATCTCATAGCTGAGGTCATTGGCACCGTTGCCAGAATTTAGTTTAATTTGAAGGCGATTTTCGAAACATACGTTCTAAAGGTAAATGGGTCGGTACAAAAAAAAAAAAAAAAAAGTAGAAAGAAACTGAAGAACACAAATTGAATATTTTCATATGTGTATAATATATTTTATTGCAAAGTAGAGTAAATTTTCTACAGCGGTGATTATTCCTTATGGTACTTATTATTATTTTCTTCACCTCACTTTAATATATACATATATATATATGTATATTGAACTGTCTACACGTAATATGCCTAGGCAGGAAACCTAAAATATCGTTGATTGACATATATACGTACAATTATATAACCGTAAAATAATAGTTGTATAACGTATAAACGTAATGAATAAAATGGCGGTAATAATCATAATGATAAAAATTAAATATTCACGTGAATCTGTGTATCGCATATTGGCATGCCGCTGTTGCATCCGTGTGCCTTTAAATTGCATTTTAAATTACGTGTAATATCATGTATCGTAATTTGTATAATAGAGGACGAGTGCAGGGGATAATTGATTATACAATTCCTTCGATGCAAATTACAATGGCTTTAGCAACTGTATTTATAAGTGGTTAAATGTTTATGCGTGTATCTCAACTTTGAATATTAAACAGTTGCAGAAAAAAATTAAAAATAAAGGACAATAGGATGGGTGAGAGAGAAGATAGGGCTCAGAGGGTTACGTAATACGTGTATGAAATATTTACAATTTTTAATTCAATTTGAAATAAAAAATATATATATATATATGTGTGTGTGTAATATAATATTGATATAAGGTCACAGGTGATTCAAGGATTCAATAGTTTTAATTGTATATAGCCTTGCTAATAACAATTTAATAGTGACAACAACAATAACAACAACAATAATAATAATAATAATAATAATAATGACAAATCTGTTTACGATTAAAAATAAAAAGAATAATAATAATATGGTGATAGGTAAGTTAACTATTCAAAGATATACAACATAATAATATGATCAGTCTTTAGGCTCTCTAGGACAAGAGTACTCACAATATTTGCCATTCGTTTCCCATAAACTAACCTTTGCTTAATTATTCATAAAATACTAATAATAACGATAACACAATAATAATAATGATAATGATAATGATAATAATAATAATAATAATAATGATAACAACGAGAAATTATAAAAAATTGTGCATTTTTAAGCAGATGCGATATTAAAATTGTAAACATATTTTCACTCCTGTTAGGTGAGATTTTTTTTTCTTCAAAGTAAGTAGAAAACCTTTTCGAAAAATATGACGAACTGCTTCGGATTTCCAATTTTTCCTCAACTTGCGACATTAGGGATGAAGTGAATATTTCTTATCGGATATGCGAATAAGTTACATATATGGGTGGGGCGGCATAGTAATCAAATGAGTGAGATAGCCTGGCACTGTATGCAAATAATTCTATATGTACAAATCTGCATAATTTTCTTGTTAAAAAAAAGTTAAAAAGTACGAATGAAAAGATGAACAATTCGAATACCGCATCTATCCTTCGACACTTTCCTGCCGCGGCCGGGCGGCCGTATCACGTGTATGTTATATATATTCACTCCTATTACATTATTCAGATATACAAATTTCACAGGTATAACAAGGGCTCTCTCCCCCTCTTTCTCTCGCACACTCGCTCAGCACTCATTTATAAAATATGTATACGTATATGGCCGTTGATAACATGCTAAATATATCGCGGTGACGAAATGAAAAAGTGAAGTTAATAATTATTAATATATATATATATACACATGTGTGTAACGAAGTAAACGATTAATGATCGATGATTTGAGAATACGCGTAGATTAATGGTTGTAAACGTATAATGGTTGTAAAATATTTTTCGACATACAAAAAAGGAGAAAAACGAAAAACAAAAAAAAAAAAAAACATAAAAACATAACTGATAAAATTACCATTAACGCTACGAATAATCTGTTTTCGCTACGTTCACACATTATACATCATGTTTTATATCCTATTATACATACGAGGCGGAGAAACTTTTCATCTTTATAGATATTGATATATACACATTGTATATATTTATATCTACACATGTTCTACAGATAGAGCTTTCTTAAGCAGCGCCAGGACGGTACCGATATTATTTTCATACACACGTACAAACGTGTGATAAAGCTTTTCGACCGATTTTCATTATAATATAGTTTTCAAAAATAATATTCATTATATAATCGAGTTTAAGCGCTGCTTACGAAAGTTTGACAAATTTTTCACGTAGGTACAAATGTATGTTGTATAAGTAATAGTACATTTGTGCACATATACGCGAGTGCGCAAGTACGAATGTGTGTATGGCTCATTTACGCACGGCGCAAGGCTTGAAAGTGTCGAGTGCCTGGTCGAATTTAACTCGGAGCAAATGACATTTGTATGAAATCCAACCGCAGATACAAATTTTACGATTTACGTGCGATACATTTGTTGGATGATAAACCCTAGTCGATTTTGACGTGCAAATATATGCCTCCAAAAATCGATGCCCACTTATCTCAAACGCAGAAACAAAGTAATGGCATGAATACCACGAATTTTTGGGTACCCCGTTAAGCGAAAGATATTTCGTCTGCAGTGTGCAAGACTTTGTGTGATTGAGTACATTTACCACGATGAGATATAACATTTTTTTTTAAACAACGATCAACATCCTATCCGTACGTATATCTTTTTATCAAAATCTCTCAGTTCCCCTCATCGTTTTACCAAGTAAAATACAAATATACGTATATAAAAACACATCAACAATTAATTACAGGAAGGTTCATCAATTTTTAAAATTTCCACATTTTTTTTTTCTTTCACTTTTTTTTGCGACGGATATTTAATACATCTTTTTGCTCGTAGAGTCGTATTTTTTTTTTTTATATATATAATATTTACAAGTATATCGTATTCATCATCACAATATAATAAAATTGGAATCACCGCGTAGCGTAAAAAATTCATATTCACATGTCAAACATCATATATCACGATTGAAAATACAAAACAATGTACGTACAATATATCGCAATGTTCGAACGAATATTGACGTTATTGCTGTGACATTGGAAAATGAAAATACGTTTAAATAAAAATCAGAATCTCGTAGCACCGTTTCACATATATATATATATATATACATATGCTGTAAATTTCGAGCTACATTCTATAAGGCACATTTAGTTCTTTGCACGCAGATACTTTCGCAATATTATGCGCGCACACACAAACACGTGTGTTGATAACAGTGTAATAAGTAAAACGTTAAGAAATTTTTGAAAGTTTCTTGTCTTTCAAATGTATATACTACATAAATATATAACAACGTAAATGTATAAAGACAAAACACAGTACACATGTAGGATAACAAAATAAATATATGTTAAAATATGTAGTAAATTGACGCGATCGAATCAACGCAACATGCAGATAATAATTTGGCTTAATTTCAATGTTTTAAATTTATGTATAAAATTATCTGCGTATGTGTGTGTGCGCATATATTTGTATGGTATACGTGCCTCGATAATTCATTCTCATTGTAAAATCATTACTCCTCCCGCCCTTCCTTCGCAAATTCTCTACGTCCATCTAAGCCGTAAAAATGAAACGGCCTGCAACTCTGTACGCGTTATAAATATACGTATATCATTGTTTTTTTCCAATTTTTTTTCATAGAAAACTAAAACCCCGCAGCCCGAAATAGTTCATAGTATATCGGTATAGGTATACAGATAGAAGTCGAGTTTCGCATACGATGATTTTTCGTTTTCCCCATTTATTGTCTTTTTTTTTTTTGTTTTGTTTTTCTTTCCTTCCCAAGTCGTAAAATACGTACTGTATACAGCTAATAGTGAACTTTACACCGAACTGATCATCGCTAATAAGTAAAAAAAGAAAAAAAAAACATTTAACAATGATTGATTCGTGAAGAGAGAGCAAGGGAAAGCTTGAGAGAGAGAGAGCGAGAGAGAGAGAAATAGACATATAGATAATAACGATATTAATTAAGGTTTAAAAGAATATCAACGAATAGGAAAATATGTTTGTGGTACAATGTTTGACGAATTGTGTGTTTGTATGTACAATGAAGGCATGGTTACATGTGTAATATTTGCAGTATTTATAGGATAGAAACTAACTAAAATAGTTGCGTAAAGTTAGGATAAACTTAGAATTTGGACGCGAACGGGCGACCTTTTAATTTGTTTGGCACAGCGAATTCACGTTGCTCGTTAAAACCTGAAACAGAAACAAGCGGAAAAAAAAATTTCCGTTAGAGAATGAAAAAGACGAAATTTGTTAACAAAAAAAGAAATATGCGCGGACAAATAATTGCAATAAAATTGAATCCGTTTTTGTACAAAGATACTGGTTTTGCTGAAATTTTCGACAGTAACTGTAACGAATAAATGAAACTTGTCTGAAATCAAAGATAGAGAACGATGCGAAAAGAGCTCTCGATGAAGGGGCGGAGTTTCCGGTTGAGAAAAATCGAAGAACCGGGGCGTCTCGGCGTCGAGACCCACGCGTCTAGACGACCCGAGGGATTTTATGGTGCGGTTCTCTGCCACGCCTTGGTAAACCGGCTTTCGGATTCCCTGCAACTGCAGACGTGTTGCGAATCGGCTGCTGCATCGCAAGTAAGTATATAATGCGTGGCAGCCAGCGTTCCGATTCCGCAGATACTCGCTCGCGTGAAATGTAGGTATGCGTTAAAGGCGTTCAAGGAGAACCGCGGCTTCGACGGCTCGTCGTCGTTGATGAACGATTAAAGAATATCGGGAGATAATTATTCCGCTGACGCGACTCGTAGTGCATGACCGGTTTATAATGTACGATAAACTCCAGTCAAACGTCGGCGATTATTTGTAACATTTCTATCTTTTCTGTACACGCGGGGTCAAATAATGACGGAAAATTACTGGAAATCGAGATTACAATTGCTCAGATGTTATGGGTTCAGAAGCAATTTAAAGGTTATCGGAGACTGACGTGGCGAACTATTGTTTTAGATCGTTGACAAGGCAATCGGAAATCACTGAAAATCATTTGCGAAATTTTGTGGAGGTGGTCGTATAGGGTAACCGGAAATCAATTTAAGCACGCTCAAATTTCACAGAAAAAAAAGTGATTCGAAATGACAAGATCGTAAAGAAAATCGTCTGAACTGGCGATAAATGGATTAAACGTTCTTAAATCTGGCGAGTAATGTGAGAGATTGGTGAAAAACTACTAAATACACGGAGGGAAATGAAATAAGAATCGTTACAATTATTTACGTAACGAGAAATAAATTTGAGAATCATTGGCGATCGATTGAAAAATAGTTATTATAATAATAAATAATCTATATACGTAAAAATAGCCGATCTTTCCAAAACGATAACGTTGCTCGTCGCGTTCTCTCGTATACTTACACAATTTGGAATTTGGTTTCACGCGCGTAACATAAATGTAACGAAGTGTGAAGAACGGGGGAAACTGAACGCTGTCAAATTTACTGTATCAATAGCAACGATACCGGCGTAACTTCTAACTGCCGCGTGTACATTCAGCCTTTAGACATCTCGATATAGACGGCTATTTATAGAGTGAAAGTTTCGCAGCGAACACGCGTGCCTCGTCGTCTCTTGAGGCTGTGCCGCGTCAAGCCGAGGCTATCACACTCGGTGAACGATCCAAATTTAGGTGAAAAAATGAGAAAAATCCAAATTGCGAATGTATTTTACTCCATATACGAATTCTCGTCTCTTGGCTAAAAGTCTTGCGTAAATTTTTCTAATGGTTGTAAGAAAAAATCGAAGGATATCGACGAGGGTTGAAAGTAACGGTGGACCGAAGAAAAGAAAGAATTGCCAACGCGTCGTTATTCTGTAATGTAGTTTAATTACTTTTGGGATAATATTTCCATGTCCTCGAATTTCTCTATAAAAAAAAAATCGTTTGTTCCGAGAGACAAATTGACACGTATCGTTGGTTCCTCCCGTATTTGCAAAAAAAAATAAAAATCGTTACGTTATACACGTGCCGAGATTATACCGAATGAGAAGAAAAAAATTTCAAACCTACGCAATGAAATATCCTGCTGGAGTAGAAATTGCAATCTGATTAAGAATATATAATTTACAAAAGCAACTCACCATGAGAATATTAACTGCCCCTTTTTCCTGCGCGATAGCGATCTGGTATTAAACGTGAACGTAATCGTTCAAGTCCCGATGAGTTTTTCATCACGAGAAATTCGTCCATCAGGGATATGACCGGATACTTTTTTAACCAAAGATCGTTTGGTGATCGATGCACGGTAGACGTCGTTCATATCATACCCTCGTCGCATCGATAATTAATTTCTCGATTTCCGTCGATCGGGATACTTAAGTCGTCTCAGCTGGGGAAATCGGTGCACACTGATCGCGATTTTTCATCACGTGACTTCTTAACACGCATCGTATTCGCTCTGCACATCTGCAATGCCGAGTCGCGTTTGTTGGTTGGTTGTTTTTTTTTTTTTTTTTTATTTATTTATTTCTTTATTTCTTCTCAATTTTCTTATTTATTTTATTTATTTATTTCTTTTTGTTTTTTTTTTTTCTTTTTTCTTTTCGTTATCTCTTAGACTTGTATTTTTGATTGTTTGTTCGTCGTTGCGTGATTGGGAATGAAGTTTTATCGTTTCGGCTGAACAGCGAGTCGAGGTCGATGAACGGGTCGGCATCACCAGTAGGGCGAATCGTTCACGAGGTGATTCCACGATGCGAATTCGCTCCAGGCTCTCATGCTCGCCCTCGTAGCGTCCCTCAGTCGCAAATCCTCCCGACTCGTGTTCGTTATCCCGTTGCTGATCGGTATCGGATCACTTCTTGTGTTCAGCGAGGACGACGTCGTCTGGCTAATCGACGTCACACCGCCGTTGCAGATCATGGACGCCTTCGTCGATTGCTGCAGCGGCTGCAAATATCCACACGAAACGACGTTCTCGTTCCGTTAAACGGTTCTCGCATCTTTTTTTTTTTTTTTTCCTCTCCCTCTCTCACTTTCGTTAATCAACCCTACTATTTTTTTTCCTTTTCTTTTCTGACGCGATTTTTTTTCTTTTTAAAGTTAAAAAAAAAAAATCTTTTTTTTTTTTTCAACCTCCACTTTCGACCATACCTACATTTACATGTAGTGTATAACTTTGTCCAAATATCTATTATACGGTTGTAATCGACGAATTTTGTGCAACTTAAAATAAAATTATAATAATAAGTTAATTCTGTATCGTAATACAGCGTGTTACTGTATACCGTTGTACGTATAAACGGAGGGAAAGAATTAGTCAAGTCAAGTGATATTCGTTTGACTCAACTGAATGCTGTAGTCAATTTCGGGGAAACGCGATATTTATTTGATTCGACGGAATACTTTTGTCGTGCGGAGTGCTTTGGACAACTTATTGTTAAATCGTTTTGTCAAACTAACTAAATCTAAATAGTTTTATTGAAGACATAGGATTTGATACAAATCTAATTTGTTGAATTAAGAAGTTTCTTTCTATCCGTGTATGCGTTACGAGTCTACATAATCATCTATCAAGTCTAAATCTCAATTTTTTTTAAACATGTTTGTCGTACGTGTCATGCTTTTTCATCCGTTGTATAATGCATTTAAAAGCTCACGTGTCGTGAAGAAAAAAAAAAAATCTTTTCCCGGGATATACTGTCAGAGTGAAATAAAAGGGGAAAAAATATGCTAAAATATGTTATTCCTATTCAACTAAAGTATCTAAATATTATCTGGATCCAATACTGTGTATACGGTTCTATAGTAATAATGGCGTCGCGCTAACTGATCAGCCGTTTTCGTTTTCGGTCAATCAAGAGAACGGAAAACCTTGTGTAAGACTCTTTGTCACTTATATTCTAACATCGAATTAATATTGAATATAAAATTGGCGGATAAAATAGTATTTTATTTTCAAATACGACTGTGCGGTATGTCACCCGTTAGTAGGCGACGCCATTTCGTACCTTGGATCCGGATAGCCTACAGTCTACGACACAAACCTACACACATTTCACACATAATCAACCAGAGGCAAATGACAGATGGAGGGAGAGCAGGGAGGGTGTGAAAAGTGCAAAAAAGATTAGAAAAGAAAAAAAAAAAAGAAAAAGACAAGAAAACCCAACAGAGGTTAAGCGGGAAGGACAAAGGTCTCGGTTTTGCGGGGGTGCGGAGAGCGCGTGATTCAATTTCCAATCTCACACGCTTCACATGCTCATCATCATCGTCCTGTCAATATTCACCTCGGCCTTTTTTCTAACGACGTAATTCTTCCCCTCGTTGTTGTCCCAGTACTCGTCGCCGGCAACGCGATAGCACACGCAAAATTCAATCTTGTCGGAGCGCGGCGGTAGGGTCAACCGGAAACGGAAGGTGTCGTAGAGGACGAGGGCGGCCTGCGCCGCGCCCGGTTGCGAGACGTAGCTGCAGTGGGCGTCCTCGTGGGAGGTCCAGTCGTCGCTGCTCGCCCTGACTATCACTTCCTTGTCGTAGGCCAGGTTCTTCACCTTCACCGTACCGACCAGACACTCTTCCGCCTCTCGCACTATCACGTTCTCCAGGCTAACAGCCTCCTGGTCCAGCTTACGCCGGAAGGCCAGGTAGTCGCTCGCCGGTTGGGGGAACGTCGGCGACCACGGCGTCGGCGTCGCCTCCACCTTAACACCTCGTGTAACTCCGGCGAGGTAGGCGCTGCTCCAAAGAGGCGGCACGTTGCTGGGTTCCGACATCACTCGCACCTAAAACAACAAGGGATGTTCGGCTTTACGATTGGCTTTTTCTTCTACAAGTTCTCGCTTGTGCGCTGATGATTTATTTTCTTGTTTGTTTCGAATATGCCATGCTATCGTATTGATCCTGAAGTATTGATTCTAATATTATTTGGAATTGTCTTGGTTTTTGTTTTTTTTTAATTTTTCGTGCAGTCTATTTGTGACACTGTCCCTTGGTAATCAAGTTTTATTCCATTCTCTTTCACTTGCTCCTCGAAATTGAACGATCCTGAAAGTTTATCGAAGTATCGATTATATTACACAGATACGCGGAGTATATAAATTCCATTTGAATCTGGTTGGATAAAAAAAAAAAAAAAACTTTGGTGATACAAATCCTAAACCTCTGATTCCGGGGATGAAAAATCTTCTATATGAGAACCATAAATTTCAGAAAACAAAAACAACTATTATAATTGATCTTGAAAACTTATCGTTTTCTGTTGTTTCCTTTTTTTTTCCTTTTTGTTTTTACAAAATCGAAATTTCTACGCGTGCATTACGTATGTACATTTTGTGTTTCTATGCGCGATATAATTGGCAAATCCCCCCCCCTGTATGCGAATGAAGCTTGTGGTGCGTACGTATTGCATATTATTTGATGCAGTTTGGAGAATTCGTTTAATCTGCAACATGCTGCGGATAAGTGACTGCGGTTTAAGCCGCACGGTGAAAGGAATTGCAAAATAATCTCCGGTCAACTCTCGCGATAAATCTTTGTACCGCGTTCAGGTCTTATTTGCATAGCTGCATTCCAAGCTGCTGTATTTTGCCGCTGATGCGTGCTGTTGGTGTATTAGGATAATTTCAGCTGCACGACGAAAAACGACGCTGTCGCGAAATTTCAAGGAGCAAAATTTCCAGTACGTCGTATCGTTAGATTCTTTGCTACAATAAATTCTGACGATCTTAGCGCAGGCATAGAAATTTCAGTAATGTACAATGAAAATTTTTAACGACCATTGGGCATCCTGTATTTTTTGTTACCGCATACTTCGATACAAAATTCAGATATCATCGAGTAGTCGACTTCCAAATATTATACGAGTTTGAAAAAAATTAGCATCAAAATTCTGCGGTAATTAGTAATACATTTGTATGTTAATTGCGTGAGGCATATATTAAAACTGTCAGATAATATCGCTTTACGACAGTATTGCGAATGATGCAATAGAGATTTAGGATGACGAAGATTTATTATTTATCAACATACGTCGACATACTAACTAATAAATATAAATTTCCGTTTCGCGTGGGTTCGAATTGATCTTTCGACTTTAGGGAAAAAAAAACTAAGCATATGCTTGTACGATTGGATCGTTTTGTTTTGTTTTTTTTTTTTTACACTAGAAAACACTCAACTAAATTCTCGATTATTGCAATTTCCGATTTGTAAATTCTTACAAATCGGAGCAAAACAGTACATTTAACAATTGCCGAAAAAAAAAAGAATAAAACATTGATTGTAAGTAATACGAATATTTGCGAAATATTTGCAACTAATTTAAACAATCGTATAGGTGTGTAAATTTCGATAAAAAATATGCATCACGATCGTTAAAGCGTCCTTACGAATTCTTACGGACTATATACAGGGTTACCAGTTTTTCCTGTTTTATTTCGTCTATCAATTTCTCCCTTTCCAAAGAAAGAAAAAGTAAAGCAGACACTTACAAAATATTTTACCTGGGTAAGGGGCCGGCCACGATCGTCGGCGAAAACGACACGTTTCTTCTGTTTGTTGTTGTTGCGAATATCGTCTACGGGTAGGGATCCGGTCGAGAGGCAGGGGCGTATCCTGGGTGGCACTGCCCTCGTCGTTACCTGGGGCGACACCACCAGGGGTCGATAAAGCAGCGTGCTGTAAACCGGGGGACTGTGCCCCAGGATCACCTCGGCGGGCATGGCAATCGAGCACATCGAGATCTGCGAACAGAGGATTGAAAGTTATTTAATAAACGACGTTGCGACTTGGATATCCTCTGGATCTCGTTACGGGTATTTCCCTGTGTGTGCGTGTAATAAAATAAATACCGCAAGGCGCCAGTTTATTTACGCGTGACTCAAGCCGCGATACCCCCGAGACCAGATAAGCCGGCTCTTCGCATCCACCGTCTTGTTATTTCGCATGTGGCGTGAGCGGATAAGAAGATTTGAAAGAATTCGAAAGAAAAGGGGGAAAAAAAAACAAACAAACGGTTTTCCTTTTTCTTTCTTCGGAAGGCGTTGCGGATCGTTATTCAAGATATCCCTGATCACTGATCGACCCGTTATTTCGCTGTTTTACAATATTTCAACCAAAATTTGACCTTCCTTTCGCTCGATCATTTTTTTTTTTCATTATTTTTTAACGGGTTCTCCCGTAGCAAACAAGTTTTTCCCCTCCCTCATCGCAAGAATAAATAAAACTTCACAACTATTGCAATACAGTTGTTTAGTTTATTTCGTAGTTTTATAAATTGGCCGAATCGACCAAAAAAAAACAATAATTTTTTTCACTCTTTCCATTTTTTTTTTTTTTTTATTTTTACGCTTCGACAAATCAGCATAAACTAAAACGTTACCTCGACGATACGCGGTAAAATGATATCTTCTCTGTTAAAAATCCTGTACACAGTAGGTATGTACGGCACAAGTTTGATAAAAAAAAATTTTGCTTTCAATAATTTATCGTATTTTCATTCAACGTTTCTATTTCTCTTTTCTACACTGATACATCACGAACAATTCACGCGTACACTTGATGTCCGCAAATATTGGTCAATTTACCATTTAATTTATCACCCGAATTAGCTTTGCAGACAGCTTTTGCACATGAAATACAGATTATCAAAGACGGAGCGACGACCTTTGTCGCATGCTCTCTTTCGATCGTCGACGAGATACTGGGGACCAGGGTGGCGGTGGCGGTGGTGGTGAAAATATGCGATAACCCCCACATTTCTAGATCTGCTACACGCTACAACTCCCACGATCAATCGCCCACCGCCTTCGAGTTGTGCAATGAAGCGTCTTTTCGCAACGCGCTCGCGAAAAACGCGAAACTTGTGGTATTCCACCCCGACTGTGACGGCGGGGATTCGGAAGATGAAAACATTTCTCTCATTGCGGTACGCAAAAATTCTGGCTACGCTCAGGCATATCTACTTGTTTCAATACATATTAATGTGATAAAAGATTATTATACGTGAGTACAAAGTAAAAATCGATACTTACTATCTACCTAAAATTTGTATGATCAACGATCGCTTATACGAGAGTGAAAATAACATATTGATTATTACCCATCGCTTATCGATAAAGCGTAAAGAATATATACCTACAAGGATATCAAAGCTAATTGTAATTGAACTCAATTCAATATCGAATATCGGGATTAACGTTTCGTGATGTATTTGTATTACCTACGCGTCAATTAAGACAATAATCGATTTACGGATATTGGAAGAAAATCATTTAATCTTTTGCGATTCTTCGGAACTTTTTAATAATAAAAATTTATAAGAGAAGATATTGTCTAATACACATTGACGCGTGAGACTTATTACGTATAATTTATCTCTGTTTTCGCATTAACGTCGCTTTAATCCATCATCATCCATATTCCGTCTGGACATTGTTAATATTATTTTTTTTCGATTACAAAGATGCGTAATCCAATTGCTAGACGTGCGATAGCGCCAGGCCGTTGACTGTAGATATTAGAAAGTGTGATTGTACGGCAGACCTAGGCGATTGATTACCGATAGTTTATTACTCTAGTGAGATCATGTGCGAAAGATATAAGACGATGTCAAAAATTTCCACTCAGAACTTGAGAGATTTCCAAACTTTATATTGTTCGTATTTTTTACGCAGATTTTTCTTTCAATATTTTGGTATAACGATATCGATCAATCATCTTCGATCAGCTCATGACCAGAAAGCAAGCGTCTCTTATTACATTGTACAGAAATAAAAAACGAAGATTAAGGCGACCGCAATTTTTTTTTTTTTTTTTTTTACGACTATATTATGAATAATCATCGAACCTGCAGTATCTCAACCTGTACAACACATATATACGCACAGATAATGTGACGCCCTTGGCCTCATTCTTTTTATTATCGTCTGTTCTATATCGAGCAATCGAAGCTGGCCCGAATTTTCATCAATGGAAAATTACAAGACAAGTGCTTGACTATTTCAATTAATTGTAGAAACGAACCGCGTATGGTCGGATTAATTACAGTTCAACACACACGATTACGCGTTGACTCCTGCTCAACATCGGTATCTTGTTTCTGTCTGAACATCGATAAAGGATCGGTAAAATAAAAAAAAAGTTCACGGCTTCGGCAACTCTGCCTTCGACGGCTCGTTCCACTTATTGTTAAATGCTTCTTTTACTCCGCGATGTGGCATACTCGCGTTTTTCGCGAATAGTATGTTCATATACGGTGCCCGGTATGTAGGCACGTTGATTTGCGCGTGTCACGTGACATATATAACATATATATTGTATGTATATAGAATAAGCTCAACAGCTGCGATGAAAATTGTATTTTCTGAGAACGATGAAAGTGATGTTAAGAATTGAAAAATGAAATTCTTATTTTCTGTAATTTTATACCTAAATAATATGTATCGTTGATCGAAATGCGGTAGATTTTTTTTTTTTTGAATGCAATTCTTATATTTTATTATCTTATGTTATATTTTTCAATGTACTCTTATATTTTATCCGATATTGTACTTTAGATTTTCGCGTGAAAATATTAAATTAGCTATCCCTGACTCTTTATACCAGACCTTAAAATCCTTGACTCCAACGAGAGAATTTTTTACGCATCGAACATTAATACATAATATACGATAGGTGGAAATTTTCGATAAGGCTTATACATTACACGTATCGATATCCGATTTGAGTGTCTGGTATTTTACACACTATGTCATTTCTCACACACGTGCGGTGTGCCTGAATAGAAATAGGTTATCTCGTTATCACGAATTTTTTCTCACATTACAAAATCGGAGAACTCGCATAGATTATCCCTCTGAATAAATATCAAGGTACGCAACACGTTATCACACTTTAGTTTCAATAATTTATTGCAATAATTTGTGTACACGGTTTATAAACTTGTGAAATTTTGTTCTCTTATCGAATATATATATATATATAAATTATAATCCAAAGCGCGATATCAAAGTTGATATTTAAATTTTGTAATTATCCCCCGTCACAGTTTCCTAGAAAGTATGTCAAATGATTACAGTGAATTATAAACAATATATAATATGTATCTAATTAGGAAATTTTGTCGTGTTTAGAGCGTAAATAATGAATATTCTTGCTAGGATACTGAAAAGAAAAAGAATAAACGTTGAATTTGTATAATTTTGGTAAATTGTCTCTGGACTTCGTACCAGCCGATATGTAGTCCAGCATGCCAAAAATTCTTCACGCACGCCGTGTATATGTATATGTGACGGTTGTAATCAGTCGGTGAACTCGTCTCGAGACGTCGAAAATTCCTGCAAATTTATCAACCTTATTCTCGTATCGCTAACGAAACGCACAACATGCGTGTCACGCAACTGCCTCTGTGTAGACAGACACATACTCGTACATGTGCGATACGAATCCCCGGCTTACGTGACGAGCGAAGCTTTTCCTTAACTTTCCGAACGTCCGAAACGACTTTCAAAGTTAACATTATCAAGAAGGAAAATTAATTTGTTATTAATTTTTAAAAAAATCCAAGAGTGAAGCTTGAAAAAAAACCACATCAATATAAAACTGCTGTAAAATTCAGTATTAATACCGACGTCTAAAAACAGCTGGCCCTAATATTCCGTCTCCTTGGTTTATATTTCGACCTCGTATATAAGCAACAAATTTACACTCTCGAACTTGAGAGATATATGGTAGAAGGTATCGGAATAATATAAGTCTGTAACCACACGGCATACTAATTTTCACACATGACGATATAATCGCAATTTGACGAACGGTTAGGAGGACAAGGATGCGTGAGGTCAGTTCCAAATCCTTCAAGAAATGCCATCGAAGCCTTGAAAATGAATTCGTTGTGTTCGCTTCAATTATAGATCTAACCTCGTTCTGCACTTGTCGTTAATAGATATACTTATATTAATATATGCGAGAATCGCCTCGAGCCTCGATCAATTCTCCCGTCACGTTATCGCGGTGATAATTCCGATGAGAATTTTATCACCCCATCTGCACGCATGGAATATACCGTGTGGTTTACGTACGTGATTCGTAACACGACGATATTCGTAAGAGAAAATCTGCACGAGTATATAGATACAGACCGATGTAAAAAAAGATAAATCTCTCCATAAGTTTCGAAAGCGAGAATCTTTTCTCACAATTTTAAGATAAATCGGTTGAGGGATAGGCGACTTCTTTGCCACACGCATACCTACGTGATGTTTAAATATAACACGCGTGTATTTGGCGGAGGAGATTTTAAATTTGAAAATGACAAAATTATCGCGATTGAATCATCGCGCGGTTATTTTTATAGAAATTTTTTTATACTGGCTCCATGATTATATGTGTAACAATTATTCATGTATAAATACCATCATTGATGCGGCTCTGAATCGGTAGCCGTGTTACGTGATCAACGATCTCTTAATACTTGCATAAATTCTGAACAACGAGCGGAGTGAGAGAAAGAAAAAGAAATGGAAAAGCAAACGAGGAAACTTATAATAATGATGATAATAATTGGAGATAATTTTAACCGTACCGGACGTGAGGTGAACTGTTTAATACTTTGCACAATTACACATTCGTCCGAATCTCGCATCGTTATTTAATTCATTGGCAAACGTATATACGTATATACACATACATATGTATATAGCGATATCGATTTGCATGCGAATAATCGTAATTTAGCATAAAAATTCAGCACAGTTGGGTACATTACACATACATATAAAGGCACATGTGACAAGTTTAAAGCATTTTACATTCCTGTATGTATTACAGAAACGTGCATGAAAACTTTTAGAAACCTGTCTGCCGTGATCTTTGAAATAAAATAAGAAAAAGAAAAAAAAACCTTTTCCTCCGCTTCTTTATATAACATCTAAATGCTAAAATTATGTAGGCACGATAAGTAGGTAAAAAGAAATTCAAGCTATGAGTTATAACTGCGTTTCGAATTCAAAACTCTTCAAGCTTTGGCAAGGATTATGGTTGTACTGTATACCTACATGTGTACTTACCGTACACATCGTACATACGTTACGCGACATATTTTTAGTGTTGAAGCAGAAAGGATAAAAAGAATCTTTATGCTTGGAAAAATTGTGCAGTATCGCGGTTTAGTAGAGTTAATAATACGTACAACGTAAGTTATGATAATAATAATAATAATTATGGTACGTACATGATACGCGTACATGTATCTAAGGACCAAGCCGTTGATAAAGTACGCGAATATTGAGATTCGAAAAAAGGAGCCAGTACCTATTTGGTATATGCTATACATTAGGGTGTGGTGAAAAAATTTTTTTTAAATTTCTTTTATCGTTTCCCATATCAAAAGTGAATGCTTTCACGTATTATAAGAAGCTTCGTCGAAGAGGGACTCAGACGAAAAATGTTTAAAAGTGTCTCAATCGACTAGAAATCATAACTCGTCACTCGATCAATAACAAATATGGATGCGGGACCCGCGGATGTTGATTTTAACATCGCAATTGCACCCGGGGGCAAATATAGCAGGACACCCAGGCCTTTCGTAATTTCCTCATCGCATGGAAATATGATATATCTATTTATGGTATACGTTTATGGTAAGAGAAAGACAGGAGAGAGAGAGAGAGAAATATTTCTAAATATAGAACAGCGATACGTGATAACTCGAGCGACCGCCAATTATTAAAGGTGACCGTGAAAAATGAGGCAACTTGTTCCCACCTTTTTTACTTCGAAAGTTGTTGTAGACTCACGAATGTGATTAGAGGGTTCAGCTTCTTCCGCGTTAATGAATCGACATTATAATTATTATCGTGAAATGCGATGGATAAATGTCGTATATATATATATAACGCGCGAAGGAAAGTGAAATTCGCGTGTAGGTATGTCGTTTATGCATGTGTCTAACGTACCTTGTATAGATGTATAATTATAATCGCAGCATTCGATATGTTTATGCAGAAAATAAGGTAGAAACTTTGACACGTTATACGTTGCACCGGTGATAAGTGATCGTCGCATGATTATCATTACCGTCGGACCACATCGTCTTTCATTTTCATTCACGCGATTGACTCGTTGTTACATATACCAATAACATGGTATACGGTAAAATTTTATAGCCTCAGATATACGGCAAAATTCTGCAATTTGACAAAAAATAGTTACGTGTATTGCAATTGATATCGGTTATTCGTGAAAATTCGTTTCGAACGCAACGAAAAATCGTTTGCAGGTCAATCCAGAGGAAAAAACTGGAAGAGAAATAGAAAATCAGCAGGAAGTTTCATAACTGGTCTCCACGTTGTTATGTGCTGTTATTTCGCTCAAGTTGCGAGAAATCACGCACAGGAAATTTTCATTCGGTTTAAATCCGAACGATTTCTTGGTAGGCCGAGATAAGTATGTACATATGCGGTACTTGCTAGTAGCGTAAATGATCAAGAAGGTTCAAGAATTTCCCAAGTATAAAATAATTCGTATTCGTCACCCATTCGCGATTTTAGATACTTAGTTTATACCTATACGTATGTATGCGATGTGTGTACGTACACTTTATTGGTAAAGAATATAAGTAATTAAATAAAAATCATATCTCGCAATCAATTAATAAACAATATTTCAGTCATAATAGTGCGACCAATAAGCTATATCTATGAATTTTCGCACGACGTAAATTTGATTTTTTTTTTTTTTTAACAAATCTGTGTTCGATTTATAGACGAATTAAGCCTAAGCCCCACGTCTACTGCTACTTAATCAGCTGGAATCTTGTCATAAAATCGTGACTTTATATCCCAATGCCGTTACTCTGTAAAGTATGTTGATGGAAAAAATAAAATGAATAATAAAAAGTGAGGAAAAAAATTAAAAGAGTTTCTTCGGCATACAAATATCGAATTCCTGCAGCTGAGGTGAGCGAAATGTCGATAAGGTAATTAAATACCAGGTTCGATTAGCAAATTCGGCACGTCATCGTCTCGCGTTTCGAACTTTCCTCGATTATACACACGCGGCGCCAGGCTTGTTCGACAGACGAAACTGGCGCTTGACCACGAGGTTATCACGCGGTAGCCAAGAGTCAGTCATCCAATTGGTTACAACCGAGCAAACCGCAGGCATTCGGCCATAGGCGTATATATATGTATATATATATATATATATATATAGAGAGAGAGAGACAGCCTTTCAAAACTGCGAAATAAATTGCCAACGCGTTGAGTCTGGACGTATTTATATGCCGTCGGGATTATTTTGGCATAAAATATCTGTAATACTTGCGCATGAAGATTATACAATCGTAGGTACGCTGTGCATGTAGAGAATATACGAGGGACAGAGGTCGTATATATTTTAACAATTTATACGGAGTATTTTCCGCCGACTGTATTACATATACATGATATAGTATGCCTTGAAAGTATACAGTGTGTATATATATATATATCATAACGAAGACGACAGAGAGTTCGTCGCCCTCCATACATTTAATATTCGCGTGATAAACGCTTTTCAAAAGTCGTACGATCCAAACGCCCCGCATCTGGTAAAATAAAAGTCGGTGATCGAGGATGTGCTGCTGTAGACAGACGCATGCCTCCAATTCCGAGCGCTAGATATGTATGCAGCAACGATCATGATATTGACCTACCATTTTCCTAATCTAGAATTATACTTTTCAGATAACAATGTCTATATGCGTGGCATGTGTGTCATAAATGCAGTTCGTATAAATAGCCGCTACACTACAGCTTGGCATTGGATATAATGTGTGTATAGAATTAGTGTGACTCGTAAGTAGCCAAATTATATTACATCTCTTACATACACGCTGCTGGATTACTTGTATACAACAAAAGTGTAACCGCGTGATTCGTAGCTTAATTATCACGCCCTTTAGAACCTATTACATTACGTGGGAATGTTATCGGGATATGTACATAACTTTAAACGTAAGTTTTGCCCAGACTTCTCGCACATGTTCGAACGTAGACATTTCGTAGCGTTAAATAAAGCCTGGAAAATTGTAACGGTATGTACGTATCGTTGTAATTTTTATATTTGCACAGAAGTCGTCGTTGCGGCGCTCGTCTGTTTAACTTATTGTTTAACGCGCGCACGTCTCCCTTTCGTTTCCGAATTATCGGGCGACTGTTAATTACTCGAAGAAGAGAAATATTGCGGAGGCTGTTTTATTACCTGCTGCACCGTCGAATCAACTCTCGCGAATTCTGCATTAAATACCTCTGAAGTGCGTAAAATCTCACCTTCCGCGCTTGTAAAATGCTGTTTGTGAGTGCGTTGTGCGTATAATAGCGTTTAATTTACGGACACGTGAGAGGGAAAAGGAAATTACTGAAAGCCGATTACCGGAAGACTCGCGGCAAATTAGTTTTGAAAAAATATTGAACGCATCGATGCAGTTTGCCGTTGTATTCGTTGTAATGAACTTTTGTAAAAACAATGAATGGTATACCATATTGTTCGTTTATAGCATCTAACGGAAATAAAAAATATAAATTATACACGATCAATTTGCCCGTGGAATTATTGTAACGTAGATATTAACGAAATGTTGATTTGTAAATGTACAAATTTCGACAAGTTAAAGTTTAGCTTGTCGGATGTTTTACGACCTAAAAAATGATTTTATCGCCTTGAACGAATAGCTGTATCGTCCCTACGTATAAACGATGAATTATTTATCGATTAGCGCACTAATTTTAAGTGCCAATTAACGGTTAATTATCACTGTTCTCAAAGTCAGTTTGTAATTATAGTAAAATCTTGGGTGACTGCAGTTTGTATACGTATATTACCAAGGAAACGAATAATTGTAAAGAGAAGCATTTCAACTGATTCGAAAAACATTGGCTCGTTTTTATTAACACATTACAATACAATTGTTTCATACGCATTCAATTTCTATGATAATATTTTCCTGTACAGATTATTGTATCACAAGTGGATATAATTGTTCTTCCTTGACTCGGAGACACGGGAAACTTGTTACTTGTTACGTTAGTCATAAATTGACGTCTGCGTCCGACACCCTTCAGCATCCCTCAGTTGCTACATTCGGCTTGCAGGTATAATATAATATTCTTCAACTGCAGGCTCTCGCATGAAATATAAGAAAAGACCAGTTTTCTTTAATAGAAACAGTACCCGATGTCCCGCTGTTGCCAACCTCGCGACGCAAACTTCTCACGTTTCTCTTTAACGCAATTGTCGCTTACGCGTGTAACTAGAATACGAAGTAGTTCCACGTAGCTACGGCTACGAACCTTCGGAATACGAAACTTCCACTGCTACATCAGTTTTCTTTTTATTCTACACCCTTTTCCCATTTTACGGTTGCAATTAGCTATTCTACACATCCGAAGCGTTCGACAATCACGCGTTACACGGATAGCTAGATTGGCGTCCATCTTGAATCGTCGCAGCTTTCGAATTTGAGAGTTTGAAATTGGCAACGTTATCGCATTAACGAAACATTTGGGGGAAAAAATAATCACTAGTTTTTTTAAGGAACCAAGATTTCGAAATACGAGTGTGTTTTGTTTCATTACGGTTTACCGAATTTCCGAGCGATTCAAAAATCGCAAAACGACACTTTCTTCCTGGCACGGTGAGTCGATAAGATAACGTTACTATCTTCCGTATGATCAGAATTTCCCCAAAGTCTTGATAACCTTTCGGTAAATTTCGTCGCGTCAACGTAACCTCGTGTATCCTATTCTTGTATAGTATTTCTGAATGTCAGGCGATATCAACGAATTTACTCGCGGCGCGTGTCAAGATCGAGGACAGATGTCAAAACCCAACTCGCGAGGTTACGACGAGCGTAAGGAAAACTCTTGGATGAACCCTGAACTTTGTTGGTAAACATTGTCGGATTTATTGGTTGTACCACGCTACATCTTGGTTGAAAAAACTCTCTTGTGGGTAATAAAGCCAATAAACCTTCGCCCGCCGATCGCGCCACATTTTACAGGGGTAAGTTTGGACCATCGTTGTTTCTCTACGCCACGGGATACTTAGCGAGTCATCCGACAAACAAGAATTGGAAACAGAGGCCACAAGCATAATTTCGTTTCACACTATCGATTTCCAACCACTTGACAAGGGTAAACAGATCAGTTTCCAATTCATACGACCGTTAATTGCTCTGTAATTGTATTTGCTGAAGAAAAGACTGAACTCGTAACGCGAGTTGTTTTCGCATTTTGAAACCGCCAACGCGATCTTCGGAAATAAGTATCAATACGTAAGTGTCGAGGTGTTTCTCCGAGAGATCGAATGGGAAATAATAATCCGAGGGGCGGGCGAATTACGTAGAGTCGCGGACTCTCTTGTGAAAAACACGACCTTCTCAACGTTCGCGGTCTGAAGTTAGCTGCGTTATTTAAACTCATTCTCGCGCAATAAATATCAACAAGTTACGCGTCACACGCACACCGTGTGAAAAATAGTGGTTTCAGATTCGTGTTCGATTTGTCAGTTACTCACCGTTTATAAAGGAAAGAATTCCGACGGGTGAAAGAACCTTCTCTAGAGTTTCCACACTGTTTGTATACGTATATAGTTTACGGATAAATATTATAGATGAACGAACGATTTTATTTACATTTCATTGACACTTTTATTTTCGTTATTAGGGCAGCGTATCACGCTGTTTATCATTAATCTCTGCGGCATGTATAAACTATGTATAAAATTGAACGATTAATTATAATGTTATACATTTATCTCCTCAACCGTTATTCCTGTATTTGACTTGTGCCTCACGAAACAGTGTTGTTACGCGACTTCGGCAACGCGGTTAAGTACGAATTTGTATTTAAAAAAAACGCGCGAGGTACCGCAGACCTCATCCTTCGAGCCGGCCGCGCCAACTGTGTTTTTTTCATACCGCTCCTCCGGCTTGTCTCGGATCGACTTGAGCCACGCATGCGTTCCGACCACTCGTGGTATTCACGTGCACGGCACTCGATGGCCAATCGGACCCCCGAATGGCAGCGTGACCTCAAGTATTCCTCCAATCGCGGCCAAACGCCGCGCCGGAGAAATTCTTCCCACCGAAAGAATAAAGATTCATCCCGTCGACGGGCCGGAGGGTTGCTCGGATTAGGGATCCAATATTTTTCTATTATTCAAGTTCTCGGTCGACCCTCGAATCGACTAGACCCTGGCCTTACCGTGCAGCCTTATATTCTCCTATTATATAAACTGGCGCGGTATTTGATGCATTCGTTCGATTCCCACGCAAACTTTGTCGAAGCGGAAAAGTGGTGAAGACTCCGTCGCGTTGTAGTGAATATTTTTCGAAATATACGATATTTCGACAATTTATTACAAATACGAAATCTCCGAGTTTCGGAAGGTCCGTCTTATCGTTAGCTTTTTCACCGCTGCTGATTGATCGCACGGTTCTACGGTACCGACAAAATCACTAACAAGTCTCACTCTATGATATAATTACTCGGTTGACACGAGAAGCGAGATAATATTTTGCTCGATTTCAATTATCGGAATTATTGATAAATGTTCAAAGAAAACGGAAAAGAAGAAAAAACATGTTACGAGCATTCGTTGAATAAAAATAAATTCCCTTTAGTAATAGATTGATTGAAGATGAAGAATAGAAAAAAAAAATCAATCGTTAACGAAAATTTCTTCTTCTCATATCGTAGATAGGTATATACATATATACAGAGTATCAGGCGCTGCTTCGCAAAGATAATTTAAATCAAGTCCATCTTGTCGACTCGGAACTTTGTTAATCAGACCGACGTCTATTTGATTTTCTCGAAAAATGTTAGTAACTCCCAATGCATTTGCGCATGTATAAGCTGTCCGTACATATGGAAGCCACGTTATCGTTAAGCCGGTTTCTGACCAATCCTCGATCAATCTCCGTCGAAGGCAGAGCGTAATATATGCATACATAGAGATCTATACTGCATGTAAACGCATTATCTCGCGTTTAGAACGCTCTACAAATACTTGACGAAAGGAAATACCCTTGACCCGAAAACTGTCTGTATACCATGCACGTGAATGCTTCGAGTGTAAATACATACCATATGTAGGTATACGATGCACGCACGCATCCGACGTACGTACATACATATATCTGTATGCCTTGCTGCATACGCGTGCAACACGATCCGCTGCGTATATATATATATATATATATTTACGTATAATCGCGATAGTCAAGAAGCCGTACAATTATGCCACGTTGAATTGTGTGTACAACAGATACGCATAAATACCTGTATACCTACACATATTCGTAGTTTGCAAACACCGCACATGGTCTATAGATAGAAAGAATAACGCTCGATGATCTCTAAATACGACGGCTCAGCGATTGCTGTATGCGTAATATAAGTGCAACCGTTGCATCGTGTCGGTTATGCAATTGAAAAGGAGAACCAAAAATGATGCATGTTTGAAAACGAAAAAAAAAAAAAATTACAATAAAATGACACTTAATTCTCCTCTTCGATATTTCGGTACAGGGACGTTGCAGATGCGTCGACTTTAGAGTCCTTCGATCGAGATGCCGCACGGCCTGTTCAAGTCGCTCTTGCTCACGAGTTTCACCGCGTTTCTGTCTACCCGCATAATTCTAAATCGTCGCGTGTTTGCCCAGCGGTGCAGGCATCTTCAGGCGAGGTGAAGATGGACACGCGGTACGGGACACGGACAGCTTCTTAACTTCGAATCATGCATATGCATAATGGACCAACTTAACCAACTGCAGCCTCCCCTTGTGGCTTCTATTTTTAGACGACAATCTTTTAATACAGACAATTTATTCTCATCGAGTAATGTTTTCTTTATTTATATTCTCATATATCCGGTTTGCTTGTTTATTGTTTATTTTTTGTAGGTATAGTGGTTTTTTTTGTCGAGCCTGACAGCGTCTTAAAAATTAATTTTTTAATCTTAAACGATCCTTACAAGATGTTCTGTGTTGAAGAGAAGGAGTATGTGAAAAAGGGATAACGGGAATTGGAAAATATTCCTTAATGAGCAATTAATCTATAAAAGTATAGTTTCAAAATCATTTGCTTATATGTAAAACAACGTAGAAACGAGAACTCGATCTTCTTCAATTTTATTAACGAGTCGAATGAATTTTCCGATTCAGTATTTTCTCTGCTTTTAATTCATCCGTCACTTCGGTTTACCGAAGAAAATAATAGATAATATAATATCGTTCGATTACGTGAAAATACTCGAACCAGTCGCAAGTAAACAATATATTTGTATAGGAATGCCAGACCCGTTGTCTATAGCGGGGTTGTTTGTTCCGAATGAAGTTGTCGCGTGTTATTTGTATAATATAGGTATATATATAACATTTACAGTTTGAACTTGACCATTGGAAAAAATTAGGTCGATTCGAATGTAGGCTATCATTTTTATCCCGGTGAATTTACTGTACAGGGTGATGAGGATGAAAAATAATAAATTCGTAATCGTGAGCGGAGAAACAAAATATTGAAAATTTGGATAATTTTATAGCTCCGGGTAAATTCAATTATGAACATAATCAACGTGCATAATTATACGATTAAAAAATTCCTGGTAAGGTTCTGTCAACATGTACACAAAACATGCAAGGGTTATCAATGTTTGTTTATTTGTTAGCTTTGTTTGAAATTTTAACGAAACATTAACGCGTGGGCGAATCACTTTCGTCGATTTTCGACGTACGGAAAAACTCTACTACTCACCCTTTCGAGAATAATTTAACCTCGTCAGTTCGACTAGCCGTTGCACTCGTATAAGTAATAATCAGTAATAATTAGTTACTGTTAGCACTGGAACCGAATTAACAAGTCGAGCGAATCGCCGGCCGGTCTGCGGAGAGCGTAATTAATACGTTAATTATCGCGATTCTTGTGGCGTCTGCTAAGTTCGCGAAAGCTGGTCAATCCGGATAGGATTTTTTTCGAATCCAAACCACGTGCAGCAAGTGACGAAAAAATACATACATAATCATCTCGAGGAATATCTAGGAAAATTACATTTGTTTACAAGCATGATTAACACGCTCGCGACCCCGGAGCGCAAATTTTACAGTAAGATTAAACTGCGGCACGTTGTTTTACTACAACGAAGTGTTTTGTAAGATATATGTATAACACCTCGCGCATTTTTACGCGCAATTTTTCATGTATAAATAGTAAAAATCCCGCATATTATGTTTCTTTTGAATCGAACGAGTTGTGAGAATCTCCGGTATAATTCCACAAACATTTTTACAATTTTATTGTAAATATTTACTCGTGCAGTTGCAATTTTACATATGTGTATATATATATATATATCTGTGCGCGTATGAATTCCCTGCGTACGGGATAAGAGGCCAGATTTCTTCGGTCAGAACCGTGGCGCCGATGGTTTGCAGATCTCGCCCCTTGAACCTGAGCCAAGCCTTCTTATTTAACAGCATCCCGTCCTAGCTGTATTATGACCAGGAAACGTGGCTGCAGTCTGACTCCGTATCAAACGATGAAAAATATTGTTCAAAGTTTAAAACTCGTCTTGCACCGCGTACAACTGTTTTACAGCACCAATTATAAACAATAATTGTGTGTAATTCGCACTATGACCGTTAATAATTGGCCGTTAATCAGCCGCAGCCGCGGATCGTCGCGTGTATTTAAATAAAAGAAGCCCGGACTGTCAGAAAAAGTTATTGTAATAAATATTCGAGAGTATTATCTCTGCCCTGGATGTGTTAATAATGACGTATTATAGTTGACAAATTTTTATCCTCTCATTGCTTCATATATATTTAATAACAATTACAATCAATCAATCGTAGCGCAACGAATTTACGCCGCAATCGCAATTTCTTACCGATCGAATATCGATTTATTCGCGTGCTTTTATTGAATCCATTCTTGAAGAAAATTGTAAATAAATACGATGTTCAACTTGTTTATGGAATACGTACAAGTTACAAAAAGTTCAACGTTTTCAACGAAGGTTAGTCAACCGGCAGTATTTATACCGTTCAATTCGATAGCGTAATGGGATACAAATAACAGCTATTACCATTTGCAGCTTATTATTCGACACGAATATCTACGACACAGTTTTATCTACAAATATGCGCGAGTGAATCCCGGTGCAAATTGTTCTATACAAATATGTACACAAGTCGTAATTTTCCTGTAATAAATTACACCCTGAAACGATATTATTTTCTCATTTATCGGCTCACTCGATTTGATGTGCAAAAATAGTTCACAATTCTTATGAAAGCTGTGTTTTTGACCCGTCTTACGTATTCATCGCGCAACAAATAACGCGATTTTTGCTGCATCTAACTTATATTCGTAAAATATCATTTAACGTTGAATTTTCCAAGGGAATTTCTCCGCTTCGTCACCGTAATCGAGGGCCCTCGGATTATCTCGTTATTTCCGATAACCGCATTGTGGCACCTGTTGCTCCCTTATCGAGCGATATGAATAACTGAAACCACCTGCTGCTTTTCAACTATGAACCAAGTTCACTCAGGTATAATAGACGCATAGCCGACTGACTGCAGATAAGGGATAGACATTTTCTTAAACTTTTATACGTTGTAGCCTGTAGATGCAGTAACAGATCTGCCATCGCGAATATAAGTTGGCTCTTTTTACTGGACAATTTAATCATCATTTGAGTGTAACTTTGTACGGATCCAAATAAGTTTATAGATACGTCAAATGTATGTTTGATAATATAATATGCGATATAAGTTTATGACCAGGCAAATAGTTCTTGAAAATGAATTGAACGAATGACTCGTCAGACTGTAACGAAGGAACAAACTAGATATTTATAAATATTTCGAAAGCCAGTTCTAAGTACACAAATGTGCACAATTATCAGGACGAATCACGTTGCACCTGAGTAAAAACACACTCGGTGTTTACTCTTTGGATATTTGCTCAGATAACATTCGCGACGTTGCCGATGTCGGAGTGGATGGGAAATCCGAAGTACAAGGGGTAAGCTGAAAAATGACGCAGCAACGACTCGACAGAAAGTATTTATTATTATTAAAAGTTCCTAATTGAAAAAAAAAATTACTGGTAAGCTGCGAAGCAAAAAATAAAGTAAAAAGTTAAATGGGATATTAAATTGTATCGTCGTAAATAAAAAGTCAATTTTTTTGCTAAGCTAGAAAAGTTCGCGAGTTTTTATCTTTCTTCCTAATTTTGCCGTAAAATAGAAAAACGCGACCTTATTTCTGTCTCGTAATCCCGACGGAAAAAACCCTCAACCTAAGTGTAAAGTCGTACCGCTTTAACTCGTAGATAATGCTCGTAATAATTCTACCCGTGATAATTCCCATAAAAACAAAAAGTCGAGGGTATGGAATTTACATCCAAGTTGAGGATTTTTTCCGTGAAGAAAGTGTTGTTGCAGCGATGCCGATATTATCCACCAGGATTAAACCCGTGCACCGATGATTGCAAGCCACGTTTTGAAAGAGGTCCGATTGCAGAATTTGTTCTTTGATTCTTTTCCTCCCTTCTCCGAATCGTGATCGCTTCTTTCCTCCGCCACGGTTTCATCAGCAATATTATTTCATTAATTCGCTCGAACGGCAATCGCTGACGTTTATTTTATTCATTACTATAAAACGTTAATCTGGGGCTAAGAGGATAAAGTAAGAATGAAAAATGAGCTTTCAATGTAAGAGTAACAAGGCAGTAATTGAAAAACAATAAGGAAAAAATGACGAAGAACAGGCTGGATTAATCTTCTTGAATAATCAGAATCAGTGTATAATGAAATTTACATTTATCGCAAGGACATTTTGATTACCGTTCCAAAGTCGCAAATTGGATCCTCGCTAATTCTCCACCATCTTTCTCCTTCGCACTGTTGCATTGGGTACATGTACGTTGTATACGTAATATACCCTGACTGGTTACACGTACAATCGAAGTACGTATAACGTAGCATCGTTGCGAAATCTGCAATATACTGACAATCGTCGACATTGGGATGGTGATAATCAAAGTACCCCTAATTATCTCCTGTCGATTGTTAGCAACGATCGTTACGTAGCTACGCGTGCCGTGCGTAAAAAGGGAATAAGAAAAATGCAAGGTAACGAATTGGTAACGTCGATCCAGGCATCCGGGTGAATGTAGTCCAATTCTGCACAGCGGAAGCTTCAAGTCGAGCTTAACTCGGAATCAGACCTCTCCGCGATCGCGCAGAGCGAGAGTTGACGACTGTTTGTATCTTGTTCTCGTACCGTCTGGCAAAAGGGGGCTGAACATTATAATGCAGCTCATACGGCAGACGGAAGATGGATAAACTCTGTGCGAGCCTTGAATGGATTCGATAAGGCTGCAGGAGCCTCGCGAGTCTGAAAATCAGTGCCGCCCGACGAGTAACGTGACTTTATGCACTAGTCGACGATAAGTGGGATATATAAATTTTATATTATCGCGAATGTTGCTATGTATGCTCGATTCACGCCTTCCACACAACATATTATGTTACGAGGCCAATTAACGCGATCTGTTGCTGCTGCTGCTGCTGTCGCTGCATTTTCCACAATTGCATTTTCAGCGCATCTGCAGTCATAATAATGTTCAATTTTTTCACCTACCGCTTCGTGATTATCGAGAGTATCAAAATTTTCGTTCGTTTTGATCGTGCACTGTTATAATCGAGCGAACGTGTAACGGAGGTAAAAATGCGTAACAGCTCCGCTCCGCGCTCGGAGATTGTGGAAAATATGAAACGTACGATAATCTAGAGAAAATATATAACTGTCGATAAAACAGAAATTGAACGTCGAAATTGTTTTCGAATCATCATGTGTGCGGCAATACCGAACGTTAATTAAACCGCGATAAATTAATCAAATTATTCCAAATTATTGACACTTTTTGATTTGATTTACATAACGTTGGACGGATATCAATTTTTCGTATCATCTTTCAATATCGTATTAAATTTCGCTTATTCGTTCGTCTTCCCAACTTACGAATTCGAACCGAGTAGGTGCAAAGTACGTACGTAAGCGGATATCAGTTTCGCGTATAATAACGACGTCGTGAAACTTTAAGCAAAGAATGTAAAAAGGCTGTAGGTGCCATTTTTTCGGTTAATGTTCTGTTCGGAAAACACTGAACTTGGCACATACATAAAAATATTGCACTTACAGCCTTTTTAATCCTCCTCTTCAATTACACGTACATATATACCTACGAACCGCAAGTCCGACATTCGTTAGATTCGCATTCAGTTATCTACTGAGAAGAAGTATCTACGTCTTTTCTGTTCCCGTTCTTCGTGCGACCTTAGGTATTATAGCTAGGAATAAGACGGAATAAATTTGTAAAGGTCAGACAGACACGATTGCAGGCCGATTGTGACACCCGGTGTAATTATAATTGATCGTATTATTTGAATACGAGTAGATAAATAACGCACAACCAAATTACATAAATCACAATGCTTCTGCGGGTATTATAATTGGAATACGAATGATAATCGGGCACAATTGACACTAGATAACCGTTAATTTTTAATTCCATTTTTCGTTCTCAAGCCCCACACATCTCGTATTTTTCAAGTCGAAAATACAATGCGATTTATAATCGTAACTACCGAGATCATCGTTAGTCTAGTTCAACGCGATAATTATGTTTACATACCGTCCAGTGCACACACCATACGAGTATACTCCATTCGCATCAGACACGGAGCAATTTTATTTTGTCCGTTTTTATTTATTTGTCTATTTATCTGTCATGTGTAACGCTTATAAATGTATTGTGCGAAAATAAACACTTCTCATGGAAAATTAGGTTATTCAGCAACCGCTTACCGTTAGATTTTATCGCGGAATCGTGAACGACGACGGCAATATGGCGTCGAACACACCGATCAGCTGATCGTTCCAAGCGAATTTTCCGAAACCGAAACCTCGTGCAAGCTCCGAGGCGTTTATTTTGTTGCGTTTGAGGTATACGTGGTAAAAATTACAAGAAAAAAAACTACGCTTTTAGTGAAATACGAATCTCTCAGAGCGGCATTTATATCTTTACATGTCTGCGGACAACGTCTGTCGAAACGTGGTTTCCCAACGCGCAAATACCTGATCGAATGCAGTCGCTGGGAATGCGAGGAGACTGTAGAAGCTTGATAAAGCTGTACGTATAGGAATGATCATTCTTGACAGGCGCGAACGTAGATAAATAACCGTTTGGCGATCTTCCAAAACGACAGAAAACGACGCTTCTGAGGTCTGCACTGCGAACCTCGACAGAGATCGCGTCTCGCCTTTGAAATTAAAAAATCTCAAGTCGTGCAGGCCTCACAATAAAAACCATGGCCTAGTTCCGCAATATTTCTAGACAATCACGAGAAGGTCGCCGCAGTACACCCGAGGACAGGACATACGTTTGAAGAAGCCATTGCCTCGAGGAGCTATTCGATTATGCAAATGAAAAAACAACTTTGCGTTAAGCGATTCCAAAGAAATCGGTTTAAAATCACCTGAAAATGCTCAAAATTCCTTTGAAATCGCAGTGAAAGGTGCTAGAAATCTTGGGAATTAAAAACCTGTGAAACCGTTTGTAATCGCATATGGAATCGAGTAAAATTGTTGGAAATCCCGTGAAATCGTCGGAATCTTAGAATCATTTGTCACCTTATCTCTAAGTTAATAACCTCTCGAATTGCGAGTTTATCTTGACAGTATTTTATTCATTTATTTATTTATTTATTTATTTATTTATTTATTTTCGTTATTTCTCGCACTCAAAACCTATACGTGCGGTTATTGACTCGATGAAAAATTCTATCGTACATCACGTAAATCAGAGGGGGCGAAAAGTCTAGACGCGATAACGATCACGCAATTGCCCGTGAAATTAAACTTCGTCCTGGTGCGGCGTGTGATGCAGGGTGTGTCTCTCCTCTGCGTATAATCGTCATTGTAATCGAGACGAATCTGATCTTTTTCTTCGTCTTCTTCTTCGTGACAATTTTGTTTGCATCCAATTGTCTTGACACCAACAAACAGAATACTGCAGAGTGCTTCTAGGCTTGCGTGGTAATCCTCGAGGCGTAACAAAGACTTCTTCCTTTCCCAGAGGACATATTGAAAAACTAGTTTTGAACTTGTTCGCGGCGTTGAAAAGCCGTAAGATTCTACGTAAGGCGACACTGATACGCTCTGATAAGTCCTTTGTAACGAATACTGCAGCGTGTAGAACCAACGACTTTGACTCGGGTGTTAGATTATTTGAAACGCTGTTAGATGTTAGATACCTGCTGGATATTCTTTTGCTTGTCTTTCTCTACGTCGACGTGGTTAGGATTAATTGATTAACCACCGACTGAACACTCAACTGATCAACTACCACATATGGCGAGTTATTTCGTTGTAATCTCGAGCGTGGAGGTAGTTAGTGGGTTGATCGATGTGTATACGTTCTATACGAATTGTGATCGAGAGGAAAAGAAAGTCCGAGAATTTGGAAATGGGTTAACGAATTTTAAATATGACACGTGAATGCCGAATTTATCTATGTACCCAGGTACTCCTGTACTATTCCGAAACCGGCAGTCCTGCTCGGATGATCAAACAAAATTTCGCGCGTCTGATTATAATGTTTGTTGAATTACGCAAACAAATCAGTGCACCGACTCGTTGCCTCTGGCTATGAGAATTTTTCGTACCTGCAGTACACCATGAATACGTGCAAATTTATTCGAGCCATTCAATCGTGGCTAAGAGAACTCCAGAGCCAGCACGGCAAACACTTTAATAACGGCTCGTCACTCGGTGAGTGGAAATCTCGAGAGGAACTCCTACCTGTAACTCAGATTGCAAATTTACTTAGACAGGCACACACGCGTCATGTTAAGAAATCGGAGAGGTAACGTTTCTAGGGATCAAAACGACCGACGCGCGATATCGCCGGTAATGCTTCTAAAAAACTCAGGAACCTAACATGCTCGAAGATCGCTTCTTGAACGTATCGTCGATCGTTCGTTGTAATTCGTACATCGATAAATCATTATCGCAGTGAGTATGAGGGCAGGAAAAATATGTCTAATTCCATAGGAGATAAATCTTAGCGACATGGACTGTGAAGGAGTGAAATATATGTTAAAATAAATTGAACCTCATTTACAGGCACGAATAACTAGTTTGAACGAGAGAACGACCGGCGTGTAACATTCATCTGTATGTTGCAGAGAGATAAGATATCGAGCAAAGAATATAATTGGATGTAAGTACAAAGGCAAGCATACAATATAATATTATGCGATACAAGAACAATTAGACTTGAATCGTGCTAACAATAAGAGAAATACATGTGCATGCACGCACATATCACTGGAGTCTCGAGGGTCCGATCTGTCTGAGATTTTTTGCCATCTCAAAGAGCGGGCGCCAAACGATCCAGTCATATCCTTATAAGAATCGATGCAAGGACCGCAGCCACTCGTCGAGAGTAATTAGTACCTTCGAGGAGAGAAAAACTTGCGGGCTTGCGAGCTTGCGGGCGTAATAACTTGAGTTGAATTGCGGTCCGAGTAGGTGTAAGACACGATGTATTTACGGTGGTAGAATTACCGGGCAAAACTCATTAACCGCGAAGAGCAAAGTTCTAGGCGTAGAAGCTGCGCTTTACAACGGTGAATATAGCTGCAGGTATAAAGTCCGGATCGTCCAAGTACCGAGCACGAGTGCACCTACCTCAGGGGCTGAAAGATATATCGGCTGAAACTACCACCTTGTACGCGTATGTTCCCGTCGTTAAATTTAATTAACGATTGGCTGTAACCGTCCTCTGTGACCGGCGTATAAGATGTAAAGGATGTAGTTGAGGATTCGCAATGAATCAAGTTCATCGCCAGCTTTCCCGCATCGTCGCGGATCCATAAACAGGGTGTGGAACAATAACCGCGTGTTCGGCACACGTTCCACATTGTGTGTACGTTTCCTAATAGTTTGAACTCCTAAGCGGGGCAAGAGCATCGAGTAGGTTATTCGAGAGTTCCGTTTTTCTCATAGAATTTTAAAGCTGATCAATTTAATAATGGTAATGAATAAATGACGCGCCGTCGATCGTCCGATTTTAATTGCGTAATTTAATATCGTTGATTTATTTTTTCATTGCGGACGCGATTTGATCGCGCAATTTATACAATCGTTATCGACATTACGGAACGTATAGTGTACCGAAATTCGTTTTGCACTTTTATTGCCCTGCGAAAGATATCACAAGGCGTTCGTAAAAGTTGTTTGACATTTAACCGTTCCCCCTTTAGTATATCAGCTCACATACTAATTAGCACAAGATGGTTTATCACGTTGCAAATTTTGTTACCAGTACCAATTTTTTAATCGTTCTTTTGATTTCCGATGAATAAGATATTTCGTCGGAGTACAAAGTCATACTCGAGGTTGTAGTATTCTTTTCGTTTTTCTTTCGTCATTTATTTATTTATATCTTGTTCAGCAGAACAGTCGAAGATCGCAGAACGCAACATTTCGATTTTACCGTCAGAATCGTGGTTAGAATATAACAATAAATGAAAAATAGATGTATAATAACTGGGGATTATTATTTATATTTCATGTTTTTTTAATTTTATTTTTACTATGTATATTCATGATGTGTTATATACGTATAATAACATTAGAGTATGTAATATAAGTTAATGGAAATACATCGGTTGGTAAATACAATATTTAAATTACGTTCGACCGTTTCGGCAGCCGCATTCATAGTAATAATTCAATTCAATTTGATCAACTCATGACGTGTACGAGGTATACGCTAAAAACTTGTAAAAATGCAGGAATATCGGTATTGTCATTATTCACTATTAACGCTAACTCTCAAAATCTCGCATGGGCTTATAATTTTCTGTAAATATTTTAGTTACATTTCATTTCAATAATTTTTTCCTTCCGTATTTTCGCAATTTTCTTCTCCTCCTCTTTTCTCCTCGAGCTAATTATTATTCGTTCATTTTATTTTCACAGTCGCGTAAAATGACTTAGATACTTGGCGCACGCGACACCACGCACGTTAATAACACACATAATCATCAATTATACAAGGGCATTTTCGGCTTTGATACATTCTTCCAAAGACCACGCATCTGTTTATATTGGAAAAAAAGATCTAGGTGCCTTTTGATAATGTTACTTAAGAGTGACAAATACATCCATTGATTCGATATACCGAATTTATCTGTAATTAATTTCTTAACGGTGAAAACGTTATCTTGTTATTCGTTCATTTATTTCTCCCCGTTTTATTGAACTCCACTAATCAATCATTCGCCCTCTGCCGCGTACGAAACAGAATATTGCAGAAGCTAAGTAACAAGGAGATTTTCATGTGTTGTATATTTTTAGAATTCGAAATCATTCGTAGAGATCGAAGGAACATGACGTCAAGATTTACTTGTATATCTACACCTGCAAGTATCGGATGTATATTTTAAACGCACGAGTTCTAGAATGACGCACGTAGAGCTTCTTTTCGATTCCTAAATTTTTTTTTCCTTCTAGCCTCTCTTTTTTCAGGAAGCCACATGTCGGGGAAAAAATGTATACAAGCCAAATATTCGTCCTGATTTATAGCCTATATTTAATTATTAAAAATAATCGTGCTGCACCTATATTATTACATACTATAAGTTTTTTTTTTAAATCCATTTACTCACTCACTTATTCCACCCACGTAAAATTATTTATTAGATATTTAATCAAGCTAAATACCCATAAATAAAAACCACCGTCACCTTTGTATATTTAGCTAATATAGTGGAATTGGAATTGACGCTCAAAAAATACTCCCTATCCTGGTCTGTGCATACATTTTTTTTCAATTTTTTTTTTTTTTTTTCCAATTACAACCGACCAGCCTAGGAATATTTTCTTTCATGTTTCGTAGCAAGTAAATATACGATCGTTCCTATTGAGCAAACCGGATTGCACAGTTAAACTTGTCAGATTTGCCAGGAAACTTTGTTCTGTCAGTCGAAAGGTGGCAAAAAAATTATCATACAACAGCCGAAGTAAAATGCGATTAATTTTAAATAACGTTTATAAGAGAGTTTTGCAAAGAGAAATTAACACTGATTAATTTCTCTTCAAATGGTACGACAGCAAATTTTATGATGCCACAATGAATTCGGTCCTAGGTATCAATAGAGGAAGGAAGAAAAATATATCCATTCAAGAAGAATTGAAAATTTATACCGAACGTAAGCATAACGATTATCGCGTAATAAATTGAGTCCGAGTAGCGTAATATTTCAGACTGCCAAGAAATGAGGCGCTTTGATGACCTTTGCGGTCGCGTCTTATCTTGAATGCAAATTGGGAAGAGAGCTAATCGTGAAAAGTTCGGTTGACCCCACACCTCATAATAAAATTAAATTAATATATAATTCCAAAGAGGATGATTAAAACTAAAAGTAATTTTTTTTTCAACGGAATATCCGGCACACGCGTTGAAATCGAGTATTTGTCTGATCGAACGGACTATTATTTTCTGTTTTTTTTTTTTTCCTGTACAAAATAATTAAAATTTCAATATTTTTAGAGGCAATGCGAGTAGTTAGACAAGCTCTCTTCTTTTATTTTTATTTTCATTTAGACGGCTTGAGAAACGAATAGAAGTCGTCGCAAATATCATTATTATTCAATTCCGAATACATAAAATGCAAGACAAATATTTCTTTCACAGACGAGATAATTTCGAAAAATACTACGAGACATGCTCCGCGTCGGACTTCGGAAGTTGTTTTTCCCTTCCAAAGTCAATTGGCTTATTGGTAAAGTTCTGGAACAAATCAAGAATCGCAGTTTCTGCAGTGGAAATTTACTTGGTTGATGAAAATAAAACTTAATTCTTACAGTGAAGGTCCATCGTTCCGACGCGATGCAGTAGCGAAATACAATTACCTACTTTGTCGAAAGGTCAATGTTCAATTCAGAATGAACGCTAATTTATAGTAATAACAACTGTGTAATAATTAATCATTCATTATCTCGTTGCGTTAAAAATTAATACCCAGCATGGGTAGATATTAATTTTTTCTTTCAGTCTATCGAATCTTCAAATTTTTCACCCACCTTTTCTTATGTCGCACCGTATCAGTAGCCCTGAATTAATTGTCTCAAAAACTTAATTCAGTAATGATGAAGATTCGTATCTGTCTTTAAAAAAAAAAAATATAAATGAATGACACGAATTCTGTGAAAATGGACAAATCGTGTTCATCATGTCTGGCAGTTTGAATGAATTGAATTTTAAGTACCGATGACTATAGCTTGATACAAAGATTATATCTCCTGGCAAACCTCACTTTTCATAATTCAGGTTATTTATAAAGATGTACGGTACTATGTGAAAGTAACGATGGAATATAATAACGACGAAATTACGTGCTTGTAAGAGTTATCTAAACTTCAGGCTATCCCGGTCATTGAAATTCAACAAATGTAATTACGTTACTCATGTTTTGAATATTCGTTTTTTGTTTGTTTTTTTCAAATTCCTTCATATTTTCGTTAGAAAAAAAAAAATATTTCATTGTTACCATGATACCGCTTTACCACGAATAAACTTAGATTTATCTTGGGTGAATTAATCGTCATATTTAAGCGTCTCAAAACGTACAATCACTATACTTCATTTATTTCAATTATTTTAATGTCTTTGTGACAGTATAACTCAAGGTATATAGACTATACGAATCAATTGATTTATACCGGATCTAACTAAAATTCAAAGATCTATTGAGATCAGTTTAATTTGTGGCTACATTTTTCATTACTCCAAGAATAGCGTCTATCCCTGAAAAATGTATAAAATTCATTTACTTCTCTTCACATTTACACACGCATTCGGTAAGGTGTGTGTCCCCGAATAGATCATGCCTACATTTTATTTCATGCACATATATGTATGAACGAATAATATACCTATTTACGCAGCCATGGATGACGACCTATAAAATGATTGATAATCCAAATAAATTTCTACAAAAATAAAGTAAAAATTGATTCAATAACTTTAAATGCATACATTCTGTCGTAAAAAATTGTTCTAAAATAATGTAATAATAAAAATTAGTCAAGTCTCCTTTGAAGTGAGAATATTCAATCCACCGATCGATCAAGACCAATCAATACTAAACAATAATAATAATACAAATAAATACTACGTTAACAGAAAGAGCAAAAACCACAGGTTTGTATAGAAAAACGAATGAAAAAACGAATGAAAAAACGAAACGTTCGTAATACTGTTGCATGTCTATTTTTTTTCTCACTTCCCTTTCTCTTCTTGTGAAAATTACTGATCTAACCTGTACTGAGAACCAATAAATTCTAAACCCATTACAAACAAGAATGTAAAATGATTAAGCTTCGCTGTTAATTCATTGACACCAGATTCTTTCCCATCAATTAATCAATCAATCCTTATAATATAGGGTATAATATAAACTATAATGAAAAAAATGTAATGTCGATAAAATAAAAGTTCGGACACAACCTAAGACAACACACCGCATGTTCTAGGCCTCTGACAGCAACAGAGGCAACAAAGTCTGGCTGCAGGGCTCACCTCTTCTGATCACCGTTCCTCACTACCTTCCCCGCCACCCGCCTCCTGTTGAGGCCTGACAATCTGATAAGTTATCAGGTACTCGGGATAAGCCTGTTCACCTCTATATACTACATATTCCGGGAAGACAAGACCACCTTGCGAGGGTCTTCCTACCACGCTGTGATGCCCAGGGGGAGCGTGGGCCATTTTCATGGCTGAAAATTGTAGGAACGATTTACCCAACGTAACTCGGCATAGAAGAAGATGTCTGTAATGGAGAAAAAATTGCAAGCACGTGAGAATTTATTGGTACAAATGGTATTTAGACGGGAAAAATAGAATTCACGTTGGTGAGTCAACAGAGAATCTAAAAGCTACCCACCTGTGGCATATATAGCAACTCCTATCCTTATGTGCAGGGCATCCAGTACCGCCACAAATCCCATAAACATATTGATTACTTTTACTACTGTGTTCGGCAAAGTAAATCCCTGCGCCAAACATCCCGCCGATGTAAGCGTGCCGTTCGTCAAACCCTTTTTGAACGATTGCGTTGATGAAAGGACTCCCATGAAACAACATTCTTTCATTTGCTTGAGGTGCAGCAGGACTAGGCGTAGCTCTGGGAGTAGCACTGGGGGAAGCGGGCGCTGCCCCAACTTCCTCAGCAACTTCTTGTCTACGGTGAGCGTAACGCTCCCAGAGTTTACGGTTTTGGACTTTTTGTATCTGAAAGGAGGGAAGTGTATTAGAGGAAGAATATTCTATTGAGAAAATTTCTTCAGATCCGAGATTGCAATTGACTCACTCTGACGATGTTGTATCGAGAAAATACACCTCCCGAATGACCGTTGTCCCTGTGTTCGCGTATGGTACTCTGCATTTCCTCTTCAACAGCCAAAAACTCTTTGTCCTCAGTTAATAAGTCCACCAGTAAGGTTCCAGGGTTTATGGATGGCTGCCAAATGGAGCCGCCGGCACTAGAAGTCAGCAGTTTATCCATTCCCTTGATTAGTTTGTGCCTGTAGCCATAAGCTGAGACGCCTACTTGCTTCAAGTCTTCGTGTCCCATTTCTGCCAATATATCCAGTGTGATTTGTTCTCTTTCAAACAATTCGAGCAGATGTTCGAGACTCAGACTTTGCAGGAATCCAGAAACGGACGTGATCCCGTTGCTGTTACGATCCTCGCAAATTTCTTTCACTTCTCTCTCTGAGCACGACTCAATCGACGGCATCGGACTTAGGCAAGAAGTCGGTCGCGCCAAGGGTACGCAGAGTGTCATTGCCGCACCGGATGGCATTATCACAGTTTCCTGAGTTAGCGACGGTGGAGGAGTGACTGGAACTGAGAATAACATTCATGAAATACGGAAACGTTAAAGGCGGAAAAAAATTTCCATGAGACACTCCGAATAATTCTTACCAGCAATTATACTAGGAGGTCGACTAGGGGGTACCAAGGGTACGACCTGTTGCGAGGCCATTGCATCTTGCAATAAGCACTTGACATCGTCAGCACTCGCTAAATCGACAGGACTCTGTCCTTCTTGATTCTTTAAGAAAGGATCGGCGCCGTGTGCTAATAGTAGAGCGCAAAGTTGCGTTCTACCTTTCTGTGCAGCCTCGTGTAACGGAGTGAAGCCCCATTTGTCTGTGGCGTTCACTACTGTGTTATATTTTATCAGTAGGGCAGCTATGTCCAAGTGACCGTAACTCGAGGCATTATGCAGCGGTATGAGACCACCCTTATCCTGTGCATTGACGTCTGCTCCGCGTTCCAAGAGGAATTCAGCCACTTCCAAGTTATTGTAACCAGCTGGAAGAGAAATGTAATAGTTAGTTACAATTTATGCTTCATCTAAGATAGAAGTTACGATTCGAGTCGTAATTATTATTACCGGCTAGGTGTAGAGGCGTGCTATTTCTGCCCTGAGCGTCTCTGCAATTGATATTATCTTGAGTAACAAGCCTTTGTACCCTGGCCAAGTTCCCTTTCTTGGCAGCTTCTAAAAGCGCGCTGTTTCCTCGTAATAAATCAGCAACATCTTGATCGCCTTCTCTCACTAAATCCAGGGGCGTAGCTCCATCTCTGTTCTTTTTTGTTGCATCTGCACCATGTCTGAGCAGCAGACGTACTATCTCGCATTTACCTTTAGCTGCTGCTTCGTGTAGGGGGGTAAATTTCCAGAGATCCGCCACGTTTACAGAAGCCCCATGTTTCACGAGTAATTCCGTCACTTCGTAATGTCCATAAGAACAGGCATTGTGCAGAGGAACCAAACCACTGGAGATATTACGTAAAAAATGGCTTAGTTCAATAAATTCCGGAACAGAATTCAAGACCATCATCCAAATTCTAAAGAATTTTATGGAACATATCTTGTGCTATTTAATACTTACCCTTTATCCTTAGCGTGAACATCAGCAGCGTGTGCTAAGAGATATTCCACAACAGGGACCCTGTTGTACCCTGCAGCAAAATGCAGAGGTGTAGAATGTCTCCCATCTAAATCTCGGCAGTTGACTGCATGTGGGCTAGCTTGAAGAATTCTTTCCACTGCGGTCAAATCCCCAGCCTTGCTTGCTTCAAGAAGCTGTGCTTCGATGTCCTCCGTTCCACTGGGCGGATCTACCAGATAAATTTCATCTCAAGTAAAATTGATTTAATAAATTGAGAAAGGATTAACGTTGCATTATTTTTTAATTAGCAGATACTATTTCAATACTCAATTTCCTTCGAATTTATTATCCGTTATACGTTTTTTCCGATTTGAGTTAGAAGCAAGTTTTTTTTTTGCAGTTGCCTAATTTCCTCTTGCGCAATATCCTTAGATGTTTAATCACACTAACCTTGTAATATTTTTATGACATTCTCCGTAGCAACTTGACTTGCTGTATATCCTTGCAACGAGACTATCGAAGGATCAACGTTATAGGAAAGAAGTATCCTACATGCCTGAACGTTGTCCTCTCTGGCGCACCTAAATACATTTATTAATATTCTTATTTTATATTGCATTAATTACTAGGCCTTTGCAGTGCACCAAATATCGATTCAATAGGATACACATAAAATTACAATTTTTCATAGATATGTATGCAAAAGATTATCATACATATCTTATTCAACATTATTTCCGTAAGCATTTTTCGAAATTTGATCATCTTCGAAGGCCTACTAAGTAACTCAAAATGGCAGGAGTAATTTGAATAACAGTACAAAATTACCTGTGCAAAGCCGTCTGTCCTAGTCCATCTAAGGCGTTAACTTTGGCATTGTGTCGTAGTAAGACATCCATTGCGTCGTAGTGGGAATGATCGGTAGCTATATGAAGAGGTGTAAGAAAGTCTTTATTTTTTTCATTCAGAGCTGCGTTTTTTCTTATCAAAGTTTCTATAACTTGTTTCCGTTTCGGATAGGGTGATGCCACTGCGCTATGCAGAGGAGTATCGCCAGTGTAGGGATGCTTAAAATTAACAACATCCTGAGACAGATACTTTTTCAATTTCGTTGCATCTGCCTGTCTGCAGGCATCTAGAAGACAGTGTCCTTTGAATTCATCTGAAATATAAGAGGAGATTGAGCGACTTTTGTTCTGTTCTAAAGTTCTATTAATGGTTTGCTGAAAATAATAAGCCTGTTTTCAGTACTCGACTGGAGAGAGTAAGAAATGATGTTTTATGGATCTACCATTTTCACCCATACAAACGAGAGTTTTATAAGATTTATACTCACATGCCAGTCTTTCTTGTAATTCCAGCGTAGGTGCCACGTCAATGGCACTTTTACTGTGGCAATTGAGCTGAGTCGGATCTGCGCCTTCGCTCAGCAGCAGCGAGCACACTTCAGCTCTAGATTTACTAGCAGCTTCGTGAAGCGGGGTGAAGGCCCAGAGATCACTTGCGTTAACAGCAGCTCCGTGTTTCAGAAGGGCTTCCGTCACTTCAAAGTGACCATAGGAACAAGCGTTATGCAGTGGCACCAACCCCCTGTAGAGAATGTCCATCAGTTATTGTTACGTCCATAATTAACAGTCTAAAATTTCCCAAACCGAATTGTTACCCAAATCCTGCATACCCTTTGTCCTTGGCATGGACATCTGCTCCGTTTTGTAACAATATTTGTACAACCCGCGATCTGTTGTAACCGGCAGCTAAGTGCAGCGGAGTGGATCGTCTTCCGTCACTAGCGTGGCAATTAACATTCAACGGATTCAATAATTGCAATAATCTCTCCTCATTGCCTGATCTAGCTGCTTCTAGCAGTTCATCTTTCCTATATTCTCCCGTAAGAACCGGCTTTGTTGCTGGGTCAGCTAATTCGAGTGCTATTTTTCCTTCGGTGTTTCGAATATTGGCGTCAGCTCCATGTTGGAGGAGAGCAATACAGACATCTATTTTACCCTGTAATATGACAGACCGAGTGTTTCATAATAAGAACATTAAATGGTGATAAAAAAAACTTGCCGACTGACATTTCTCATGTACAATTCTACCTTGATAGCAGCCTCGTGCAATGGCGTGTAATTCCAGTTATCTCTGGTATTAGGATTAGCTCCTGCTTCCAAAAGCAATCGCACAACGTCAAAATGACCAAATGAACACGCGTTGTGGAGAGGATGGAGGCCTCCGTCGTCGCGGGCTTGTATAGAGGCTCCAGCCGAAAGTAAAAATTCCACCACGTCTCTCCTACCATATCCTATTGGCAGGAACGTTACAGTTAATTGTAATTTGAAAATTAGCATGTTAAGATGATAAACTAATACAACATTTTTATTGAATGATTCTTAAAGAACGAGCAAACAGATTATAAGTTATGCGCACATATCCGGTAAATAGGCAGACATTAATTTTTTTCTCCTTTTTTTCTCCTCACTTTCTTGAGACACAGTTTATTTTTGGAAAGCTCGCTTCTTCCCCTTTCCTTAACTTTATTTTTACAGTTTGTACAGTTTGTATGGGATAATTTTTATCCAGGCTTTCTAGTTTACTCAGGTTTCCAGTCTGAATGCAAAACCTCAGGTGAAATAACGACAAAGAAGATGTCATTATTTACCTATTGAAAGAAGGTGGCCAACCAAGTATAAGTACAGTTAGAACTCGGTTCTGCCTTGTAAGCAGGAGCACGACCTTTCTATCCACACAAAGCAGGTTGCAAACTAATATTTTCCAGGTTGTTACATATTAAGAACATTAAATATGCGCAGCAGAATAACAACAAGTAATAATTTGGTGCTCTAAAAATTTCTACATTATACTTTCACTTTCTCTTGGATACGATAATAATAAAATGTTATTTCACAGCTCATTTTAACGAGACCTATGATCTAATATAAGTATTGCTATATAGTTTAGTTTTAACAACTACACAATTTGACAATACTTTAAAAATTTTTCACCTTTAAGCATTTTTTTTTATATAATAAAACTAAACACAGACTATGATTGCAAGGTATAAAAATGAAGGGATCATTTAAATGGAGAAATGGCCGAGTAACAGGGTCATTCAATTCGTGCTATTTAACTGTTTTGAAGTACATGGAGGATTTTGTTTCGAAATTAAAATGAGTAGGTAATGGCTAAAGATACGTTTCTCAATGTTAATTTGCCGTTTGCATTCAGCTCACTCAAAACCAGGAAAACCTGTATAATGACAGGAGATGGCAAAACACGGGTAAGATATACGCACATAGATACACATACACACGTAATTTTTGTTTTTCGTTGCGCAAACCCTAACCAAAAAAATTGATGATAACTTTAAAAAGGGGAAATAACACATGCAGCACAGTTTACAGAATAATTGGTTCGAGATAACGAACTATCCTTACTCCGTAGGAGTAAAAGGGTGTCCCGATATTGAATTGTTCAGCTATAAGGTAACGCGAGAGGATAAATGTAAATATAAATTCGCTCACCAGCTGCGAAGTGCAGGGGGGTAGATTTTCGTCCGGCGGTATCACGCGCGTTAACCGTTTGCGGGGTTACGATTTGTTTCACCCTTACCAAGTCCCCGGTTTTACACGCTTCGAAAAGTTCGCGAAATGGATCAGCACCCCCATTTCCTGGCAAGGGCTCAGAGTTCGTCAACACTGCCCGTCGTCCAGTCATTTTACACCACCATTTTCATGCTACTGTCGTCTGAGACACACACCTCCGTATACCAATGTATACGTGTATACGTATGTCATCGCAGTCGAGGACCAATGCGCCAGCTGTACCATAGCAACAAGAGCTTGGCAGGGTCGCAACGCGAGTTTCTTGAGCCCCTGGTGTAATTTCGACCGCTCAATTTTTCCTTGAACCAAATTTATTTACCCTTATTTTCTTCTTTCTTGTTTTCATCGCATATCAGCGAGTCTTTTAAATCACACTAATATTCGAAATTTCTTACGATGAATAAGAATACACGCGGTTGATGTCAAATCCCTCCCTCCCTCCCTGCCCCCCCAACCGCGCCCCTCGCCGACACCTCACGACGCCCCGCAGAATTGAAAGTTATTCGTCACCGACTTGCCGTCAACGGTTGCTAGCAATGCGAACCAATAGCCGTTCTCGATTTGCCGAGCGTAGCGTTTTGAAAAAGAGAAAGATGGTCAGTCGCGGCGCTTGATCGCATATGACGCATCTTAAGCGGCTCACGTCCGATACTAATTATACAGATAATATCACTAGATTTAATCGATTTAATCAATAATTCTGCACCTAATTAACATAATGAAATGAACACTAGAATGAATTTGCTGCTAAGTTGTGATTTATAGCGTTTCTGACGTAAAGTGTAAATACAATAATTACTTATATTAGGCAACAGGGAGTACCGATGGCAGTCAGCGTATCTTTCCACAAAAATGTCTCTCTTCTTACGCAACTTGTGTCCCCGAACGAAGCTTTTAGACGGCATTTTCGAGAGGTATGGAAATTGATTTGTTGCCAAGTGATGTAGCCTTCAGTTTTTGTGAATATAACCTCTCTAGTTTGTTGTCCGTCTACCGTCTCGATACTGTCAAAAAAATTCAGCTGATACATTGTTCTTACTGTGAACTGCTGATTTAGTGAAAATTTACTAACCTGTTACTTCTATCTAGTTAATTTTATTTTCCAGGGAATGTTTGACAAGCCGAACACTACAGGCTTCATTCACGTATCTCACTATCTCCTTACGATATATGATTCGGAACGGTTTAGAAAATTGGTGGAGTGGCCAATAGTTTGTAAGAAGAGTGAGAGCAAGTACAGAAGCGATGTTAAAGATTTTATAGGCATCGTTGCAACCGAGCATCCCGAGGCTGGCCTTCCCTCAATATTGGGCACGTATTTGTTGCACGCTGGAGGTACGAAGTTTATCAACGTCATGTGGAAGCTCTCACAGGTTGTCCTTTATGTATATATCAAACGTGAATGTAAGTTAAATTTTGATTTCAATTCTTTTAATTTACTTACTTGGCCTTGTTATGTTAAATTTGATTCCTATCCCATTTACTCCGTTGAATTCAGTTGCCGTTACTGTTGATGTATGTACTATACATTTATATTGTACACACATATATCTACACTCTGTATTGTATACTGACATTGAGGAAACCGAATCTGACCTACACGTATGTATTCTAATACCGAGTGACTGTGTGAGAAGCAAGAGTGTTGTTTTTCTGTACACAGAGTCGAATAGAGTCAAAAACAAGGTCGCAGGCAAAGCGCCACGAATGTCTGGTGTTGTCCCGAATATTCAAATATTAACTCTTAACGTATTTCTATATAATAAATATACCAATAGAATTATTGGAGCCTCATTTTTCCCAACCATTCTAACAGTTACAATATTTACTTACGTTATATTGAGAAGCTTGGCATGTAAAAAGCTATGCTCACAATTTGCACCCTTTAAAGGGAACCAACGGCTAGATGATAAATCCCAGGTAAATGTTGGTAAAAAAATTTTAATGTGCAACTCTTTTATTTGCAGCGGATAGCAATGTACTCTTGGCACCACAATCCGGGATTACAGACGAAGTAACTAAGAAGCTGTTAATCAATACCACTTCAGATATACATAAAAACATTGAGGAGATGAACAGCCGATTTTCTAAGACTGAGCGAAGGGCTAGAAGCTTTGTCGAGTAAATCTGTTTGCATTCAATCCCAGTTTCAATAATTAGATTCAAACAAGTTGTTTTTAGTGAATGACGGTACAAGTTTATCATAGTCTGCATAATTGTTAGTATTGGATCTTGACATGTAATCAACAAATTTTCAGGGATCAGGTCAATGATATAAACGACTTTCAGAATGAGACATTCGAAAAAAGACAAGCAATATCTGAACTTGCTGCAAATGCAATAGTAGCCCCAGCTGTGAAAAAAAGGTTGACAGATATTCAGGATATTGAAATTATGAAAAGTAAGACCCTTCCTAAATTTGTGAAACTCAACTGTTGTCATTTATTTCCTTTTTTTATGTGGTTTCTGCATTTTTGCTCTTTATAACTAAACGAAGGTGGCATACTTGTGGCATACTTACAAGGAAATGTACTTTATACTCTCCGGCATGTACCTCTTGCTACGTCAATTTTTTATACATTCATTATTCTAACGAATGTCACTTATTTTTAGTGTGGAAAGAAACTCAAGCGAAACAAATCAGTGACTTACAAGAAATGACAGGGATTTTAAAAACTGTTGAGGATCTGAGTACAGAAGTCGCTGAACTAACAACAAGCATACTTAATGATAACAGCATTCTTGATGTATCGAGGCTTCCAAAAATAGATGCAAACAATGATTTGCATTCAATGCTACCACCAGAATCACAGGTCAGAATTATCAAGTATTAATGAGTGCACTGAAGGATTTAATTAAAAGTTGAAACGTAATAGTGCTTTAAGTACATGCCTAGATTTTCAGTAACGCACGTCATTGTGTATTATTTTTGTATAATCAAAAGCAACTAAAACTTACTTCGGACCTGATGGAAGTACAAAAGTCGGTCAGAATCGAATGAACACATATGATTTTTACGTTAAATTCTTCCATTCGCAGGTTCTCTTCTCTCGTATGTATACAGAGGAGAAATTAGTGTTGCAAAACTTGTTCAGAATAGTGCTAGTGATGTTGAGCCAGTTGAGGTTGCAGCTGCAAATTCACAAGCTGCAAGACCTATCCCAATGTCAATTACAAGTAGAAGCAAGCACCGAAGATGCAAAATCTATGTGCAGCTTGTTTCTAGTCTTACTTGATCAAATCGCAAATCTCCTAGCAGAAGTTCAGAACACTTTCAGAACCAGGAATATGAAATATGTACCAGACAGTCATAGATTCGGAGCACTGGACAGTGTTCTTTTTATGCCTTCTCCTACAATCTGTATCGATACAAATGCAGATTCGGAAAAAGTGGATGTTCTAAATAGATTGGCGTTAACACCTGTAGAAGGTAATTAATGAGGTCATCATTATTTGAAACCAACAAATTGTCTGCAACTATACCTACAATTGTATTGTCTATACTTTTCAGGAGCTCATAAAGCTTTGTTTTCTCGTCATCAACGTAAAGAAGCTGTCACACCCCAGTCTTCTAAGTCAACAGCTAATTTTTTAGTATCGAGAATTAATCTTGACAATACTTTATCGTCGATAGTAAGCGAACGATCGACCCCGCAAAACCGAAGATTCAAGTCGGTGACTCGAATCAATTCAATGATGACAAAAAAATCTGACAAATATTCTAGATTATTTTCTGGACATCACAAAATGAATGTCGGTAAAGGTTGGTATAAAATTTTTGCAATTGATGATAATAAGTTGAAACGCTTGAGTCTTCAACCTTAAAGAGAAGTGACTTGTACCCAATTATAACCACTTTTATTAATTCCAGCCAACTCCAGCATACTGTCTATTCCGTCTAGTCCGAAAGCTAATTCAACTGCTCTAATGAATACCATTAGTGCAACTAACAGTTTGTCAGAAATCAGTCTCGACTTTACAGCCAAGAGTATATTTAATTTAAGCAAAGATATTATCAGCGCAGTCTCAGTTATGACAAATCCAAATAATCTTTCGCCATTTAAGCAAAATAAACCTCAAGTAGTGGAGTTAGTACAAGAAGAAAAACTAGGAGGCATTGCGGAAAAAAAAGTAGAAAACAATATGGGTTCGCCAGTGTCGTCAAACAGAGTTATAAAACCAATGTTGAAGGACAATGAGGTAGAGGTAACTAGCAATTGTACATCGACCTCCGAAAGTTCCAAGCAACGTAAGAGAAGATCGATAAGTGATTTGGTGGAACGATACAAACAAGTTTTGGAAAACTCTAGGGTTACATCTCATCTAGAAACAAGTGAGCAGAGTAATGAAAGTAAATGAAAAATAATGAACAAGTGAATGATTATTTTGAACAATATCGTAATTTATAAATTTCGGATAAGATGAACGAGATAGATAGCACTCTGAGAAATATTATTTTGTATAAAACCGAAATATTGTTAATAAACAGTGCAATTATGCGAAATAGTTATTAATATAAAAAAAAAAAATACAGTGAAGAAAATATCTGCTTTTCGATAATTTTATTATTCGCGAAAATATTTTTTATACATTTACACCTTGCCATTATTTATAACGAAAATAAAGTACCATGTTACTGTAAATAAAATAAACTTTACCAATAAAATGCAAAAAGGCAAATATCTTTACTAACGAAACATTAATTACCACTGAAGGTTGTTACTGATCAGATATTATAATAACGTTAACCGCATATCCTGTATTGCGTCGTAAAATATACTGGTTTTGTAATCAATTACACACATTAGATGTTGCATGTGCTTTGTAATAGCCAATAGTTAAGACTGATCCGCAGACAAATGTATTTATTACATGCACACTGAACACGTGCGTCGAGAACGTCCAGTTTTAACAATCAATTTATAAGCTTTCGCCAGAGGTAAAACTCTGAGTAAACTATTCTTGATATAATATTATTCGGTATGAAATAGCGCTGAATAAATGATACATGTGTAGGTATTAAAGACGATCGTAAAACAAAAATAATATCTTACACACGTCAACGGCGGCCATGTTTAATTACTTATACCATCGTTTGAAATTCTCCTACTTTATGCAAATTTCTCATTCTAATCTCAAGTCAACGACTAAAAGCATTGCGGCTGACAAATATTCGAATGTGAGAAACCACAGAGGCAAGAAATAAATAAATTTTCAATAACGATTCACCCTTATTCTCATTTAAATCGAAATCTACGCTTTCGAATATTCAAAATTAGGAATGTCATCATCCCTCCATCGGTAGTAATTTATCTTCGCGGTGTGCGCGCGAATGGTGCGTAGATATGACACACATCGAGATTCACGATAGCGTCGCGACGTCGACAGTTCGACGCTAGGCGGTCCCAGCGCAACATCCAGCCGTCAGGTTGCCGTCGTGTTGCGCTCTGCAGTCCTGGTGAACGTGACTTTTCGATTGCCAGTCATGGCTGGTGAGTTGCAGTACGATAATTTGTTTACCGCTTTGCAGTTGGCCTAATTTTCATAGAAATATGCTGACAGGTGACGGCACGGGTGGATAATATTTGCTACATGCCTAGTAACCTTGGGAAAATATTCGCTCACGTTGAAACATTTTTATCTCTTACGAAACGAGCATAAAAATTAATATTCATGGATATCGCTGATGGTGATCAAGAAAAAATATTTCTCTCCACTCCTATTTTCTTTCATTGCAACAATGGATAGTTTATCGTATTTCGGTGTACTTTATCTTCACTCATGTTAATCGTTATTACAGTTAAACGAAATAAATTAGCCTCTTTCATTTGTTAATAACTTTGAGCTGCATGGCTGGTATGTTAGTCGTTTGTCGATTGCCACATCATCGACATATTGCAGAAAATTCTTTTTCCGCGTCACATGTGTCAATAAAATGTTAATGAAATTCTTTTCTGTATTATGCTGAGGTGTATACAATTTTTCACCCAGTTATCAAAAGATTTCCATTTACTTGCGAAGCGTCGACCTGTTGAGCTTTTAACATCGCAGAAACGTCACATACCTAAGTCGTCATCAAGCTATGGTGTTGTCGTTAGTAAATAACTTACTTTCTACATATGGAATGAATCACATTATCTCTATTTTCCAACTGAATCTGTAATTTTCTCTTCTTAATCTTCAATTCAATACTTTCTGAAGTTACTTTTTTTTGTAAGATACTTGAAGGTTTGTGAATTCACTAAGTCGAATATTCAAGATGTATCGTCAATTGCATTCGACCAAAAGTCAAGCCTGAATCTTTGAATAAGATTGTATTTAAGAATCGTACCTTCGCAACATTCAAATACAACTGGACACCGAGTCTGCGTCATGAATACTTAATTGTTACATAATCCACAAGTATGTCAACATTATACTCATGTATTTATGATTCTAGGGGAAAATCCGTACAAACGTTTATTGAAGACGATTGAGATCGGAGGAATAGATTGCCAATATTATGATGTCGCCAGCTTTGGTGATAAATATGGTACAGCCTTTGTTTGTTATCATATTTAATATAAAACTTCGTTTTAACATGCATTATCACAATTTTTGTAATAATTTTCATTCAATATTATCAACAGATAAGTTACCCTTTTCCATAAGGGTTCTCCTGGAAAGTGCAGTTAGGAACTGTGATGAATTTCAAGTAAAAAAGACAGACGTAGAAAAAATTCTGAAATGGGAGACAAACCAAAAAGTTCCAGAGGGGGTCGAGGTCGCCTTCAAACCAGCCAGGGTTATTCTACAGGTAATGAAGTACATTTTTCTTTAATCATTAACTACACAAATATGAATTCAAAGACTCTAAAATAGTTGTGTCAGTTTTTGGGTATAAAAGTTTATTCAAGAAATGAATTAAAACTCTTTGATACTTTGTATTATTGTGTATATTATTACTGGTTAAGTAACACGTCTACAAATATACATCCTCAACACTTATCTTCGAGAAAAATATCATTGCATCATTACGTAATAAATCAGAAAAACGTGGCTAAGTTTACTGATAAAAAATGTGAATGCTTTATCACAGGCCAAAGGTCATATTGTTTCAGCTTCATAGTTGCCGCTCAATTCTTGAACCATGTAAAATCTTTCGAGTAATTTCCCATGATAGCTACATCAATTGCTAAAAATTCGTTCTTACAATCTTTAATCGCTTAACTAGTTACAAATACTCTATTTTCATAGGCTAAACATATTTATCTGATTGAAATTTGCGTTCAGTCGCACAAATCACATTTATTATATAAAAATGGAATTTTATTGAAATCTAATTTCTCATTCAAGGAAATTGATTTTATAAGTTAATACATTTTCTTCTGGGTATGTGAATTATTGTAGTTTTACACCTTAGTTGTAGCTCGATAATATGCACAGTACAAAAGTACTCAATATCAGATTCAGGAATGTTATCTGTTCAGAAATCTATTACCAAAACTTGTTTGTACAAGATTAAGTTTTAAGTGGAGTGAGGTACAGAACATACCATACGAAATTAAATATGGGTAACTAGCTTTAGTCTGACAGCCTTAATATTGACCAGTGTTTAAAATAGGAAATAATATTTGCAATTTTCAAGGGTTTTTAATTAAAAATTTTTCAGGATTTTACTGGAGTACCGGCAGTGGTCGATTTTGCTGCAATGAGAGATGCGGTGAAAAGCCTTGGAGGTGATCCTGATAAAATAAATCCAATCTGTCCGTCAGATCTTGTTATTGACCATTCCGTACAAGTTGATTTCACCAGAGGGTAAATGTTACTGTAAAATTAACGATTTTGGGATTAAACAAAGTTGAGAAGTTGATGATGGCTTGATGACAAAAAATTATCATTAAAAATTATAGACGAACCAGCATTTTTCTATTCAATGTAATACAAAAATTTTTAAATGCAGTATGCTTATCAACAAAAGAATTTTTTATTTATTTGTGAATAATTAATATAATTGGTATTCGTTACGAATTGATTAATTTATTTTTTCACGTATCCAAAATAAAATTTTTATTTAGTGTTAATTAAAATTGTAGTTATGCATCCAAATTTGAATATACAAATTTTTCATTTCCAGTGATGACTCTTTGAAGAAGAATGAAGAACTCGAGTTTGAGAGAAACAAAGAGAGATTCATGTTCTTAAAAGTAAGTTGTACAGACCCATGAATTTCAGGTTCATTCAATTAAAAAAAAATAAATAAATGATAATTGCAGATTTTGAATATTATCTAAATCTCAGTACCTATAAGTAGTCAATAATTTAAAGTCTCCACATCATCTGGCACTGTTAACAATAGTTTTTAATTTCCAAAATCCAGTGGGGTGCGAAAGCTTTTAAGAACATGCTGATAGTTCCACCTGGAAGTGGAATTGTACATCAAGTGAATCTTGAATACTTGGCAAGAGTTGTTTTCAACAACGACGGTGTTCTCTACCCAGACAGCGTTGTTGGAACAGATTCTCACACAACAATGATCAACGGCCTTGGAGTTCTGGGTTGGGGTGTTGGCGGCATTGAAGCAGAGGCTGTTATGCTTGGCCAAGCAATATCCATGCTCCTCCCAAAAGTTGTTGGCTATAAACTCGAAGGGATCTTGAATCAATATGTCACATCTACAGACCTTGTACTTACAATTACCAAGGTAATTTTAGAACGTAAAATTTTGCCTGCGCTTTCCTTCTTAGCATTATCTAATCTCAGTAACCGGAATTTCTCTCTGACTCTAATCCTCAAATTTTAAAGTTACGTGATTTACGGTCAAAACCATATTTACTTTGCTGACTATTTATGGCTACTAGAACTTACGTCAACTTGGAGTCGTCGGGAAATTCGTTGAATTCTTTGGTCCCGGGGTAGCGGAATTAAGCATTGCCGACAGAGCTACGATATCGAACATGTGTCCAGAGTATGGAGCCACGGTTGGATTTTTCGCCGTCGATCAACAAAGTTTATCATATCTCAGACAGACAAGTGAGCTACATTTTTCAATTCATCGTTGTGTTGGTTCTGTTAGAACCCTATTGTTATTTAACGATTAATTTTTCAATATACCCCGCACCCTACAGGTCGTTCGGAGAAACACGTTACTTACATAGAAGAATATCTAAGGACGGTGAAGATGCTGAGAAATTACAACGATCCCAGCCAGGATCCAGTCTTTTCGGAAGTAGTGACTCTCGATTTAGCCACAGTCGTCTCGAGCGTAAGCGGACCGAAAAGGCCGCACGATCGCGTTTCCGTTTCCGACATGAAAAACGATTTTCTGAGCTGTCTATCTGCTAAGGTAAGATAGCGATTAAGGGATTGCGTGTAACTGGAATGAGTGACGCATAAATTTTTGCCATGTTGATAACTCGAGCAAATAACGACAAAGCAAAGTACAAATCTTCGGAAAAATGATGTAAACATTTTGTGACCAGTAGAAATCGGTAAACGGGAACAACGAGTAGATATGTAGCAGATTTCGAGTATCTGAAATTCAGGCGCCGTCGATGATGAAGCAGCACTTACGTGGGACAAACATAACCCAGTGACGAATCAAAAATATCGTCAAACGGAGTTATGTTCGTCCCATATCGTACTTTGTTAACTGAATTGAAAGCTAGAAAAAGAAAGCGGGTGTGGAAAATTTTATAAATGGGCGATTAATACAGAAACAAAAGTTCCCTGTTATTGTTATCATACAAGTAGAGATGATGATTGTTGGACAGAGGATGCGCAGGTAACTACTGCTGTGATGTGATAATTTTATCAACACAAATCACCGCAAGAGTCCCTTCGAACCACAATATCCTATGGTAATGAAATTTTCGTGCATTTCCGTGATTAAGCATTGTTAGTCACTTTGTCATTTTCCGTATAAGATCGAATTACTTACAGACGGCGAATTGTGCTTCAGCCTGATCACTCCGCGTACGTGTTTTTCAGTTTCTCGCTCGTTCGTTGCAATCTCTCGGTGTTATGTCACATACGTTTTGCCTTGCTGATCTAGCTTTATGATCCTTTCATTCACCATACAGTTAGATCACCAAAGAAAAATATACGGGACGATCATTTCTTGCGTTCTGCCGTTGATTCCATAAGTGCTGCCTCATTAGATTCCGATGACGATGCGTTCTCTAGTCGATGAAGACGAGTATTTTGATCTAGTCACGAGCTCAACAATCCGTGTCACTAGATCGATACTGCGCCTCCAGCAGCGAGATACGATTATTCAAATTATTCATAATAATTGAACCGCGCAATATTCTTTACCATTAATCCTGATTCTTCGACTTATGAATAAATATTGTTGATTATGGACTGCCATAGGATGAATCCTACCCGGTGAGGTTTCAACTATATCCACTACCGGATGAGAATTCATCCGACATCAGCCGTTCAAGCTGTGCGTAATCGTACGAATTAAAACAATGACAAAATTTTTACTGTACTCGATATTAGCCGAAGTTTAAAATCGGACGAAATGAAAATCGAGGAAATATTCAAAATGAATTATTCTAAAGTAACTCGTTAGAGATGTTGAAAAATTTGCAAATATTCGTCAAATCGTAGTCTTCTTACCTCGAGTAGCAGGACGACGTGTGTTTGAATAATGGAAAAATTCGTGGGTATTTCAATATTGAAGATTCACAGCCCAATCCTTATGCCTAAAGCAACCGAAACACTGCGCCAGCAAACCAAAGGCTGAGTTGAATTTTACGCCGAGGAGATTAGAAGTTCACAGTGCAACAAGGAACTTGCAACTAATAGCCTTGCTTGGCCGGCGGGCCTTATTTATACACGTACACCCTCTCCCCACCACCAAACTGACCGTCGGTCACCACCCCCGGTCGCAACTTTTCCGAGAAATATTGAAAAATCGGCAACACCATTGGCCCAGGTATACCCAGGTATACGCTGCGGCCAACCACGAGTCTCTTTGCCATATTTTCTCCTTCCCTTAAGCGGGCTTCGCAAAGTGTACGAGAAATGATTTGTCTGTACTCTGCTTTAATTTTGTACACGAAAAATAAATTTTTATATAAAAGTCGCGTGAAAGTTATATCGGGATTAAATTATTTCAATTCTCGAATCACCTCAATTTTTTCATACTCGTAACACGAATCAATTACGATTACTCACATTTCCCTATTAATTAATTAAACTAGTGTAAATTCAATTCGTATTGAGTAGCGTAAAAGTATTTTAATCGTCGCACGCATTATGTGTAATAATTAACGAAGCATACATGCTTGTTTTCTGAATTAGAAAACAGGCCAATATATTTATTGTTAGTTTAGAAGAAAATCTCGCGGTGATTTGTCAGTACGTGCATCATTCATCTGATATAATCGAGCGACAGTAAGAGCTCGCAATACGACTCTGTTAATGTTTGTTAAAAAATGATTGAATAGAAATCGATGGATGTATGTACATACGTTATACCTACAACCAATGACCATAAAACGTTGTACAAAATAAAAACGTATACACAGCGGCGATTGTTTCGTCCGACGAAGAGTTTAAACATTAACTCATCCGCGGTTCGTCTTCAGCTGCGATTATCGCTGCTTCGTGCAAGTATACCTTGTGTGTTATCGGTATCACTAAATATATTCTGCCGATTGAGGAAAGAAAACGTTGGAGTAGCGAGATAATATCGTTTGTAAATAATTGAAAAACAAGATAAAATCCAATTCTTAAATACAATGTCATGCCGTGTACGCTTGAAACTTTTATCTCGGTCCTATCAGAAATTTCCTTTTTTCAGAAGAACAAGAAACGAAAAAACTATCGCTTACATATTTCCTATGCGCTGAACGACACGTTATAGCTTCACGTTTCCATTTCGTACATCTTGAACTCGTTATATTATACTCATGATACAAAAGCGCGTTCGATTTACTAAAAGTAACTGGTAATGGACGGACTCATTATGCGATCGCCGTCAGGAATTGTGTCGCCTCGGGCATTTGAATTTTGTAATTTTTCAATTGTTCTTACAACACATCGCCTTAATATGCGTGTTTCGTTGCGCTGTGGTGGTGAAAATCCGTTAAGTGGGTGACCTGGTCGATTTCGACGTTGACGTATCTCAAATGCAAAAAATTTCTCAACGGCCTTATTCTCTACGCAATTCCGAATAACAACATTCCAATATTGAGATATATGAACTTTGATGTTTGAAGATATCCACGTCAACATCGAAATCTACCAACGATAAGCCACCCCCTTAATACCGTTGCCTCTGCGTGTTCAGTAAATTTGGTATTAGAGCTGCAGTTGGAAATCGGCAAGAACTTCTTTTCTTCGTCCGGAAATGTATATTTGAACCGTTCGACGTGTACCCTCCCCCAGCAGGCGGTTAGTATGGCTCGTCGCTTCAAGATCTTGGCAGAAAAGCGACAAGTTTGATGCCGGTTTTAAACCAATTTATATCTTACGTATCCGCTTCTGTTTTTTTTTTATCTCAAGTTCTAACCGACTTCCCGTCACGATTAATCACACACGTCGAACGTAAGATTTGAACAAAAATTTTCCAATAATGAATATAACAGTAAATTTGAGTCATGCAAAGGGACAAACATTTGATGAAATAATTGCCCTTGGTGAATCGTCCTTGCTTTGAAATAATTTCGAAAATAACATTAGTCACTGGATTTGCAAACATCGAAGTATATTACCCTAATCGTAAAGGTAGAATAATTTGCACCAGCAATTCCAGACACAATGCTTGCTGTTTGTTTGGAATAGCTATAAAATTTAACGAAAATATTTCGGGCCGGACGGTCGCGACAATCCGGTTGTAAAATCAACGCTTTGTCTGTATCGTATAATTAATATTTCTAACATGATTTCTAAAAACGAGGGTCTCGAAAATTCCCCGAACAAAAATTTACGGAGAACTGTACTGCAGGCCTGGTAAATTTCCGATGGTCCGGAACAGCTGTCGGGTTTGTAACCCCGGAATGTGAAACTTGTAAAATGCGCTCGTCTTTATTGTAAATATTCTTGTAGGAACAATGTGTTGTTCTACGTACCCGGGAAAACCAAGGTCGAAAGTCGAAAGCCTGCAGGTGGTTAAACGGTGGAATTCGAGCGTATCGCAATCGGTGATTTTCGGTTTTGCAATAAATTTGTACCTTCAAATAATTTGCAATGAAAATTTCGAGGATGTTTGAAAAATTGTGCGAACTGTCCGCTTCTGGGTATTCATACTGCGATTTTAAATGCGTTGAAAATCCAATTTACACGCCGCGCCAAACGTTTTTCGGTAATATATAACTTCTTGCCCGGGGCATTGAAAAATATTTTCCTAGAAAGTGCAGCCGTACTGCTATATACCTACATCGTAACTGTAAGTTGGGAGTTTGAGCAAGGGAGTCGTAAATTGATGGTGCGCTTTCCTCATTTTCAAAAGCACTTACCTGCAAAAATTTAAATAACCATAGACTGTTGAAATTCTACACGCGGCTAACGGCAGAAACGAGAAAATACGCGATGTTTAAGATAAATTTATCGCTTCACAAAATTCGTCGTTGATTATTAAGTGTAAAAATCCGACACGATGCTTCGGGATCGCGGACAAACGAGAACTGCAGTAACAACTGCATAATTAACTGAGAATCATACGTGAGCTCTCACACGCGCCTTGGCAAATTGCTGATATGACATCCTTCTTATTTTGCATTGCCTATGCAATTTCTATTGTTATACTCACATACTGTACGGATATGCACGTTCAGCCATTCTCTCGTTATTTCTTTCTCTTTCGTCGTATCTGCCTATAAGTACTTTGAAATTTAAGGGACTCTGCAGTATATCTGCTATCGATTGACGCAATTTTCAAAAACTGTAAGAAAATGCAGATTCACTCATGGCATGATTACGTATTTTTTGAAAAAAATAAAATTTTCGAAACGCAGACTTTCTAAAAATTATTATGTAATATTTAAAGACAATATAGGGTTTACGTGTGACAAATGTCTTCGAAAAATCTTTTGGCAGTTCTCAAATGTAACTGTTATTTCTTCTTAAACCCTAGAATTTTCCACAGGACGAATTTTGTACACAGGTATACGAGTGCTGTACATCCATAAAGGCTTTAAGTAAGACCGTCTGAAATTTCGAGACAATTGAGTACAGTATGGGCGACGAGGATTGCTGATCGTCTACTTACGATTAGACCCTAGGTATAGAAAGGACCTTAGAAATTGCAAGGCATTCGAAAATTCCATGCACCTTCCGGGAAGTACGGTATTACCCTGTGTACATACTTGCGAGGAATTTTACAACTCGTCTTACGCTTGTAAACTGAATTTCGGTTTTCGCAACGAGATATAAATGCAAATTGTTGAAGCGCGAAGTTGGTGTAATTAGCACGGTGATTAAAGACTTTGAAGATCATATCGATTACTTCATTAGTTCTAAAATTCGAATGGACGAAAATAGTTCCGTTTAATATAACGTTATGCACTTCTCCGGCGGAATATGCATGCATACCTATATATATATATATATTTGTAATATCGCTATATATTACATATATATGTACATAGTGATTAGCAGATACATAATATGCTAATCGCATCGAAAATTTTTCAAGCTGATTTCTGGACGTCGCCGCACGTCTCTCCTTCAGTCATTAGTCGCTCGACCGCAATCGTTTCTACGAAACTAATAATTAGCTCATATCCTGCTGGCATTATAGAAATATAGATATATCCACGTACTTATGCATCCAGGCTATTATACTCCTCTGTCACATTTTCTTTTGTGTCTTTTCTTGATTATTATATTGTATTTTCTTAATTTTATGAGCTGTGAGGTATAGTCGTTAAACACCTTTTTTCAAACCTTAACAATTATATTAGCAATTAGTGAGATTTTTAACTTTGAGAACCATTGTTAACAAATATTTTGATCACCTAGCTGGGTAGCGATGTGATGATTTTTTTTTCCTTGAATCGAACAGTTTTAAAAATATATAATCACAACGTACGTCCGAAAATTGACTTATCCTCACGATGATTGAAATTTTTCAGTCATTGTATCGGAGGAAGAAAAGACGCAATGTATATTCTACTGTAAGGGTATGCATGTGTGAAGTATTTCTAAATATATGAACATGCTATAACGTTGAATCGAATTCTGAATTTGTTGCATTAAATTCGCGCTTTGCATCAGGACGTTCACCTCGGCTCTTTGCTCAAGAATGGTCTATTTCAACGTTTGCGCACAACGCACATCAGGCTGACCACGCGAACTTGTACGATTCAGCAAATTTTGCTTTTCAGTGCAATGATCCAGTCATTTCATGAGGTCAACCACTTTTTCTGCAGCTCTGTCGAGTCGAAATTCTTCCATGTAAATAATCAGTTCGCAACTTTCCATCGCTAAATTTAAACATTAGCAATTTATAACACATAAATAATGTTTTGTCATCATTTCCTGTGAACTCATTGCTCCTGTAATGGATTTTCATGACTTCCACAGTGGCTGGTAATTCAAAGAAAAAAAAAATTTTTCTTTAAAATGGAAATTTAAAATAGAAATTTAAAATAATGCAGTCAGGATTTACTGCGTGAAAATTCTAAAGATTACGTACAACACGATAAAGTCGTGGTTTCTTGAACCGTTCATTGAATTTGTTTGTGTTTTGTCCTTTTCAGATCGGGTTCAAAGGTTTCGGTTTGAAGCCTGAGAAATTGAAGACAGAGGGTAAATTTCAATTCGAAGGTAAAGATTACACACTGAATCATGGGTCGGTCGTAATCGCGGCCATCACCAGCTGCACAAACACGAGTAATCCGAGCGTTATGCTTGGCGCTGGTAAGTAATATGCCTGTATTATAATCATGATGAAAATAATATAAATAAATAAATCAGCTCGATAGGCTGATTAATCCAATCTTGTCCGTTTCATTCTTCAGGTCTTCTTGCCAAAAAAGCCGTCGAAGCCGGCCTTACCGTAGCTCCGTACATAAAAACCTCGTTGTCTCCCGGCTCTGGCGTTGTTACTTATTATCTCAAAGAAAGTGGCGTGATTCCAAGTCTGATGCAATTAGGGTTTGATGTAGTCGGCTACGGATGTATGACTTGTATCGGAAACAGCGGACCGCTTCCGGACTCCATGGTAGACGCTATTGAGAAGGTAATTGAGTTACTCGAATTTTTTCATGATTTTCATTTACACGTTCTTCCGTTTAATCAATCAATATTCATGCGTCGAACAAAATTACGTTATCGAACATGAAAACGAAATAGTATTCGATTGAGGATTTTTTATTATTCGCTCTTTGTATATTTTTACGTACTGAAAAATATTGCAATTTTAGTGTAAAGTTGAAGTTTTATTTGTTGATAATTTTATTTCCTTTCAGAACGAACTTGTCTGTTGCGGTGTTCTATCTGGAAATCGTAATTTCGAAGGCAGGATTCATCCGAATACTAGAGCAAATTATTTGGCCTCGCCTCTGTTAGTAATTGCTTATGCAATTGCGGGGACAGTTATTATCGACTTTGACACAGAGCCTCTTGGTGAGTATTGATTAGTAAATCAAACAGCTATCGAATATTTGAAATTTATAATGAAATAAGCAGAAGTGATACAGAGCATGTTTAATGATTAAACGTTGAAGGATAATTATTCCGTTGTTCGTCTTTCCTTTGAAAGCATCTTACTTTCTACCTTTTCGTTAATATTATCGGGCCAAAAAGTCAACAACTATTTTTCTGTACACAGGACGCAGAGCGGATGGGAAAGAAATATTCTTGCGAGACATATGGCCAACGCGAGCAGAGATTCAAACCATTGAACAGAAACACGTGATTCCAGCAATGTTCACGGAGGTTTATAGCAAAATCGAAAAGGGCAGCGGAAGCTGGTCCAGTCTTCAAGCACCCGAAGGCAAACTGTATCCCTGGGATGCGGAATCAACGTACATAAAACATCCACCGTACTTCGAGGGACTTACAAAAGTGAGGATTATTATTAAATTAATCAAAATTTTCTCATAAATCAGTGCTTCAGTAATTTTTTTCTTGGCGGTCTGTTATTTGTAGGAACTTCCGCCTGCAAGGCCCATTCGAAGAGCTCGCGTACTACTTAATCTTGGGGATTCGGTAACAACAGATCACATCAGCCCAGCTGGAAGCATCGCAAGAAATTCACCGGCAGCAAGATATCTTGCTAAGCGAGGGTACATTTTACTTTCTATCCGCACTAAAATCGTGTTTTACCAAAAATTACTGACGTCAATCCTTTATACAAACATGACGAATGTTCACCATCTTTTTTTATTTCAGATTGAAACCTAAAGAATTCAATTCTTATGGTTCACGACGTGGTAACGACGCTGTCATGGCACGTGGAACATTTGCGAATATTCGTTTAGTTAATAAATTTATTGGCAAAGCTGGACCTCGCACTATATACATTCCGACTAATGAAGAGGTGAGTGATGGTCTAGTATTTGTAACGTTTATTTATTATTCTAGTTGTTACAGTGGTGTACAATGATGAATTCATTATGCAATTTAATAACATACAGCAGAACCTCGATTATCCGAATTAATTGTGTCCGAGCGTAGTTCGGATAATCGAAAGTTCGAATAACTGAAAGGCAATACATATGACATAAATTTTAATCGACAAACAGTTTATATTAGACATCTAAATACATATTAAATCTCTTTTAAACATCGAATGCTTATTTTATTGGTAGAAGCGGCGCTATGAGTAGGATAACGATGGAAGATGAAAAACGCGCAACAATGTATATTTCGCGCCAACAATTAATTTTTTGACCCCAAGTTCGAATAATCGAAGTTTTACTCTAGCGGCAATTGATTACACCTCTTATTTTTTATTTCACAGATGGACATTTTTGATGCGGCTGAAAAATACGTCAATGACGGTGTACCACTCATAGCGTTAGTTGGTAAGGAGTACGGATCTGGTTCCTCTAGGGACTGGGCAGCCAAGGGTCCTTTCCTCCAAGGTATACGAGCTGTTATAGCAGAGTCGTACGAGAGAATACATAGGTACGTTGGCCAACCAGACGCGTAAAACTTATTGCTTGAAGACACGAAACGAAAAATCGTTCAAAATTTTTTTAAAGCTTCTACAAAAAATAAAGAAAACTTCTGTAGTAAACCAGTAAAAAGGATTAAGAACTTCTAAAATATACGTAGACTTTCTTAGTAAAAATATTCAACTTTCGCAGGTCCAATCTTGTCGGGATGGGTATAATTCCACTGCAATATTTACCTGGGCAGACTGCGGACTCCCTGGGATTAACGGGACTTGAGTTATATGACATAATTATTCCCACGGATTGTCGTCCTGGGCAAACAATAACCGTAACTACAGATGATGGGAAACGCTTTGACGTTATCGTACGATTTGATACCGAGGTGGATTTGACATACTTCAAACATGGTGGAATACTCAACTACATGATTAGAACGATGGTTTGACGTGGATATTGCGTAATCGGATCTTATCGAAATATGTTAATTCCATGATTTACTGAATAATATTTACTTAAGAATTGAAACATGCATACATGCATTAAAAGTGTGTAAGGAATTAAGGTATTAATTGGGTCAATATACAATGTATAATACAAATGGCTTAATCGGCTAAATACTGAAATTTTTCTTATTGACGAATGTTGAAATGTATGAACTTATAAAACGAAACCTAACATGACATGTGAATCGAACAATTTGGTTTGTATAAAAATAAGGAATTATGTTGACACATCTTTACTGTTGGACTTGTGAATAAAATAAATTGAGAAATTTATCAGATCTTTCATTTGTATCAAAATTCAAGACTGATAATTTAGGTATGGATTCCATGTGGTTCTTATTCATTAGCTGAATCATTTCGCTGGTGTGACAGAAAGTTCACAGCTAAGCAATCTGAAGTAATCACCTTGGTTTGACTTCTTCTGTCTCGATCGACTTTTTCTCAATGACGTATGTAGGTAAAATGTCGGATTCTTGCGGCTTAGAATATCCAGCAATGGCCTCAGTGTTAGCGTTGATTTCGCTTCCATTTCAAACAAGTTCTAACTAGATTGAGTCTATTGTTTGTAGCCAAACTCTGGAACACTTGTCGAATAATAATGTTGAAACATTTCTACGTTTCTCAGCTGTAACCTCTGATCAGTTGATCACAGCGATTTGGGTGTATTAAAGGGTATTTTTTTTTGCCGGAGAATTTTGGTCTCAGATTCGATTTGTATGACCCTTTCCCGACTAATTGGACCACCAGGAACTCAGAAAACGCAGCAAAAATAGCGTGGGACCAACAGGAGAGAAATTACGAAGGAAAAAGCACCTGCCAAAAAATGTCGAAAATCCAGGTTCTCGTTTTTTGGCTGTAACTTTTGATGCGTTGATCGCAGCGTATTGGGACTGCGCCCAATCGATTTCAAAGGGGCCTTACTTTTTTTTCATTTTTGGGGCCGAAAATTTTTGGTCTCAGATTCGATTTGTATGACCTTTTCCCGACTAATTGGACCACCAGGAACTCAGAAAACGCAGCAAAAAGAGCGTGGGACCAACAGGAGAGAAATTACGAAGGAAAAAGCACCTGCCAAAAAATGTCGAAAATCCAGGTTCTCGTTTTTTGGCTGTAACTTTTGATGCGTTGATCGCAGCGTATTGTGACTGCGCCCAATCGATTTCTCTCGCAAAATCGCGTCGGAATAGGCCATGAAAGAATTAATTCCAGCACTTTTCAAAATCCCGAAAATATTCGCCAAAAATGCAAATGCCTTACTTTTTTTTCATTTTTGAGGCCGAAAATTTTTGGACTCAGATTCAATTTGTATGACCTTTTCCCGACTAATTGGACCACCAGGAACTCAGAAAACGCAGCAAAAAGAGCGTGGGACCAACAGGAGAGAAATTACGAAGGAAAAAGCACCTGCCGAAAAATGTCGAAAATCCAGGTTCTCGTTTTTTGGCTGTAACTTCTGATGCGTTGATCGCAGCGTATTGGGACTGCGCCCAATCGATTTCTCTCGCAAAATCAAATCCGATCAGTGCTACAATTAATTGATTCCAGCACTTTTCAAAATCGCGAAAATTTCCGCCAAAAACAGAAAGGGGTTAGCCTTACTTTTTTTTTGGGCAAAAAACTTTTGGTCTCAGATTCGATTTAAACGACCCTTGTCTGACCAATTGGACCCTCAGGAACTCAGAACTCGCAGCGAAAAGAGCGTAGGACCAACAGGAGAGAAATGGCGAGCGAAAAAGCACCTGCTGAAAAATGTCGAAAATTCAGGTTCTGGTTTTTTGGCTGTAACTTCTGATGCGTTGATCGCAGCGTATTGGGACTGCGCCCAATCGATTTCTCTCGCAAAATTAAATCCGATCAGTGCTACAATTAATTGATTCCAGCACTTTTCAAAATCGCGAAAATTTCCGCCAAAAACACAAAGGGGTTAGCCTTACTTTTTTTTTGGGCAAAAAACTTTTGGTCTCAGATTCGATTTAAACGATCCTTATCTGACCAATTGGACCCTCAGGAACTCAGAACTCGCAGCGAAAAGAGCGTAGGACCAACAGGAGAGAAATGGCGAGCGAAAAAGCACCTGCTGAAAAATGTCGAAAATTCAGGTTCTGGTTTTTTGGCTGTAACTTCTGATGCGTTGATCGCAGCGTATTGGGACTGCGCCCAATCGATTTCTCTCGCAAAATTACGTCGGAATAGTGCCTGAAAGAATTAATTCCAGCGCTTTTCAAAATCCCGAAAATTTTCGCCAAAAATGCAAAGGGGTTAGCCTTACTTTTTTTTCATTTTTGGGGCCGAAAATTTTTGGTCTCAGATTCGATTTGTATGACCTTTTCCCGACTAATTGGACCACCAGGAACTCAGCAAACGCAGCAAAAAGAGCTTGGGACAAATAGGAGAGAAATTACGAAGGAAAAAGCACCTGCCGTAAAATGTCGAAAATCCAGGTTCTCGTTTTTTGGCTGTAACTTTTGATGCGTTGATCGCAGCGTATTGGGACTGCGCCCAATCGATTTCTCTCGCAAAATTACATCCGATCAGTGCTACAATTAATTGATTCCAGCACTTTTTAAAATCGCGATAATTTTCGCCAAAAACACAAAGGGGTTAGCCTTACTTTTTTTTTGGGCAAAAAACTTTTGGTCTCAGATTCGATTTAAACGACCCTTGTCTGACCGATTGGACCCTCAGGAACTCAGAACTCGCAGCGAAAAGAGCGTAGGACCAACAGGAGAGAAATGGCGAGCGAAAAAGCACCTGCTGAAAAATGTCGAAAATTCGGGTTCTGGTTTTTTGGCTGTAACTTCTGATGCGTTGATCGCAGCGTATTGGGACTGCGCCCAATCGATTTCTCTCGCAAATTTACATCCGATCAGTGCTACAATTAATTGATTCCAGCACTTTTCAAAATCGCGAAAATTTCCGCCAAAAACACAAAGGGGTTAGCCTTACTTTTTTTTTGGGCAAAAAACTTTTGGTCTCAGATTCGATTTAAACGACCCTTATCTGACCAATTGGACCCTCAGGAACTCAGAACTCGCAGCGAAAAGAGCGTAGGACCAACAGGAGAGAAATGGCGAGCAAAAAAGCACCTCCTGAAAATGTGGAAAATTCAGGTTCTGGTTTTTTGGCTGTAACTTCTGATGCGTTGATCGGAGCGTATTGGGACTGCGCCCAATCGATTTCTCTCGCGAAATTACATCCGATCAGTGCTACAATTAATTGATTCCAGCACTTTTCAAAATCGCGAAAATTTTCGCCAAAAACACAAAGGGGTTAGCCTTACTTTTTTTTTGGGCAAAAAACTTTTGGTCTCAGATTCGATTTAAACGACCCTTATCTGACCAATTGGTCCCTCAGGAACTCAGAACTCGCAGCGAAAAGAGCGTAGGACCAACAGGAGAGAAATGGCGAGCGAAAAAGCACCTGCTGAAAAATGTCGAAAATTCAGGTTCTGGTTTTTTGGCTGTAACTTCTGATGCGTTGATCGCAGCGTATTGGGACTGCGCCCAATCGATTTCTCTCGCAAAATTAAATCCGATCAGTGCTACAATTAATTGATTCCAGCACTTTTCAAAATCGCGAAAATTTCCGCCAAAAACACAAAGGGGTTAGCCTTACTTTTTTTTTGGGCAAAAAACTTTTGGTCTCAGATTCGATTTAAACGATCCTTATCTGACCAGATGGACCCTCAGGAACTCAGAACTCGCAGCGAAAAGAGCGTAGGACCAACAGGAGAGAAATGGCGAGCGAAAAAGCACCTGCTGAAAAATGTCGAAAATTCAGGTTCTGGTTTTTTGGCTGTAACTTCTGATGCGTTGATCGCAGCGTATTGGGACTGCGCCCAATCGATTTCTCTCGCAAAATTACATCCGATCAGTGCTACAATTAATTGATTCCAGCACTTTTCAAAATCGCGAAAATTTCCGCCAAAAACACAAAGGGGTTAGCCTTACTTTTTTTTTGGGCAAAAAACTTTTGGTCTCAGATTCGATTTAAACGATCCTTAACCGACCAATTGGACCCTCAGGAACTCAGAACTCGCAGCGAAAAGAGCGTAGGACCAACAGGAGAGAAATGGCGAGCGAAAAAGCACCTGCTGAAAAATGTCGAAAATCCAGGTTCTCGTTTTTTGGCTGTAACTTCTGATGCGTTGATCGCAGCGTATTGGGACTGCGCCCAATCGATTTCTCTCGCAAAATTACATCCGATCAGTGCTACAATTAATTGATTCCAGCACTTTTCAAAATCGCGAAAATTTTCGCCAAAAACACAAAGGGGTTAGCCTTACTTTTTTTTTGGGCAAAAAACTTTTGGTCTCAGATTCGATTTAAACGACCCTTGTCTGACCGATTGGACCCTCAGGAACTCAGAACTCGCAGCGAAAAGAGCGTAGGACCAACAGGAGAGAAATGGCGAGCGAAAAAGCACCTGCTGAAAAATGTCGAAAATTCAGGTTCTGGTTTTTTGGCTGTAACTTCTGATGCGTTGATCGCAGCGTATTGGGACTGCGCCCAATCGATTTCTCTCGCAAAATTACATCCGATCAGTGCTACAATTAATTGATTCCAGCACTTTTCAAAATCGCGAAAATTTCCGCCAAAAACACAAAGGGGTTAGCCTTACTTTTTTTTTGGGCAAAAAACTTTTGGTCTCAGATTCGATTTAAACGACCCTTATCTGACCAATTGGACCCTCAGGAACTCAGAACTCGCAGCGAAAAGAGCGTAGGACCAACAGGAGAGAAATGGCGAGCGAAAAAGCACCTCCTGAAAATGTGGAAAATTCAGGTTCTGGTTTTTTGGCTGTAACTTCTGATGCGTTGATCGGAGCGTATTGGGACTGCGCCCAATCGATTTCTCTCGCGAAATTACATCCGATCAGTGCTACAATTAATTGATTCCAGCACTTTTCAAAATCGCGAAAATTTTCGCCAAAAACACAAAGGGGTTAGCCTTACTTTTTTTTTGGGCAAAAAACTTTTGGTCTCAGATTCGATTTAAACGACCCTTATCTGACCAATTGGTCCCTCAGGAACTCAGAACTCGCAGCGAAAAGAGCGTAGGACCAACAGGAGAGAAATGGCGAGCGAAAAAGCACCTGCTGAAAAATGTCGAAAATCCAGGTTCTGGTTTTTTGGCTGTAACTTCTGATGCGTTGATCGCAGCGTATTGGGACTGCGCCCAATCGATTTCTCTCGCAAAATTAAATCCGATCAGTGCTACAATTAATTGATTCCAGCACTTTTCAAAATCGCGAAAATTTCCGCCAAAAACACAAAGGGGTTAGCCTTACTTTTTTTTTGGGCAAAAAACTTTTGGTCTCAGATTCGATTTAAACGATCCTTATCCGACCAATTGGACCCTCAGGAACTCAGAACTCGCAGCGAAAAGAGCGTAGGACCAACAGGAGAGAAATGGCGAGCGAAAAAGCACCTGCTGAAAAATGTCGAAAATTCAGGTTCTGGTTTTTTGGCTGTAACTTCTGATGCGTTGATCGCAGCGTATTGGGACTGCGCCCAATCGATTTCTCTCGCAAAATTACGTCGGAATAGTGCCTGAAAGAATTAATTCCAGCACTTTTCAAAATCCCGAAAATTTTCGCCAAAAATGCAAAGGGGTTAGCCTTACTTTTTTTTCATTTTTGGGGCCGAAAATTTTTGGTCTCGGATTCGATTTGTATGACCTTTTCCCGACTAATTGGACCACCAGGAACTCAGCAAACGCAGCAAAAAGAGCTTGGGACCAACAGGAGAGAAATTACGAAGGAAAAAGCACCTGCCGAAAAATGTCGAAAATTCAGGTTCTAGTTTTTTGGCTGTAACTTCTGATGCGTTGATCGCAGCGTATTGGGACTGCGCCCAATCGATTTCTCTAACAAAATGACGTCCGATCAGTGCTACAATTAATTGATTCCAGCACTTTTGAAAATAGCGAAAATTTCTGCCAAAAATGGAGAGGGGTTAGCCTTACTTTTTTTTTTGGCAAAAAACTTATGGTCTCAGATTCGATTTAAGCGACCCTTTTCTGACCAATCGGACCCCCAGGAACTCAGAAATCGCAGCGAAAAGAGCGTAGGACCAACGAAAGAGAAATGGCGAGCTATAATGCACCCGCTGAAAAATGTCGAAAATTCAGGTTCGGGTTTTTTGGCTGTAACTTTTGATGCGTTGATCGCAGCGTATTGGGACTGCGCCCAATCGATTTCTCTCGCAAAATTACGTCCGTTCAGTGCTACAATTAATTGATTCCAGCACTTTTGGAAATCGCGAAAATTTTCGTCAAAAATGGAAAAGGGTTAGCCTTACTTTTTTTATTGGCAAAAAACTTTTGGTCTCAGATTCGATTTAAACGACCCTTTTCTGACCAATCGGACCCCCGGGAACTCAGAAATCGCAGCGAAAAGAGCGTAGGACCAACAGGAGAGAAATGGCGAGCGAAAAAGCACCTGCTGAAAAATGTCGAAAATTCAGGTTCGGGTTTTTTGGCTGTAACTTTTGATGCGTTGATCACAGCGTATTGGGACTGCGCCCAAACGATTTCTCTCGCAAAATTACGTCCGATCAGTGCTACAATTAATTGATTCCAGCACTTTTGATAATCGCGAAAATTTTCGTCAAAAATGGAAAGGGGTTAGCCTTACTTTTTTTTTGGGCAAAAAACTTTTGGTCTCAGATTCGATTTAAACGACCCTTATCTGACCAATTGGACCCTCAGGAACTCAGAACTCGCAGCGAAAAGAGCGTAGGACCAACAGGAGAGAAATGGCGAGCGAAAAAGCACCTGCTGAAAAATGTCGAAAATTCAGGTTCTGGTTTTTTGGCTGTAACTTCTGATGCGTTGATCGCAGCGTATTGGGACTGCGCCCAATCGATTTCTCTCGCAAAATTACATCCGATCAGTGCTACAATTAATTGATTCCAGCACTTTTCAAAATCGCGAAAATTTCCGCCAAAAACACAAAGGGGTTAGCCTTACTTTTTTTTTGGGCAAAAAACTTTTGGTCTCAGATTCGATTTAAACGATCCTTAACCGACCAATTGGACCCTCAGGAACTCAGAACTCGCAGCGAAAAGAGCGTAGGACCAACAGGAGAGAAATGGCGAGCGAAAAAGCACCTGCTGAAAAATGTCGAAAATCCAGGTTCTCGTTTTTTGGCTGTAACTTCTGATGCGTTGATCGCAGCGTATTGGGACTGCGCCCAATCGATTTCTCTCGCAAAATTACATCCGATCAGTGCTACAATTAATTGATTCCAGCACTTTTCAAAATCGCGAAAATTTTCGCCAAAAACACAAAGGGGTTAGCCTTACTTTTTTTTTGGGCAAAAAACTTTTGGTCTCAGATTCGATTTAAACGACCCTTGTCTGACCGATTGGACCCTCAGGAACTCAGAACTCGCAGCGAAAAGAGCGTAGGACCAACAGGAGAGAAATGGCGAGCGAAAAAGCACCTGCTGAAAAATGTCGAAAATTCAGGTTCTGGTTTTTTGGCTGTAACTTCTGATGCGTTGATCGCAGCGTATTGGGACTGCGCCCAATCGATTTCTCTCGCAAAATTACATCCGATCAGTGCTACAATTAATTGATTCCAGCACTTTTCAAAATCGCGAAAATTTCCGCCAAAAACACAAAGGGGTTAGCCTTACTTTTTTTTTGGGCAAAAAACTTTTGGTCTCAGATTCGATTTAAACGACCCTTATCTGACCAATTGGACCCTCAGGAACTCAGAACTCGCAGCGAAAAGAGCGTAGGACCAACAGGAGAGAAATGGCGAGCGAAAAAGCACCTCCTGAAAATGTGGAAAATTCAGGTTCTGGTTTTTTGGCTGTAACTTCTGATGCGTTGATCGGAGCGTATTGGGACTGCGCCCAATCGATTTCTCTCGCGAAATTACATCCGATCAGTGCTACAATTAATTGATTCCAGCACTTTTCAAAATCGCGAAAATTTTCGCCAAAAACACAAAGGGGTTAGCCTTACTTTTTTTTTGGGCAAAAAACTTTTGGTCTCAGATTCGATTTAAACGACCCTTATCTGACCAATTGGTCCCTCAGGAACTCAGAACTCGCAGCGAAAAGAGCGTAGGACCAACAGGAGAGAAATGGCGAGCGAAAAAGCACCTGCTGAAAAATGTCGAAAATCCAGGTTCTGGTTTTTTGGCTGTAACTTCTGATGCGTTGATCGCAGCGTATTGGGACTGCGCCCAATCGATTTCTCTCGCAAAATTAAATCCGATCAGTGCTACAATTAATTGATTCCAGCACTTTTCAAAATCGCGAAAATTTCCGCCAAAAACACAAAGGGGTTAGCCTTACTTTTTTTTTGGGCAAAAAACTTTTGGTCTCAGATTCGATTTAAACGATCCTTATCCGACCAATTGGACCCTCAGGAACTCAGAACTCGCAGCGAAAAGAGCGTAGGACCAACAGGAGAGAAATGGCGAGCGAAAAAGCACCTGCTGAAAAATGTCGAAAATTCAGGTTCTGGTTTTTTGGCTGTAACTTCTGATGCGTTGATCGCAGCGTATTGGGACTGCGCCCAATCGATTTCTCTCGCAAAATTACGTCGGAATAGTGCCTGAAAGAATTAATTCCAGCACTTTTCAAAATCCCGAAAATTTTCGCCAAAAATGCAAAGGGGTTAGCCTTACTTTTTTTTCATTTTTGGGGCCGAAAATTTTTGGTCTCGGATTCGATTTGTATGACCTTTTCCCGACTAATTGGACCACCAGGAACTCAGCAAACGCAGCAAAAAGAGCTTGGGACCAACAGGAGAGAAATTACGAAGGAAAAAGCACCTGCCGAAAAATGTCGAAAATTCAGGTTCTAGTTTTTTGGCTGTAACTTCTGATGCGTTGATCGCAGCGTATTGGGACTGCGCCCAATCGATTTCTCTAACAAAATGACGTCCGATCAGTGCTACAATTAATTGATTCCAGCACTTTTGAAAATAGCGAAAATTTCTGCCAAAAATGGAGAGGGGTTAGCCTTACTTTTTTTTTTGGCAAAAAACTTATGGTCTCAGATTCGATTTAAGCGACCCTTTTCTGACCAATCGGACCCCCAGGAACTCAGAAATCGCAGCGAAAAGAGCGTAGGACCAACGAAAGAGAAATGGCGAGCTATAATGCACCCGCTGAAAAATGTCGAAAATTCAGGTTCGGGTTTTTTGGCTGTAACTTTTGATGCGTTGATCGCAGCGTATTGGGACTGCGCCCAATCGATTTCTCTCGCAAAATTACGTCCGTTCAGTGCTACAATTAATTGATTCCAGCACTTTTGGAAATCGCGAAAATTTTCGTCAAAAATGGAAAAGGGTTAGCCTTACTTTTTTTATTGGCAAAAAACTTTTGGTCTCAGATTCGATTTAAACGACCCTTTTCTGACCAATCGGACCCCCGGGAACTCAGAAATCGCAGCGAAAAGAGCGTAGGACCAACAGGAGAGAAATGGCGAGCGAAAAAGCACCTGCTGAAAAATGTCGAAAATTCAGGTTCGGGTTTTTTGGCTGTAACTTTTGATGCGTTGATCACAGCGTATTGGGACTGCGCCCAAACGATTTCTCTCGCAAAATTACGTCCGATCAGTGCTACAATTAATTGATTCCAGCACTTTTGATAATCGCGAAAATTTTCGTCAAAAATGGAAAGGGGTTAGCCTTACTTTTTTTTTGGGCAAAAAACTTTTGGTCTCAGATTCGATTTAAACGACCCTTATCTGACCAATTGGACCCTCAGGAACTCAGAACTCGCAGCGAAAAGAGCGTAGGACCAACAGGAGAGAAATGGCGAGCGAAAAAGCACCTGCTGAAAAATGTCGAAAATTCAGGTTCTGGTTTTTTGGCTGTAACTTCTGATGCGTTGATCGCAGCGTATTGGGACTGCGCCCAATCGATTTCTCTCGCAAAATTACGTCGGAATAATGCTACAATTAATTGATTCCAGCACTTTTCAAAATCGCGAAAATTTCCGCCAAAAACACAAAGGGGTTAGCCTTACTTTTTTTTTGGGCAAAAAACTTTTGGTCTCAGATTCGATTTGAACGAACCTCTTCTAACCAATCGGACCCCCAGGAACTCAGAAATTGCAGCGAAAAGAGCGTAGGACCAACAGGAGAAAAATGGCGAGCGAAAAAGCACCTGCTGAAAAATGTCGAAAATTCAGGTTCGGGTTTTTTGGCTGTAACTTTTGATGCGTTGATCACAGCGTATTGGGACTGCGCCCAATCGATTTCTCTCGCAAAATTACGTCCGATCAGTGCTACAATTAATTGATTCCAGCACTTTTGATAATCGCGAAAATTTTCGTCAAAAATGGAAAGGGGTTAGCCTTACTTTTTTTTTGGGCAAAAAACTTTTGGTCTCAGATTCGATTTAAACGACCCTTATCTGACCAATTGGACCCTCAGGAACTCAGAACTCGCAGCGAAAAGAGCGTAGGACCAACAGGAGAGAAATGGCGAGCGAAAAAGCACCTGCTGAAAAATGTCGAAAATTCAGGTTCTGGTTTTTTGGCTGTAACTTCTGATGCGTTGATCGCAGCGTATTGGGACTGCGCCCAATCGATTTCTCTCGCAAAATTACGTCGGAATAGTGCCTGAAAGAATTAATTCCAGCACTTTTCAAAATCCCGAAAATTTTCGCCAAAAATGCAAAGGGGTTAGCCTTACTTTTTTTTCATTTTTGGGGCCGGAAATTTTTGGTCTCAGATTCGATTTGTATGACCTTTTCCCGACTAATTGGACCACCAGGAACTCAGCAAACGCAGCAAAAAGAGCTTGGGACCAACAGGTGAGAAATTACAAAGGAAAAAGCACCTGCCGAAAAATGTCGAAAATTCAGGTTCTGGTTTTTTGGCTGTAACTTCTGATGCGTTGATCGCAGCGTATTGGGACTGCGCCCAATCGATTTCTCTCGCAAAATTAAATCCGATCAGTGCTACAATTAATTGATTCCAGCACTTTCTGAAATCGCGAAAATTTTCGCCAAAAACACAAAGGGGTTAGCCTTACTTTTTTTTTGGGCAAAAAACTTTTGGTCTCAGATTCGATTTAAACGACCCTTGTCTGACCAATTGGACCCTCAGGAACTCAGAACTCGCAGCGAAAAGAGCGTAGGACCAACAGGAGAGAAATGGCGAGCGAAAAAGCACCAGCTGAAAAATGTCGAAAATTCAGGTTCTGGTTTTTTGGCTGTAACTTCTGATGCGTTGATCGCAGCGTATTGGGACTGCGCCCAATCGATTTCTCTCGCAAAATTACATCCGATCAGTGCTACAATTAATTGATTCCAGCACTTTTCAAAATCGCGAAAATTTCCGCCAAAAACACAAAGGGGTTAGCCTTACTTTTTTTTTGGGCAAAAAACTTTTGGTCTCAGATTCGATTTAAACGACCCTTATCTGACCAATTGGACCCTCAGGAACTCAGAACTCGCAGCGAAAAGAGCGTAGGACCAACAGGAGAGAAATGGCGAGCGAAAAAGCACCTGCTGAAAAATGTCGAAAATTCAGGTTCTGGTTTTTTGGCTGTAACTTCTGATGCGTTGATCGGAGCGTATTGGGACTGCGCCCAATCGATTTCTCTCGCAAAATTACATCCGATCAGTGCTACAATTAATTGATTCCAGCACTTTTCAAAATCACGAAAATTTTCGCCAAAAACACAAAGGGGTTAGCCTTACTTTTTTTTTGGGCAAAAAACTTTTGGTCTCAGATTCGATTTAAACGATCCTTATCCGACCAATTGGACCCTCAGGAACTCAGAACTCGCAGCGAAAAGAGCGTAGGACCAACAGGAGAGAAATGGCGAGCGAAAAAGCACCTGCTGAAAAATGTCGAAAATCCAGGTTCTCGTTTTTTGGCTGTAACTTTTGATGCGTTGATCGCAGCGTATTGGGACTGCGCCCAATCGATTTCTCTCGCAAAATTACATCCGATCAGTGCTACAATTAATTGATTCCAGCACTTTTCAAAATCGCGAAAATTTCCGCCAAAAACACAAAGGGGTTAGCCTTACTTTTTTTTTGGGCAAAAAACTTTTGGTCTCAGATTCGATTTAAACGACCCTTATCTGACCAATTGGACCCTCAGGAACTCAGAACTCGCAGCGAAAAGAGCGTAGGACCAACAGGAGAGAAATGGCGAGCGAAAAAGCACCTGCTGAAAAATGTCGAAAATTCAGGTTCTGGTTTTTTGGCTGTAACTTCTGATGCGTTGATCGCAGCGTATTGGGACTGCGCCCAATCGATTTCTCTCGCAAAATTACGTCGGAATAGTGCCTGAAAGAATTAATTCCAGCACTTTTCAAAATCCCGAAAATTTTCGCCAAAAATGCAAAGGGGTTAGCCTTACTTTTTTTTCATTTTTGGGGCCGAAAATTTTTGGTCTCAGATTCGATTTGTATGACCTTTTCCCGACTAATTGGACCACCAGGAACTCAGCAAACGCAGCAAAAAGAGCTTGGGACCAACAGGAGAGAAATTACGAAGGAAAAAGCACCTGCCGAAAAATGTCGAAAATTCAGGTTCTGGTTTTTTGGCTGTAACTTCTGATGCGTTGATCGCAGCGTATTGGGACTGCGCCCAATCGATTTCTCTAACAAAATGACGTCCGATCAGTGCTACAATTAATTGATTCCAGCACTTTTGAAAATAGCGAAAATTTCTGCCAAAAATGGAAAGGGGTTAGCCTTACTTTTTTTTTGGGCAAAAAACTTTTGGTCTCAGATTCGATTTAAACGATCCTTATCTGACCAATTGGACCCTCAGGAACTCAGAACTCGCAGCGAAAAGAGCGTAGGACCAACAGGAGAGAAATGGCGAGCGAAAAAGCACCTGCTGAAAAATGTCGAAAATTCAGGTTCTGGTTTTTTGGCTGTAACTTCTGATGCGTTGATCGCAGCGTATTGGGACTGCGCCCAATCGATTTCTCTCGCAAAATTACGTCGGAATAGTGCCTGAAAGAATCAATTCCAGCACTTTTCAAAATCCCGAAAATTTTCGCCAAAAATGCAAAGGGGTTAGCCTTACTTTTTTTTCATTTTTGGGGCCGAAAATTTTTGGTCTCAGATTCGATTTAGATGACCTTTTCCCGACTAATTGGACCACCAGGAACTCAGCAAACGCAGCAAAAAGAGCTTGGGACCAACAGGAGAGAAATTACGAAGGAAAAAGCACCTGCCGAAAAATGTCGAAAATTCAGGTTCTGGTTTTTTGGCTGTAACTTCTGATGCGTTGATCGCAGCGTATTGGGACTGCGCCCAATCGATTTCTCTCGCAAAATTACATCCGATCAGTGCTACAATTGATTGATTCCAGCACTTTTCAAAATCGCGAAAATTTCCGCCAAAAACACAAAGGGGTTAGCCTTACTTTTTTTTTGGGCAAAAAACTTTTGGTCTCAGATTCGATTTAAACGATCCTTATCCGACCAATTGGACCCTCAGGAACTCAGAACTCGCAGCGAAAAGAGCGTCGGACCAACAGGAGAGAAATGGCGAGCGAAAAAGCACCTGCTGAAAAATGTCGAAAATTCAGGTTCTGGTTTTTTGGCTGTAACTTCTGATGCGTTGATCGCAGCGTATTGGGACTGCGCCCAATCGATTTCTCTCGCAAAATTACGTCGGAATAGTGCCTGAAAGAATTAATTCCAGCACTTTTCAAAATCCCGAAAATTTTCGCCAAAAATGCAAAGGGGTTAGCCTTACTTTTTTTTCATTTTTGGGGCCGAAAATTTTTGGTCTCAGATTCGATTTGTATGACCTTTTCCCGACTAATTGGACCACCAGGAACTCAGCAAACGCAGCAAAAAGAGCTTGGGACCAACAGGAGAGAAATTACGAAGGAAAAAGCACCTGCCGAAAAATGTCGAAAATTCAGGTTCTGGTTTTTTGGCTGTAACTTCTGATGCGTTGATCGCAGCGTATTGGGACTGCGCCCAATCGATTTCTCTCGCAAAATTACATCCGATCAGTGCTACAATTAATTGATTCCAGCACTTTTCAAAATCGCGAAAATTTCCGCCAAAAACACAAAGGGGTTAGCCTTACTTTTTTTTTGGGCAAAAAACTTTTGGTCTCAGATTCGATTTAAACGATCCTTATCCGACCAATTGGACCCTCAGGAACTCAGAACTCGCAGCGAAAAGAGCGTAGGACCAACAGGAGAGAAATGGCGAGCGAAAAAGCACCTGCTGAAAAATGTCGAAAATTCAGGTTCTGGTTTTTTGGCTGTAACTTTTTATACAATGATCGCAACGTATTGGGACTAAGCATAATCGATATCTCACGCAAAATTACGTCGAAATACTGCATGAAAGAATTCCTTTATGATGCAACATATCATCTAATAGCGGTAGACAATTATTGCTTTCATGGTTTCATAGATTTGACTAACCTTTATCAATCGAAATAGATCTAATGAACTGTATTCATAAAGTGGTTCAGTACAATTCTTTAGAGAGTATTCAATATTTCTAGAATACCACGAAAAAAGAATCAATTTATTCAATTAACTAAATGAAAATTCCGACCGGGTATTCATAAGTATATTGTATATTACATATCCAATTAAAGATTTTTGTGATTTCGAAACAAACATTCCAGTAATCAAAGTATTGACACCGAAATATTGTGTTTCCACGAGACAATCCACTACAAAATGAGTCTACAAATTGATTGTTTTGAAAAGGCAAAAGTATTCTCTGAGTGTACTCCAACGTTCGAAGCAATGATTGCAGCTGCTTGGGACCATTCGTAATAGTTTACTTTGCAGAAGATTAGTTATGTAACGCATTTGGTACCAGGTCATTTTCTTCACATGCAGATAATATAATTTTTACAGGTTGCAGGAGTAAAGGTAAAATGTAAATGTGGTAATCATTTTTTATAGTCGTGTCGAATCAAACACAATTATTCACAATAGAAATATTAGAGTTAGGTATTCCTATAGTATATGTATCGTTATATTGATATTAGGATTCCAAATTAGTTAATCATATATCATCGCTAAATATAAAGAATTGAGCTTATAAACATCCATAACGTACATATAATACGCCCATGAGAATCGTACTTTTGAATATTCTCACACATGTCCAGAGATGAAACGAGCATACGTAAAGGTCAATTTCACACAGTAGATATTCATAATATTCGGAAATGATGTAGCTCACACCATCCGCTGAACATTCAAAATCAATTAAATTATTGCCAAGGTTTTTCTCGCTTATACATAATCTGAGTGTATTGCTGGTAATTTATTCTACTGCTATTCTGTATCAATGGTCAATGTATAATTCTGCAATGCGGTCAAATTATATATGTATAGAGTAGTGTCCAATAAATGTCGCTTATAAACTCACAAGATCACAATAAACATGGTAATAATAATTAACAATACCAACGATGCCTATATTATACCTATATATAATACATGTATAATCGTGTCTATTATGTGATGACTCATTCGCAAAAATAAACTGCAACAAGACTTGTTGACCCATGCAATAGGTCATAACGCTTTTAATTCATTAACTCATTTTCAGAGTTTGGAGTAGCAATAATGACCTGTCAAACGATTTGATAAAATTATGGTTTTGTCGGTTTATACAATAGTCTAATTTATTTGGTATTTTAGTCTTACTTTTTTTCATGATTATCCCGAAAGAAACAATGAATTCTCGAAGATAAATTTATTCATGATTTCGAATTTTACAAAATGATGTTGAGAAATAACAAAGGAAAAACAAAACAATAAAATTCTCATAGAGAATGTACAATTATGTACAGTATTTTTTATTTTTGTTCATTGACTTATTCAGATTGAAACTTACGTACCGGACAGACTCACAGCATAGTGTTTCAGTAATGTCCCTCAAACAGAAAAGTCAATTCAATAATCTTAAAACAAATTATCCGTGTGTGTTTGTCTGGTACAAAAATAAGATACACACTGAATATCTTAGAAATGATCAAGACGTACGGTGACATAATTAGAAGTATGGCTCGGTAGTTTAACATCCAACCAATTAGCAGTTGATTGGTTTTCTGTGTCAGTAGCTTTCAGTGCCAGCCTATGTGCGGGTGTAGCGTTGTGTGGAATCTTGAGTTCTACTGGGGTTAAAAAATCCAAGCCACGAGGTCCACACTCAACCACCGGACTCAGTAGAGATTCACCTGTGTAGAGTGAATAGACATGAAATGGTAAGTATACCTAAATTTATGGGGCCTTAAATAACTTCTCACTAGTAAAGTATGCATAAAAACATCACAATTTTTGGTATGACGCAATAGAGTAGTAAAACAGAGTTCTATACAAATTCTTTGGATATGGCACAACAGATTCATTAATACTCGGGCAATAGCAGACAATGTGGAATATGTCATTTGATATGTTTGCAGAAATAAATTATGGTGTACGTATTCAGGATTTGGTTGTTAATCAGATTTTGGTTGATGCACAAGTTGCAATTGTGGCAATATTACTTGTCATTCCCGAATTCAAATTCGAATTACATAACTCGAACGTTACATTCAAAAAAAAAATAAAAGTCGTATTCTTATCATTTTCAAACTTCATTTAATAGAGATATTGGCCGTTTTGAATATTTGAAATGAATTCCATCACCAGATATCGGTAATGATAAGCTCACCGTGATGCATGGGTGGTGATACGGGTGAACAATGGCCAGAGGTATTATGCGTTTTGAGTATACGTGGAGCTGTTACAGAGAAGTAGATTTCTTGTTGTATCTGCAGCGGTAAGGCCCCAGGGGGTACCGTGAGTGTAACACCCCCTGGTCCTTCCAAAACACCACCTTTGCTACAGAACACACCCCGTGCCACCCCCAGTCTCCTATGATCAACCATCACCATCACATTTGTTAGTTACATTTGTGTTATTTTAGTCTGAATGGCGTTGAGGGCCTGAACGGAAAGAGAGACTAAATCGGTTTATTCTTTGTGTCAAAGACGTGCTTAAAAAAATTCTCGCATCGTTCTCTGATATTGTCATGAAGCGCTAACTGTGAAACATGAGGTATTTGATCAAATGGTCGAATAGATTGGTTTTCTGTTTCAGTGATTCAACAAAGTAGGCTTTCAGCATATTGCATCACAAATGCAGCACTTGTTTCTACCGTATTTAAATTTTATATTCAATAATGTAAAGTAATCCAATGAAAATTAAAATCATAGAATATAAAATGAATGAGTGAAGTATGATTTTATACATTTCTACATTCTTTAAATACCATAGATCAATGTATGTCATGTCAAAAGGATGATTAATCCCAGAAGAAGCTGCACATCAAAAATTTATTGTGTTTCGGTTTCTTACTTTGTGCAGTAAATTACTGAATAATTAATATACACTTAAATATCATTTTAAGAACTATCCCACAGAATTTCATCGACATTGAAAACTTGAAAAACATTTTCCTTATTTATCTTTAAATTTTTTTTCTCGAGTTATTCCCCTTCGCCATCCAGACCCTCGGTTTTATTCTGAACTTCAGTGTCGTTAATGGTATCCTAATGAATGCAGAGTTTTAACCAGCTTTGTTAACATTCCTTTGCATAAGTATTAGCAGAATTTAGGCAAATTAATTGGAAGGAAATAATAGGATCCATTCGCATTTTACCTGATAGTCTCAATCGTCCATTTTCGTATCAGTTATATAAAATGCATGAGGGATGTGGAATATTTGTTAGAAAAAGTATGTGTTTGGTGTTCGAGACGGGATACGACACGATGGCTCATACCTTACATTGTGATGATGCAACGGTTTTCTGTATAGTTCAAAAGCACTGCCTCTCTGTTCTCTGCTTCCCGCCAGATCAAGTGCGTTGGGCTCCCTGTTGTTGTGACTCAAGTTCCCATTTCCCGTATTTCCCGTAACACCTCCATGACTATTGCTGTGACTGTGTCCGTTATGATTGATATTGTTGCGATTTTGTGCATGGCCAACGTTAATTTGTCCGGCACTGTTGCTGTGGGAATGCGTCATGGGGGAGCTGGAGTGAGGATGCGTGTGACTAAGGCTGTGACTGTGGTTCAGCGGTGACGTATGACTGTGACTGTGACTGTGATTTGAGTTCATGTTGTAACCCTCGTTATTACGATTAGGTGGAGGAATGTTGTAGTAGTACTGGCCGCTGTTACGCTGAATGTTACTGCCATTTTCAGCCTAAAATTGGTTGTATTATTGTTATTTTCATAATAGCGTTTGCCAAGGATCGACCGCTGTTTAGATGTATTTACCAACTATTTAAATTGTTTGGACCCGGAGTTTGCCATATCCAAATTCAATTGATCATATCGAAAGGAAAATAAAAGGAACTTCGATATTTGTAGCGATCACGAGAAGTGTATTATGATATCATATGAATAAAAATGTAGACAAATTGATATCTCTCAGTTGAATATCGATAACTTACCCCATTGTGTATGTGTGATGTGGCGATGGAATAACTTTTGGCATGCTGATACAAACTACTGCTGTTCGTCTCATCTTGAGGTAAAGGCTGCTGTGGAGGCCTGTAATTCTTGGGTTTTGGAGGTGGTATTGGCTTGTAAGAACCACTTGGCTTTCCTTGAGGGGGTGGAACAGCGGGTTTATAATCTCCCGTCCGGCTACATATACGGGAAAAGCAAAGATCTAGCTTACTAGGATATGGGAGCAAGAAAACAATTTAAAAAATGGGCAATGAAAATACGTGGCAGATATAATACATGGACGTGAAATCAAACTAAGGTATCTCTTTTGGAAATATATATTCCACAAGTTCTCCTTATCGATCGAGGCTTTCGAACGACCCTGCAGAAACAGTTGAAATTTAAATCAATCGATCTAGACAATCTTAAAATCAAAGCAGTCACTTGTACTCATTAGAAGTATGAAAAGACAATTTCAAGGTAGTCTGGTAGAGAAATAAATCCGCGCACCTGTATTTGGCATAATCTGTACGTATTTGATTTTCTTGAGCTGGAATAGGCTGTGCTGTAGACCTTGTGAATCTGTAAGGATCGTGAGCTCGTGGTGAAACAGGAACACCACCGCTCTTCAAATCATCTGGAACATTAGGTCCTAATCGACCGGTCGATGTATTGAGATTGGTGGCTGTATACGTTGCATTTCCGTTTGTATTATTATACGAATCGTAAGAAGACATACTATCGTAGCTTCCCTGAAAATTGAAAACACAGTAAGATTCCTGAATCCAATTATGAAAGTCTTTTTAAACAAACAGAAACAACTTCCAAAGCACGTAATATCAAGAAACTAAGAAAATAACTGGCTCTTACTGCTGTTGGCTGTGCTCTTTCTAATGATGATGTGGCATTAGCTCTATGGGGGGTAGCATTAATATAATTTCCCATATCCAGGACGGAATCAGTCTTGTTAGCAAGTCTCTCCTGGGCAGTTCGCCCAGCAGTCCCACGGTGTGTTTGATTTGGTGGTTTTGCATTGCGATCTACTCTAGGTGGTAAATCAGGTGGTCCTTGGTGTGGCGATCTTTGTTGAGGCGGCCCCCCAGGATATTGAGGTGGACCAGACTGATCGTTGGTTTGACCAGGTATTGAAAAACCATATTTGCTATCACCTACACCCCCCTGCGACCTCCGCTTATGCTGTTCAAAGGCCTATAGATATGGAAAAAATGGCAACATTTGAACCAGATATAAATAATGAACGTTCGATGGTATAAAAATCATGGAACTGCGTGTGCGACATAATTTGAAAATAATTACCTGGTAATTGGTGGTATACGGCGGTGGTGCACTAGTGTCGTCTTGAGTAGCGATGCTTGGATCGGAGCTACTCTTCAACCTAGTTGGCGGCCCCAAAGCACCAGGAAGGGGAGGAGCAGGGCTCAGCTCCAGGTCACTCTCCGGGGAGGAAGCGTAGGAGAGGCGAGAAGTCATCGGGAACAGGAAGTCATCCGAAAGGGCCTCTTCCGGCTACGCTCACAGAACACACGTGTCGCAACGTTACAAAACAGTGGGGATAAGACAAGTACAACAAAATTGTGAATTGGATTGAATACGGCAGTGCAATTAATACGATATACATTAAAAGCTTACACGTGGTTATTGACAAAGTGTAATTATACTTTAATATGGCATTCTGTTTTTTAAATATGTTACCCGAAATTTCCATTCAATGTTCTCATTTACAACATTGATCACCTTATCATTTTTTGTTTCGGTAACAAAATAAAACCTACGATTTACAAAATTACCGATTTTAGAATTAGGGTGAAGTATCCTCACGCATTGTATCAAAGAATTTTCAAACTTTTCAGAATATACGTGAGGAGGAAATATTTTCAACTAATAATTTAATTTTAATCAATACTGGTTTAGAATATTCAAGAACACTCAATTCAACAATGCATGAAGAAAAGGAGTAAAATATAGAGAAAGCTTTCACACGATACGTGTGTACAATTTGTTGCCAATTTGAACGAACAGATAAAAAGAATTCTACTTACGAACCGACAATTGATTTATTGCGTACCATAAATAACTAACAATATAGATCTAAAAAAATCAACTAAACAAATTATGAGTAAGTTATCAGATCTATGAACAAACTGGAGTTGTAGTACAAATAATAAAAATTCACACGTCAATCAAGTACACAAATTGGATATTTGGAATCGAATACGAGTCGACAGTCACAAATTAAACGTTTTCATGCACCAATTAATAATTATCATATCACATACTACAAACAATACAAAACATTGAATATACAGAAATTACAGGACAGGATCTGTTTAAACAAGGAGGGATCTATACGTAGCCGAAAAATTGCTCGTGAATGACATTTGCGGAACTGTGTAAAGGTGGAGGAGGTAGTAAGGGTGGAGATAGGCGATTTGAACTTGGAGGACGTGGCGGCAATGGCAACACATTGATGCTATTATTATTATGCTCGTAATATGCCCCAACGTCACGAAATGGTGGAGGAGTTGGCGGACGATAGGGATGGTAAGGTGGAAGATACAGGTCCGACACCATCTCTATTGGCTACAACCAACACCATAAATTTTCTAAAATCAATTATTATTACACAAAATAATCCTTATGGCATTTTTACGAATATTTGTGGATAACAGATAATCGTCAGGGCAAAGTAACGCTGCTGTAACAGCCCAAAAGCAGGAAACAATAATTTCAAAAGCAAACAAATTTTGCATTTCAAATTGATAATAGATGCGAAGGTATAAATTACAAAATTTGACTTCCGTTAGAATTGTGTTTAAATTTGAAAGCAATGAATATTGAAGAAAAGGTGTACTGTCTCGCCAGTTATCAGAAACTGTAATTAGATAGCAATATTTTTCGCCTCTCCCATACGATTTTCTGTTTTCTCAGAGTTCTGTTTTCCCAGACAAAGAGTATACGTATACAATTAATAAAGGTCCCAGATTACATGTTCATGCATATATTGAATCAGGGTAATTTCTGTTTTTTCTTTTTATTTTGCATTATCATGTAGTGCAGTCTTAGATGCAACCTTGAGAAAAACAACTGGTCGATAAAAAAAAATGAATTATTCACATTTCTTGTTGAAATAATTCAATACCCTGCATTTCAAATGCCATATTACACAAAAATTATATCAGAACAATACAATAGATTAGCCATATTAGAGCGAAAAACCTCACCTTGGTTTGGCTCATCCATAAAGGACCTTGTTGCTGTCTGTCTATCAATTCTCTGAGTTTTCTGTACCATGCTTCTGGTGTGGTCAGAGTAACAACTGCACTGAATACATGACCCCAGATTTTATCCAATTTTTGACACTGTTCAAGTAGCTTTTTGCTGCTCTTGTGTGCCGACCTGAATGAAGAGAGACATTAAATAAGCCCAGTACAAAAATTGCAGGTGGTTACTAAACAAGTTTATTGTTAGTTGAAAACTCACTTTGGTATCCCAGCACGCATTTCTTTGATAGTCTGTTTGTTTTCCGCTTTGAGAAAAATTACGATAGGATAAAATTGAGCATAATTCAAACGGTCGACAGCATTTGGTGTTATATCCAACAGCGCGTGTTTTCCTCTGTCCATTACTTCTCTTATGGCACTTAATCGAATGATTCCTGACGATTTGGTACTCTTTCCGCTGCTTTCGTCCATCTGACTTTCCATTTCTATGATTGAAATCGACGTTTGGAAAGTAATTATACATGAAGTTATCGCTACTATACTTAAATTTTCAATAAAAAATATACCGCCACTCATAACACAGGAAACTTACGAGGAGACGTGAATTTATCAGGGAAATCTTTGAGTAGCTTTTCCCTAGCGAGATCAGCTACCGGTCCAAAGAGAACCACAGGTCTAATAAATCCTGGGTGTCGCAACACGACTCGTTCATAAGCCGGAAACTTGCTTACGCTGTCTGAGAATACAACGTCGTCCCAATGATCCTATGAGCAAGCAACACATAGTAAAATTTCAATTCAGATTTTGCAGGTGAAAAAAAAGTAAAAAGATTGACCACACACCCTGCCAAGTGATTTAGATCTCCTATGACTACCACGTCGTCTTCTGAAGAAGCTGCCTCTGCTTTCGCTGGCGCTGAGTTCTTTCTTAGTAGCGTTAAATTGAGCTGTAGCCAATTCCTCGGCACGTGCCTTGTTCGGTATTATTCCTTTTTGAACTTCTTGGTTGTTTCGTCCGATTCGGAAAACTTGCCACGAGCCTACGACACCGTTATGTAACGTGTCAACGACATGAAATACGTCGCCAGAGCGAAAACTCATCTCTCCTTTCTCAGGCTGTTCATAATGGAAGTGAGTCCTATGAAAAACCAGTAAATTAAATGTATACTCAGATAACTTTAACAGATTATCACAACGCACAAATATCAACACCCATTCTTACTTAATGTGAAAAGAGTCGCCTCTTCCAGATGCCACAATTTGGTCATACTCCTGACGCCTGTGTTGCACTATGAGATCGATTTGTTCTTGAAGGCTTAGTAAAAAGAGTACTGCTTCTTCTCTGGTCACTCCCTTCATGTCCATATCATTTACCTTAAAGATTAAGATGAAAATAAATTAATGGATTTTATAGATTATGGTTGTAAAATATTCCAATCATTCTTCATAAAAATATTCTTACATGTTTTTGAATAATACTATGCATATTTTATAGCTGTACCTTGAGTATTTTGTCACCAGGCTGTAGACCCTGCAAAGACGCCGGGCTGCCCGGTTGAACCGCAGTTACGAAAACCCCGGTCTCATTTCCACCTGTCAAACGAACGCCGACCGATCCTTCCTTTTGGAACGTTATGAACCTAGGATCCGGCCTGTGCATTGAAAGTTACGAAATTTTTTGTAGCTATATATTGCAACTACAATTACTAACTGCAAATACATTTTCTCAATCAAACACTCGAGGTTCATACATAACCAGCATGTGAAGAAATCAAGAATTGCATGCCAGCTTGAACTACACTTTCGGGGGTTTGCATTTGCATAAGTGATACCGAAATGCAATTCAGTTGAAAATATTTTCAAAAGGATGCGTCTGCACTTCTTCGCAGTGCGGTTTTAATTCAATAATACATTCCGTCAACTTACATGGGTTGTTTTGTTCGTTGAATGAGAGGATCCTCGTCGTAGAGTTGCCTCCTTGAACTGTAATAATCTGCAAGTCGAAAAGGTAAAGTTAAACCAAGACAAATCATATAAATAGAACTGGCACCCACGAATTACATTCAATATACTCTCCACAGCAGTCTTAAATGCCTCACCTTCTGGCCGGGGTGGCGGTGGTCTGGGAGGATCTACCGTCGGAGTAGCGGGTAGATCAAGCTGGCTGAGTGATACGTCTAAAAGAGGTCCCCTCGATCTTCCCCTGGGTGCGAGATTACTTTTGTCTTCCATAGGCTGCCTTGTGGGTGGCGGTACGTAGAGATTTTGACTACTGTAGCTAGCAGCGGAGAGATACTCGCCCGATTCGCCTTTGCTGGGCTGATGGGAGTGCGAGGGAACCGGGGTTTCTCTCGTAACGACGATCGACAGTCGGTCCTTGCATTGATCCATCAACTTCCGAGCCTCCTTCAGACTCATATTGTCCGCAGCCACCCCGCTGATTCTGGTCAAAACATCACCGGGTCGGACTCCGGTACCTTCGCGCGTTACTTCTCTTACGTAAAGACGACATCCTAGGATGATTCCAAAGTCTGTGGGACAAGTGAAAATGGAAGTTGAGCTCCAAGAGAGGAGGATTATGATCTCTTCACTCGAGGGCGGCATCACCTACCGTCTTTCTTGTTGTTCCTCGTCAAAGTTAATCTATGACTCTGTGGTACAGATGTGCCCGGAGATCCAGGAACGTTCGCAGAAGCTCGGCGTTTCACTACCAAGAGGACCGTTGATCCAGAGTCTCGAAGAACGCGAACAGCGGCTCCGTAGTCGGCACCCTCCAGGGAAACGCCATTGGCGGATATGATGCGGTCGTTCACTCTGAGGAAAAGTTGTAACGTAACATGATCAACCGATGATTACGGATATTATAAGAGTAGTTTCAGATCTACGACAAGCTTTGGATGAGAAGGTATCTTCTTAAAAACGATTTTTCCCTGATAAAACTCTTTCATCGCGTTGGGGGAGAAGACGCAAGTATGTACGAAGGAACGAAGGAACGAAGGAGTGATTTATCGCTCGTAGAAGTCCAGAGAACGTATCTACGGCTAACGTAAGTTAGAGTCTCGGTGCATCGTAAGTCTCGTCGTCGTCCGCGAGACCGAGGAACGCGAAGGTTAAGGTGAAGAGGCGGAATGGAGATCACGGCAAGAAGTGAAATCCCATTAAATTCAGCTGATAACTGGTCATATTCTCGGGGTGGTTTTAGAGTTTGCTCCGCGAAAGATCTCCCTGCAGGTTGAGGCCTTGGGCGAGGTTTATAGAAGAGCAATAACTTGGAATCAGTGGTTGAGAGAGGCGTATTTAACGGTGTACTTTACGGGGAGAATACCATTTTCGTAATTTCAGCTCGTTCACGGACAGTCGAGCCGTTACACCGATAAGAAAATTCATGAAGTAGGTACCATCACGATGAATAGACTTACTGAAGCTTTCCTTCGGCGGGTCCGGCCTTTAGTACATCAGAAATTGCGATCGCGGGATCTCCGTTCGTGAAATGAGGATTGTCCCGACCCCCGGAGACGGCGATACCGAATCCGTAACCGGGGACTCTGGTCACGGTAACATGATGAACTTCCCATCCTCTGTCTCCGACCTGGAACATAAAATCGAACCGTTAATGTCACTCGATCCTAATTCGGCCACGGAGTGTTACATGAGAAAAAAAAATGTTTACAAAACTGACGCAATGTTATCTCATAAATCCGCTTATCCGGCCGGCCAATACTTTCCATCTATCGTTGATTATAGTTGTATCGGTTAGCCAGCGCAGGTAATGATCGCGAATCACCGTCCAAATTGGTGTTTTTATTATATCCGCTTATATTGAATTCCGCCCATACATATTTGCACGTCTGTTAAATCGGTAAAAGCAGTGTGAAATAAAATGGTTCCTTAAAACTTGTAAGTTTATTTCTTTATTTTATTACACTACGATCGACGAGTTGAATCATTTATGATGAGAAAATTTGGTATTTTTAGCTATGACGTTAAGGAGACAAATGTATCAAGACTGTCTTTTTCCCCCGCAGACCCCGTGTAGAATTTATTACACTAGCATACATATATGTGTACATACCTGGCGATCTAAAGTACAACGGAATATGTATTAAGCGTTTTAGAGGAGGCGGAATATACAGCTGGGTGTATTGAAATTCCCGAGGATTGTCGTGGTGTGCAAGACATCGGTTCAAAGTTCATTCGGTACTCGACGAGCGGATGTTTTAACTGAATCTTTAAATAATAAAAATGCCCTAAACGTTACCGGTTACCCATAGAACAGATTATTTCCAGTTAATAAGTTCCAACTTTTCGGTACAGTAATCCAACGACGTAATATTTTTTGCCAATTGGAATCTACGTTTCGAAAGTTTAATCCCGAACATTAGCCACGAAATAAATTTTACCGCTACATTGACGTAGTTTTATCAAATATAAATAAATAAATAAATAGAAAAAGAACGCAGTTTGCGTATAATAATTACCACCGAGCACGTAAATCCATCGTACATTGTGTGTGAAATTTGTTTTCGTGTCAATATTCAATGATCCGTGTTAATGGATCCAATTTAACTGCAGGGAAACAGCTGCGTGAACCGTCAAGCTTTTTCATCGGTATCCGTTCTCCGAGGTACGTAAAAACCAACAGGAACCCGTCGGATAGTTGCGAAGGAACGTTTTTGCAAGTGCTTAAACGGAACGCAAATCCTCAGATTTTGTAATCCTTCCTCTTGCTAAACGCGGGAAAGTTTCGTTTTTACACGTTACAGTTACAAAGTTGAATGAATTTTCAACAACACGTAAGCTTCTTCCGGTTTTTTTTCCCTAAAAATCTGAGGATGGTCTTATAGTTACGAGATGGGTGAACTGCAGGCGCCATGGTTGAGTTTGGAATCTGTCAGCACCCGACACTCGAAACTCTGAAGAGGATTCGGTGGGTGCGACCGTTGACATTCTAAATAAAATCCAACAGTCCCTCGGTCGCGTTCATGCGTGTGCACAGTAAAGCCAACTTGATAACATAAACCACCGTACACATGCATAGACTGTACGAGTGTAGAGGAGTAAAATGAAGCAAAGTCCACGAAAGATAAAACAACCCACCAAGGAACAATCCAGAAGTCAATTAGTAAGTCGGCCCCATTTTCTTCGGAGAAGCAACCGAATAACAGCCTTCCCAAAAAAAATGCATAATACACCCATGCTCTTTGACGTGGACGTCTATTTGGTAGGTTGTACTGTAACCATTATACGGAAGGAATACGAACGAGCTTGGTTGTACTAATTTTACGACGAAAAAGACGAAAATAAATAAATGCACAACACGAGGATAATATGTGCAAAGCCCCATTAGCTGTTGGCGTTTCATGCCGCACAGGCATTGAGATGTGCGTAGGAAATGTATTTGCGGTAAATGATCTGGATTATTTATAATCATCGAACATAGTTTCACATCTTTCCTTTAATACCTAATGTATTCCGTAAACGCGCGACGATTATCGGGTTTACGCATGCCGTATTCCGAGGGGTTTTACAAGTGGTTGAATGTACATGTCGACATGGTGATTCTCGGTTTAAATAAATTTTAGCGTATAGGGTGATTACTTTATTGCCGTCAGTAAACGATACTCAATAACATGGTAATATGTGTAGGACACTGATTTCTCCGGTATGCTGCTGATCGTAGATAGGTTCAAGAGTGTGTGATAATTACAGGGTCTAGGCTCGCAGGTCGTCTTTGAAATAATACCATAAGACTGTTTACCACCGCAATGAAACTGCAGCGTCGAGAAATTCTTCCTCTATGTCGGTGTGCGTTCGTAAATGTACAGACGAGACATCATTAATTGACGAAGGTGCCTATTTCCTAGAGTGTATCAGGGCATAGAGCGAAATATAGACGCAGAATATACTTTACGTTCGTGACATGGAAATGCTCGATTACGTGTAACGAGAACAAAAAAACACCATTGTAAGTATGAATATTTTTGTACGAATAAGCGCGTTTTGAATGATACCCAAGTTAAAACGAGGGAAAAACAAAAAAAAAAAATTATATATTTTTGTAACACAGATACGGTGACGCCCCAATTCTGTCAACCACACGCGCCTATAAAAACCAGAACACGAGACGCTCAAAATTTTTTGACGGTTCAATTTCAAGTCAAGCGTACATCACCTTTCAGTATGTCAAAACTTTTCAACTTTTTTAATGTTTTTGTTTTCGTTGTATACCATCAAGCTGTTTTTCCATCCACGAAGGAGAAAAGAAACGTGCGTCAGATAAAATATGTCTGAAAGAAATTCATGCGAGGCATAGATCTTGTTCGGTGTGATGTCTACGCGTAAGGAAGATATTATCCAACGCGAGACAAAAGCGAATACGTACTACAATACATATACCGCATGAATACCAATAGAGATACTCTTTTCTTCTTTCCTTATCTTCGTCTCTATCGCTCGGTTGTCTCTTTGTACAATTATACAGTTGTGTGTACTCACGGCGAACAGATACGGAAGTTATGACCCCGTTGCAAACCACCGCCATACGACGTTTAATCGCAACGGTAGCTGTAACCATCGGCAACCACACGCGGAGATATCTAACATACAATCAGAGTCTGGGTGATAATTTGCGCCGTCAGGTGGAATGTTACCAATCATTTTATAACACCGGGAAAAAATCCGTTTCCTTCAATATGCAATTATTGCAAGTAATTCAATGGTGGATTTGGTAGGATTTTTTTTAGCCTTTGGGGAATTCTTTGTTATAACGAGCTGACTAATGATAAACTACTAAAGAAGACGAATAAAATCATCGGGTTAAAGATGTCAGGTCTGTTATTTAAACGTGGCAACAGAGTTTAATATACCATCAAGCGACACACCGTGAGTACATAGATATTCACTGTTCTATTCGCTGCCTTGACAATCAGTAATGGGTACAAGATTAAGTCAGCTGAGTATTTATCGTGATCGTTTGTTCGACATCTGGCACAACAGCTTACCGTATCGTGCATGGTCATTAACTCGGTAAACTTGGTACACCCTGAACTCGAAGAACGCTTGTATCACGCAACATACACACAAGACCGCATGTAATAATGTAGCTTAATTTGCGTGTTACCACATAAATCGTCAAGTTTTTAGGGGTATAAGTGCGTGTGCGCGTACTGTACACGTGTATACATATATGCGACGAGCAGTGTTTCCGTAATCTCGAAGAATTCCTCCAGCAGAGTCATTGTAGCCGTGGGAAAGTACCTCGCAATTGTGGACATCGTCCCTAGTCATAGTCGTAGTTCTCGTCCTCGGGGCGAGAAGACAGGCCTGGGTCATCATACAGTCTCGTCATAGCTGGTTGTGTTCACATTCGTACAAACCGCAGCCATATTGCCCTCGCATCTGGCGAACACGTGCAGCAGCGTGCATGGTCTGATCCTTTAAGGCTCGAGAGCCTGCAGCAACAGCAACAGCAGCAACCGCGGTGTCGAGATCCATACGAATATGCTTCACGTGTTGCTGCGATTATCGCCGCTGTCATTTTCTCCTCCACGTTTTTTTCTTTTTTTTCTCTCTCTCTCATATTATACCCATTAACCTGTGGCGTAGAGCTACCGGCTATGCACTTGGTGTCGAAGAGTCATGAACTGCAGAAAATGAGTTGCTGCTGCTGCAGTCCGAGTGCGGATCGTCCAACATGTGCACAGGTCGGTTTCTTTTCAGCACCAGTTTGGGTTTATGTTGATATTTGGGGTAATAAGTGAGTTGAAACTCTTGACTTGCAGTGCCAAGGGTTGGTTACTTGGTTGATACATCCAAGATACATCTGAACCTAACTTCAGCAACCAAGATGGACAAATATTATCTCTCTATAAAACACCATTAGAGTTAATCCGTGACATCTGTAATTACGATCAAATCACGATCAAGTCTTGCCCAAAATCCACGCTACATAGTTTGAAAGCGGAGGGATTACTGTCTCACGATATAACGATCAAGGGTGCGATTCGTTACGGGTTCGACCTGGTCCACCCAGCTGAAGAACATGGCGTTGCATGTGGAGAAAAGGTGTGCGGAGTCTGAGTTTGGCTTTGATCTCCGCGACGCGCGTGACTTTTTCTCACGCGGACGTCGTGAATCGACGAACGTGCGGTGAACCTGGATCCCACAAAGACTGTTTATATGGTCAGATTTCACCCACAACAGCGTGTGCCGCCTCTTCTCTCGTCGAGACGAACGAGAGTTAATTGGCCGGGCTCGCCGCGACATCGCGAATCGCGTTTTGTAACTGCACTGGCATAATGTATGAGATACGAAGTGGACACAGAGCTGCAATGACCGTCTCCGCAGCGTAAGAACGTACAAATCGTCTGGAAGTAAGTTTGAAATATTTCCGTTTAAGCAGTAAGTCCAATACTGCAATATTGTGTGTTAAAACTGAAGTTAAGAAAGCGCCATCTTGTCAAACAAATCTGATTGCGAGTAAAATATGATCGCGTACTAACACAGAACAAACTCTCTCGAGTCTAGAATCATGAGGAATGCGAAATAAAGTGTATGCAGAAAACACGTGCAGATCGAGTTCTGTTAATTCGCAACAAAAGGTGTCAGGATTAGTGTCGGTGCATATAATATCCAAGCAGCTGGCGTAGGCGCTGCTGCAGATCGAACAAACTCTACGGAGTAAAAGTAGTCCTAGATACGCGTAGCTTTGATAAAACCGATCTCGTGTAGTGAGCGAACGATGCGTGGCAATTCCAGCCGACAGACAAACTTGGATATATACTTTCTTGGTACCGCGTTACGGTAGTTTACCGTTCAATTTGGTCTGCTCGGCGATTTTCTCTCCTCGACTCTGAATGCACACGCGTAGTTTGTTCTCGCATGTCGCTAGTTATAAGCACACACATCCAAGCTGCAACTAAATAAATCGGTTCGCGATATCGGTCTTCCGTTACTATGCGACTACCTCTTGGCGGTATTTGCGAAATTTTATTTCTAACATCCATACGTGTATTCGTCGAACGCGCCTGCAGTGTGTGGGAATATCCTGGTCTCAAAACGAAGGGAGGTGAGGTTGGCGCTCATTACAGCCAGGTTTAAGAGCAACTACTTGCGTGGTAAGATTATGATGAGACTTTCTTACCACTCGCACGAGATCCTCAAGCGGCTTTCCCCGGAGTGAAAATACTCTAGCATCGAGTTTGCAGTATAGCTGTATTATTCCGAGAAAATAACGCCTAGCGTTTTGTCCCTACGATACGAGAAGATATCTGAAACGTGGCCGGTTCGTCTTGATCTCGTATTTGTGGTACAGTCAGCGTGTTTCCTCTTCCTCGTCTCTTGCCATAAATCCACTCGAAAATTTGCCCAATTTTTTTTTTTAACTTTATTTTTTTTATTTTCACGTACTTGCGGAAAGTTCAAACAACAAATGTTCGGATGTAACTTGAGAAAAATAAGGATGGAGTTCAACCCTCTCTGACAGTAAGCAGTCAGCGGCGTTGTTTCAGGCGCGCATTCGCTCTTATCGCGCGTTAAGTATTCCGGGACACGTGCAGCAGGCGGACATTGTTTCTACGCCGGAAGTGCAGCGTTAGCTGCCGGTATAAATTTATAAAACGATCCCGAGCCGGGTATAGAGACTCGGCCCTAATGAACCAGTCGCGACTTTACTACCCTGCAGTATCCTGCAGACAACGACACGATCTCTAATGATCTTGTATATTAATAGGTCCAGCACGCAGGTCCGCAAGCCCAGGAATATACTCTCGATGCGTTCCTTCGAATAAAAAATAATTTCATTGCTACTATTATTCTTGTCATGTCACATATTAATCCGTCAAACATTTTGCAAATATTTCTATTCATAAACGCGTTAACATTACAAAATCTATACAGCAGAAATGTTTTCGAGAACTGCAATAAAAAAAAAATTCATATCGAGTAATCGACTCGAGCCTATCATTGAGTGTGAAGAAATACGCCTATGTATACCGCGTACAAACGTGAAAACAAGCAGGTTCGGCGCCTGCGGATAGTCAACCGGAGTTACAATTTTCCATTTTAAAGAACGAAATTGTAAAGCCCGGTTGCCTATCTGTAGACGCCAACGTGACTTATTTCCACGTTCAGGTCCGGTATAGTACAACATACACGTATATCCAAGCGGCTATGCGTCGAGGTCTCCGAACTCCGATCAAAGCAGAAGCCAGATGAACGGAAGTCAACCTCGTGCAGACCGGGGGCTTCCTTCCGTCAAGGTAAAAAAGATATTCTATAAATCTATCAGGCTGTTTAGATTCGAACGAGCGCGTCGTCAGCGGAAATCTCACCGACACATGTACATATAAAATTGTGCGATGGCACGATGACAGTGACGTCGGATCGATCAATACCGTAATACATTAAACCTCACCGTGCGACTCGTCGTTTATAGAGTATACGTGCACCGTATACAGGAAGTTTTTCAACAAATGTAATAGCTGTTTTTTCATTAAATTTGAGAAGTGAATTTGATCCATTGAAGCCCGAAGTCATCGGGGTTTGATTATTCTCTTTCTATTTCTCTTTCTCTGTTTCCGTGTGATTATACGTTTCGCTAAATCTCGGTTTTACTATAATATAATTGCATTCATTGTCGGTAAGCGAATCGACGTTCGCAATTATTACGATAAATATAGTATAATTGCGAGGAGAATAATGGTAAATTTTTAGTACCGGAAATCTTGGCTTCGACTTCATCCCCGGGGTAAATATAATAACTGTGGGATATTCAGCATTGGCATGACGAACTCGTGTATATTTCCTACTCGTGCAGTCGTCCCGGTTTAAACGCAATAAGTCAGAGCCCGGTAGGTAAGACGATACTTTGGCTTTGTGGGGAGGCAGAGGCTCTTGCAGGGCTCGGAATACCTAGAAAAGCGGCCTAAGAAGGATATTACGTCCGTCCCCTCTGATGCGAGCGTACACCCAGATTGTGAATTCCCATTCACTGTGATCTATATCTCACACTGACCATTATACGCATCAAAGAAATCAAAAGTTGGAAAAAAAAGCATACATGTAATGGCTGTGGTAATTAATAACAGTGATCGGTGTTCGTTTTCACGATTCATTGAATAATAAATGAATCGATCGATCAATTACCGTGCGACAGTTGACGATGGAAAATAAATTTGGCAAACTTGAGTTTTTATGCAAACTGTAATCAGGCGTACCTCAAATTTGAATAAAATTTCCGATGGAATAAAAACCGGTTTACATTCCACGCGTCAAATCAAAATTGCTGTCTTCGATTGATCGGCGAGATAATTCATCGAGACGAATATTAATAGTTGGCTTTTTCGAACGCTGTATACGAATCAAGCTTAAAAAAAACGTGAATCTAAATCAAACTCAAATCCAGTTTGCTTTGTTCTTGTAGACTGGCAGCTAATTCCATTGTGGCGTATAGAAACAAATTGTATAGATTGACTGTGCAAAAAATTGAATGTTAAAAAAAAAAAGAAAGAAAAAACATGTCTTACAGTAAGAATGCGTAAAAATATCGAAGTGTCCGGTACGACGTAATAAATATTCATTGATCGACGACGCATGTTGAGCGTGATTTAGATAAGTTGACGACTTGAATCAAAGGTGAAAGGGGTTCGTTATATTTCAATAAAAATTTTCATCGAATTCGATGTAAATTTTGTTATTCCACGGCAAAAGTTCGTTAAAATGTCGTTGCATCTTTGAACGGTATTCGAAAACTCGATGCGATCACCGTGTACGTGTAAATATTTCCTCGGGTCTGAGGAGCCGGGGAACTTGTTGCAGTTCGACGATATTTCATCGGCATCATGAGCAAAAGGTCGAGACTCGAGATCCCATAAGCGAGGGTGTTTTCTCTCAGCGAGGAGTTCTCATGGTCTCCTCCTCCTCCTCCTGCTCCTCCTCCTCCTCCTCCTCTTCGTTCCTGTTATATAGCTGTACACTCGTCGTCGTGGTCGAGACCGCTCACTATATGCAATATTACGCAGCCAATGGATAGACGGGAGTATCCTAACCCACATTACCCGTCCAACGTCCTCCTCCTCCACCTCGTCTGTCAGTACATAGGTGTGCACTCTGCTCTATAAGGGCTTGTTACACGTAGAGAAGAGAAGGCGTCCACACCCAGTACGTGTTCAAAGCGTAAAAGATCGTGCAGACTCACTGCGCAATTGTACTTAATGCGATATTTTCCGACAAACGTAGATTGGGTATAAGCTTGTATTTTTTGTTTTTCAAATCACACTCTACATAGAATAAACAACAAGAAGATACATGTAGAACCTCTCCGATAATGTGAAAAATCTATTTTTCCCCGTGCAGTTACAGGTATAATATAAATATCGTGTAAGAGAAAGAAATGTTAAAAAATGTTAAAAAATGTTAAAAAATGTTAGGTCCTATTGAAAATAATCTCACCCCCCCCCCCCCTCGCCCTCCGATCGGGGGATATATTATAATAAAAATTCATAATTCCGCGTTCGTTCCGGAGGAACGGATGGACGAGGATCGCATAACCATAATTTGTGCGGACCGCTGCACGATCTGATCCTTGCGCAAGATCCCAGCAGCAGCAGCGGCGGCAGCAGCATCATCAACATCGATGTATTTCTACAGAGGTAGTCGAGTGCCTATCTTTCCATCCCTTCCTTTAATCGCAAAATCTTGATCGTTGATTTTTTTACGCCGATTATAACCCCGTGCGCTAATGCCAGGTTAAAGAACCAAGAACCTGCACCGTACATTAAAACATACCGCGATAATCGAGAAGTCAGAATTCCTCATCCAAAACATGTTGTAACATTCTATGAAATCGTCTCAAAACATCCCCGCGTGTCAGCAAAAAGTCACAAATCGCTGCAATATAACCGTTTCAAGTCGTGTGAAATATTCTACCGACCATTCGTTACAAATGACGAGAAAAGCATTTGTCACCACTGTGATCCAGTCGAGCAAGTTTAACCGAACGGTATATATAAGAGATAGCGTGTGTCCGCTAGACTCTATAACCGATAGACAAGTAGGCAAATAATCTTGCGAGTCGATTGATCGGAGTCACGTTGGTAGACTGAGAGAATTTATAAAAGGCAACGTCCGATGACGTAACAAATCGACAAGGACGCGGCAAGGCAACCTGCGTTGGAATCGTTGGAGCGTTTCGTGGCCTCTCAATAGGTGCACTGGTTGGCTGGAGCTGGTATTGGCCACTCTCTTTCTCTCTCCCTCTTTCTCTCCGCCTAACTTCAAGTAATACATATCGTTTACACGGGTGCATACTTACACCGCGTACGAATGTATGTACGTGCACAGGTATTAATCTAGTACTCGTTCCTTATCCGGGCTGTTCGAACGCCAGCTACCTACCACATTTCGTTTTCATCAGATTTTGCCCTCGAGGTGGAGAAAAAAAAAATAAAAAATAAGAAGAAAAAATAACGAAGCAATCTTGACTGACTTGTCCGACGAGCCTCCACCTCTCTCTCTCCCTCTCTCACTGCACGACATTAAGACCTCATTTTTTTCCGACTTAAGTATGCGGCTAGTTATTACTGCACGTCTGTACGAATTGAAGGCGAAATAAGCATCTAGATAAAAGAATTACTGTTCACAAAATGAATCGCAGTGCCGTTGGATTGGAAAGAATCGATTATTGTTCTTAACTACAGGCAGTGATCCAATATGAATTCACGGTATCTTTTTGCCGCTCTACGATATTGTAAAGAGGAAAATAATCGTTTTGAGAAAATGAGCTTCACAGTCACTAAAAATCGTAACAATGACAAAAATCTGTAGTAAGTCAGTCACCTGTATCGCTAAATTAACCATCAAACACTCATCGATTACATTAGACATTCAATTTCACCGCCACGGCTGATTTGCCTGACGTAAATAATATTACCACACTTCGCTTGTTACATATATATACTTATATACAAGTACGTCAGAAAAGTGCCTCCGTATAAAATATACAAGCCATTAGATTTACAAGATAAAAGTATTAATCATCGCGTTTGAAAGTTGTTTCCGTATCAACCAACAGTTTCAAGATTATAGATCATACATACAGCTTTTCATTCAGCTGACTGAGTATATCTGCAGCGTGCTCACTTAGTGGAACGGTTATACCTTAACGTGCGTTACACAGAAAACAGCTGCTGGCATTATCACCTTGCGTTGTTGTAATTAGCGCCTGTAACAGGAGAGCAAAAACGCAATAAAATATCACAGCATTTTGTTAACAAGTAAGAGCAGGTTCATCGACCATGCATTAATTGATCGAATACTTTGTTACGAAAATCCCATAGGCTGTAACTTTATGCCATATAAATAAATAATATTTCTGTCAAGCCGTCTTCAGTGCGTATGAATTGAATTCCCGAAAGAACGAACCGCTTCCGGCCTCATGTGAGCGAGGTTGACTTTTCTTCTAATTTGAAATTTTCCAAACGATTATGACACAGTGCTGCGTGACACGGACGTTTCGTCAATTCACGTTTCTCCCACATCGCGAATCCAGGTAAAAAATACCTCTCGATGAAACGCGGGTGTCGAATCAGGCGCACCCTGAGCATCGCTGTGCGGCACAGGAAGAAACGCGACCGCCGTACGATCGGTCGAAAGAAGAACGGAAGGAGAAAAAAATTAAATAAAAAAAAAAAACCACACGATAAGGCCAAAGAGGGTCACGTTTAGAACAGGGCGCATTATTCCATGGGTACCAATGCAAATTAGTTTTCATTAATACAATTACAATATACAATTAAAATCAACCGCAAACGCGTACGAGTCGTACGTATCGGTATACCGATTGCAGGTAGTCTATACATTTGCAGAATCTTGATGGTGCGATAAGTGCGAGTGTTTTAGCATTTGACTCAAGGGCCTGGAGATTGCCGCCTCCCTTTCACCGCTTATAAGTTATAAAGCGCGGCAGAAACGCGTTCCCGTATCGTACAGTCACTGTTCCAAGAGGAAGGCGTCTCTGTCCGAATCAACCGCAACCGGAGGCCTTGCTCGTGGTGCCTCTTTCAGCTTTGAACGTATCAATTATACGGCCACTACACCCGGCTGGCTCCCGCCATCACCGCCGTACAAACACCATGTGGATGGGTTTAAACGTGCTATACGGAGAGTTTCGTGATAGCGGAAAATTTTCAAGAAACCGATTATGTGGATTACACATCGCGTACACGCACGCACACACATCATATATATATATACATTACACGCGATATATGTATTTCAAAAGGTACAACAGAGGTATTATAAGAGGCACCGTAGTATTTAATAACTACCCTATTCAGACCTCATTATATGCGAGGATATAATACCGTGGCAGAATAACATCACGGTAGCTTCTTACCTGTGTTGTCATTATTCACGAAACGTGTGTTTCGAAGACTTCAACAATATAATCGCGTCATCATGCGGTGTGTAACTGACTTATGGGGAAGAAGTAAAGAAGACCAATTTCAACCTGGAGCAGTCAAGAAGTGCGCAATCAGGTTACTTCTAAGGCACCGATCGCACGATGCGGAAATTCGGCGTTGGAGGGGGAAAAAATAACAGAAAAAGCGAGAACGATTTTTAAATCGAATATAATGGATTAGGGTTCTACGAAAGTTCACCCGATTCGTACAACGCGTACGAAATTTCTCGTTCCGGTGTTTCTAAAGTCTGCAGACTGAAAAAAATTGAGAAAAATTGAGAAAAAAATCAGTGCGACTTTCATCGTCTGGCGCAAAACGCGCTTCGCTGTGTCAAGAATTGAAATATTCCGGTAGTTTCCTAAATTCCGTTATCGGAGAAACTATGACAAATGAGAAAGACGCGCAGGCACTCATCGTCGGCTGACACAGTGAGTACTAGTTTAACAATGCGGCGATAACATCGAATCTCAATCTCCCTCCTCGCTCTCTTTCTTCCTTTCAACGAAAATTAGCATCAGCAATTTCAAAGTACGGAATGCGTTGGGCGTCAAGATACGTAGGTAAGAATAAAAAAGAAACAAGAATGGTGAAAAGCAGCAGCGTCCCAGCTCGGTTCTTCCAAGAAGGTGACCCAGATCTATCGGAGAGTCCGGAGGTTTGCAGGTTCGGACAAATCGAGCATTCCAACGACGTGTCCGAACCTGTCGTTGAACCGAAAGCCGCACTGCACCACGGGCAAGGTTCCCAGAGACCACCTCCCAACGTCTCGTTTGCAGGCGTTGTTCTTTATTGGGTTAGCAGCATTGCAGGCATGCCGAAGCTGATCGTGAGCACAACGCTCCGCAGGTCAAACTTCGAAGAGCGTTGATTACGAAATCGTGAAACGGTTCGTTAGGCATCCGGTTTCTTTGTTTCGGTTCTGCCCCTCATACTCGAGAGCTTTTTTCGGTGAGAGAATTTTGTATTTCAGTATACATGTAATGATCTCCTCGTTCTATTTCGCGATGTTTCGTTCCTTCTTCCTATATTCGTGTAATAATACGTTGTTGTTTTTTTCTTCTTCCTCGTTCGACTGAGATTTAGCAAGTAATTTGTGTAGTCGGTATAATACGACTAAAAAATTTACATGTTCACCTTACAATCGTAGTTCATCTCAAGAATCTAATTACTCGTTCGTCGGCACTCGAATTGAGAGGTTGACGAAAAGTGAACGTTAAACCGAATTTCGTCGAAGGTGTGAACATTTTTTTTTTTTTTCCGTGCCGATGCGCAAAAACCAGGAGAGGATCAGGAGAGAGAAAGAGAGAGATAAAACAAAAATTGGAGAAATATCACATACAAGATTATACGGCATACAGAGAAATAATGAAACCTTTAACGAGTAACGCAATTTAAAACATCCTCGTTAACTGTTATTATATACTACTAATTAAACGCTAATTAAAACGCGAAGATACATGTGTACTACAAATGGTTACATAACAGAGTATCGAGGATGGTGATTAGAATATTCGTCGAACAAAAAACGAGGCGATAAGAAAACGGTACGCAGACAAACCGTGTGAAGGGGGAAAAAAAAACAAAAAAAAAGATGTACAACGAGAACGTAAAAAGTCGATGGAGGTTGGTTAATAAGTTGTGTACACCATAAGAGTGCAAGCAATTTCCTGCACGTGGCTAAACGTTTCGCACAACATAAATTCGAGTAGTAACGCGCGTTAGTTCGTTAAATCTATTTATTATATGCCCGAGTATTACAGGCACATAAAACGTTACACAGAGATAGAAGAAAGTTCAGCGAAGCGTAATGCAAGGTGAACCAACAGGTGGTCCTGTTCCCTGTAGTAATAACTATATGCCTGAACGCATCAACGGATAATCGATGATAACTGTTGTTGACTTCAGTTAATATTACCATTAATTGAATGGATTATACATCAAGATACGAGAGGAAGCGCACTACTGATCACGCTGCGCGCCGCACGGCGTTGGAAATTTGGGATATTATTTGATTGAAAAATGGAAGAGAAGAAAAAGAAGAACATCGACGAACCTGACGATGATACCGAACTGCCGATTATTAATGACAGTGGTAATTAACGATATTAGTAGTTAACGAACATCGTTGCAAAATGGTAATCGAAAGCCGTGTGTAAACGTTAAATTCAATTATTCATTTTTTGTTAATCATCGTGAGAATTAATTGAATCGAGGTATAAATATTTAAAAAACAATCACACGGCTTCAACATCCTTAATTATGAAGGCAATATGATAAGCGGGGGAAAAAATCAAAATGTTTTACAATATTTATTCTTACCAAATATTCTTTCTGGGCAACTTCGTTGTAGTCGATCCGCATGACAATATTTACGCAAAACGAACAGATGACGAATGAATCGGTTCCAGATCAGATCACATGTTAATCACTTCTTGGTTTGACGAATAACGATCAATTTATTTGGTTCCAAGTTATTTATAACTGTTTGTTTTTTTTTTTTTTTATATATATTTATAAATATCACGATTTTGCACAATTCAATTAAATACCCACTCCTCGCGCGGTCGTTAAAATAGCACGACTATCGGAAGAGTGCGGCCAGTTCATTTGAGTGTACAACCTTACGGTACAATTAAATTCTCGGTAGAATTAGCAGCACCGTCGAAAAGTTTAAACGATTTAAACTTGACCGTGCCCTCTGTGGTATTGCAGTAATTCATACACACACACACGAACGTATGTGTATTTAGTATACCTAGAAAAAGAACCAAGTTACTAAAGAATTTTTATGGCGTTGAAAACCATCGATAGGAACACTAGATAATTTATGATGCACTGTATCAGAATCGAACGAAACAACGAAAATGAATTTTCACTTGGAGAAACTTTCCAACTCCGTTCAAGCTGTGAAATTTTTCCAGTTAATCACTCGAGTGGGATTGGTTAATTGTACCGTTGCCTAAGCACCTAATAACGACAACGATGAGCAAATTGCAAGAATTTTAATCGGATGAGTCAAGCGAGACGGGAATTGAGCAACGTCTGGTGTAAGCATAAAGAAATTGATAAAGAGGGTCTTCTGCAGGGCAGACAGACGAATGACCGACAGATGGAGAAACAGACAAACGGAAGAAGAAGAAGAAGAAGATGCAACGAAATAGGCGCCAAGCCGGCCAAGTGCAAAGTCTCGACGCAGCATCTCAAAGCTGCGCTTCTCTTATCCGCGCCGGTTTGCAGCACGTTTCATTGGCACAATGATCGAGCAATTTATTTAACTCCGACCAATTAAGGCTGATTACGTTCATTAAAAATAGGCCAACAAATGCGTTGTGTAAAAAGTGACGTGATGAGGAGGATCGTCGTCGTTATTGTTATTATTATTATGACATAAACGCGCGCTGTCCGAGTCTTTAATAACGTTGTTCATGCAAACATTCTGCAGCGGCAATATCAAGAGGAATCCTTATTGCCATTTTTTTCCGTCTCATATTTCACCCGTTATTATCAAATACTCAGTGTACTTTAAACTAGTAATATATTATCGTACACTCACTAGGAAGAATTATATTAATGCAAAACTAAACGTCTCTGAAATAGAATAAAAGCATAAAAGGACGCGGGTTAATTAACCGCATCTTATTAAAATTTACGTACACAGCTGTGTCTACGCGGTACGCGATCATAACTCTTCTAGCCAATTTTCTGTTCATAATTATTTATAAATATATACGTACATATATATATATATACACACATATATATATATATATATAGATAAAAAGCAAACGACGGCGCCACAACTTTCCAACAGTTTTAGACAAATCGTGGCGCGATGCAAATTACCTGTACTTAAACACAGTGATATTCGGTTGAAGTTTAATGAGAAAGAATATTATTCTTGAAGAAAAATTCTTTCCACCTCATGTACTGCGTAAGAAATGTAGGGTCGATGTAAAGAAAATCGTACCGCAACCCAAGATTATACTTCCTCTCAATTTGAACTGAAAGATCGTGGGAATATTGAAAAAAATTTCGAACCAAATGATGTGATCAAAGATGATTAATTATCTTTAAACAATTAATCAGTGATGGGAGAAAAAAAAAATGACCATTAGGTACATCCAAATAAGGCTTATGCAGGGCATGGAGAAAACTCGTATTATAACGCGTAACGTATAATATTTTATCCAAGTTTATGATGGGATTAATTTGTTGTCGCGATAAAAAAAAAAAAAAAACGGCCTTGAGTGATTTACAGTAACTATTGATCCGACTAATTGGCATATTAGTGGGTGTTAATTACGTCGCAGAGTGAAATAATAATATTTTATCGTAAGTAGCCGGAGATTTGTACATTCAATTAAAAAGATATCCATGCGTGAAAATTCATGTCAATTCGTTATGCATCGTGTATATTTGTTAATATAATCGCGCGTTAGAACAACCTTCAAAGAAGGTCGCGCAGCCATGCCTGATCGTGTGCAATACCTGCGGGTATAAAAGGTCTGCCTGCCACCTACGCGTAGGTGTAATATCAGAAATGAGAGGGATAAAAAATGTTGTTCATAACTTCTGTTGCAGGTGAGAGAAGCTGATAATATTTACAACGCGTATCTGTTATACCTACGCGCCTCTCTTGTATATTGTATAAAACTTTCGAAGGCTGCGACGCCCTCGAGCATTCGAAAAATTCGTGGGCCGCCCGCGCCTGATTCATGCTGATCTCCGTTAATCCTAGCTCATTAATTGAGCAATGCCACCCGCAGGGCAAAGATTGACGCCAAATAAATTCGACACTCCATCGGCCGAGCCGCGATTTATAACATTTGAAAAATATCGATAATAATAAACATAAGCAATGGGAAGAAAGAGGGACGAGAATAGCAAGAAGATGGAGAAGAACGATTTTTACCTTCTCTAAATCGAGAGTTTTTCTCCTATCGCTACACAATACCGTAAAATCTTTTGAAATACACGTTACGATCATAAGACATTTCAGATTGTTTAAAAATCGGCTGAATTTCTTCGATTTTAACAGCTCGCCCACGAATTAAAACGCTTTTGTTATCATTTTTTAACTTGCCGTGAATAATTTTCCAACCCCAGCGGCGATTTTTTTAACCTAAATACCACACAAGGTTCAGAATTTCCTGTATGTTATAGATATGTGGACGTATAAAGAGAATCCGTCAAACCGGTGGCGCCATATAATTAATTTATTGTGTAAGCAGCGACTGAGTCTGAGTGTTGCGAGCCGGAGGTCGATGAATGCGGAGCATACGAGATACACGCATTATACAAGTATATAATTAACTCAACGTTCTCTTCGTACATCTGACTCTTACTCTTTCTAGCGAATGAATAATTAAGGAATAGAAGTTAATTGATAATGTAGCGCAGCGTAACGATACAAGTCGCGCGTAACAATCGATGGGCGAAACCGTTGGTTCGGACGGCGAGAAAAAAAGAAATAGATACCGAGATACGAAGATGAAAGAAAGAAGAAGGAGAGGAAAAGTCGCACAACAGTTGTTCGAGAACTAAAACAGGATAACAGCCATGGTGAGGGTACAAAACGAAGCCAGGTGAAATCGCAACGGCCGGCGTGTGCCAAGCGAATTGATATGGTGAAAAAGAGGAGGAACGATGATGGATGGATCTTGGATGAGCCAGACGCCTACACGGCCCATCCTAAATATCACAAGATTTCCCATTAGCATAATTCTCACTGGTGTAATAAAGCTGTGAATGACTCTTTCGGCATTCACTCGACACCCACGATGATTTTTGTTTACTGAAAAGTTATTATACAAACACACGCGTGTTTATACCTAGGATATACAGTCGCCGTAGACAATCATCCGTGAGATTGATCGCTGTCATATTTAACTTTTAATTAACGATCATCCTCTTTAAACTTGTCGCGTTGTAAAAGTTAATTTGAAAATATGCAGACGCTTTCGGGTCGAAGAGAAATTATGCCTAGCTCGGAGGTTACGCGTAGGTTTTTCGTATAATCAAAAACGCAGTAGCATTAATATTATAATAACGCGTGCATGAATTATGAATACCGTTAAATAAGTATCTAACATTGATCAATTTTTTCTTTACGTTCTTACAATTAGAGAAATATTCGTCAGTTAATTTTCCAGTTTTCACAAATCTTCCGATCCCGTCAACCGTCAATTTAGACAATCACGTTTCACACACCTTCGTTATTATTATACATACGTAAAGATCTTCGAAAACGCAATCTAGCTACAGGATAAATTTATAAACAAATATCCGTCGATGCACAGCAGCACAAATAAACTCGAATAAGATAAGGAAGCAAGCAAGGGATGAAAGGATAAAAGTAGAGAAAATCGTCACGTACATAAACGATGCCAAAAACGAGGAGCATCAAGAATTTCGCGAAAGATTCAGCAATATTTTACCCCTACCGTACGAATTCAGTTAAAGAATAACAAACAAGCAAAGAAGCTGTCGCATAATTTCCTCGCCCTTTAATTTGGCAAAATTTTTTCTAACCACACAGCTTGAATGAAGGGAAAAATCTTTTCACTGACAAATACTATAAATAACTGATAAGAATTTATGATCCAGAAAATAATTGCCCTCTCATAAACGATGTTTCAATTGCAACAAACAATTGCGTAAGCCAAAGGTCATTTTTTGATCAGCATGATGCAATAATACTGCAAGGGGGGGTTCCGTCTGCTGCCGTGAATCATACCTCCGTTAAAACTGTACATATACCGGAAACAATTTCCTTCTGTCACGCTTTTACAAATTTTGTATACATTACGTACCTATATATGTACAACAGTTATTATATGTACACGCCGCGTTATAATTTTACGTAATAACGCGAGCGTTTTATGACCAGGAAACGATAATCAATACCAACGAGCTAAACAGATTGAATAAAGTTTTGCAGTGTAAAGCCGCGGGTAGTTTACGCGTGGATAATAAATTACCTTATCACCCAACCGAAACTTTACTTTTCACAGCGCAGGGATTTAACAACTCGCACAATTTTTCTTTCCGTAATTTACATTTTTTTATTTATCTTCTCAATTTAACTCATTTGTTTCTTGTTTGAAAAAAAAAAAAAAACAAAAAAAAATGTTGTCCAATTTTTACCATCGCATAGAAAATCAATGAGGATGTTTTGCATGAAATTTTTTAACCACTTAACGTCACTTTTTTTTGTCATCAAGCACGTGGCGCCGGGAATAAGGAGCCCGCGATACCGAACCGTTCGCTTCGGTGGCTCGAGAGAGACTGAAACTACTGGGAAGTAGAAACGACCGACAGGCGGTACCCTGGTCAGACAACGCGTGTCGAGTAGATGAAGACTCCTCTTGCACTCCGGGTCTCCGTTTCGATTCGATTCGATTCTCAAGTACAAACGGCACGGTTGACCGATTTTTAAAAAGCTGCAAATCATTGACGAGCTACGTTAGCGTTTATTCGAATAGAAATCCGATAGCCTTCGGCTCGTTTCCGGGTAAGAATAATACCTGTTTGCAAAAATGCACTAGAAATAGAGAGAAAAACCGCGAGTTGACTGTTTGGCAGAATAGTTGTTGAAGTAAGAACGGCAATTTTATTTAAACGAAATGTAGTACAATTTCATAAATACCGGAAAAAGTTGATTTTTTTTTTCGGTACATGTATAATAAGTAACTTGCACAAGTTGTCGCACCATAAACAGCGGCTAGTGTTGCTAAAGAGGCTGGAATCTTCGTTTATAAACGACCGATTATCATATTCGGTATAAGAAAGAAAAAAAAAAGAAAAATTGCGCAAACATTCCGGTGATGGTTGTATCATATAAGTTATACAATTTTGCGCACCGCGTGTATTTTTTATGTTATATACATGGTAAAAGGCGAGAGATTGATCGTTGGCTAGATTTCAACGATGTAACGCGTCTCTCGGTCCTTGACAGTTGGCACTGAGTCACAAGGCTCGAGAGTTCAGAAGAAGAATAATATAAGAACAAGAAGACAATGGAGCGTGGGCGAGAATTTCACCAAATCTTTCAAACTGTACGTAACATACATATTACAAAATTACAATCGGTTAGTTGCCTACAGGCGATGCTCGTTTGCGCGTGCATCTTCAACATCTTCGCAACTGGCGTAAATGGGCGTTGGCAAACGTCAAATGACAGTGAAAATGTCAGGGTGGCCGTAAAAATTGAAAACTTGCAAGTCGTACAAACGAATAAATTTCACCTTCTCATGATTCGAGACACCGTACAACCATCAATATATAATCGGTCCAATATCGACGCAGTCGCTTGCGACGTGGTTTTCAAAGTTTGCAAAAATTATAATACGATAGAACATTCGATCTCATTGAGAAATATTACGATTACACAATACTGTATAATAACGAGGCACAACGTTTCCTATCACTTGAGCTTCGTTTCCGTAATTCCACGATGCATTTATGCCGTGATTCGTTGAAAGGAGTTATCGCTGAGCCATGAAGCAAGAAAGAAAGAAAGAAAGCGAGAGAAGGACAAAAATACCACAAGTTGAACATACCGAGGTAGCGCTGCACCTTATTACACCCATTCCTCGAATTGGTATTCCTCGGAGGATAGATGAGCTAGCCTGTTAAGCCCGTCTTAGGGTCTTGACAGTCCTACACGCGTGGTCTTTCACTTTGGGCTTAAAGACGAGCTAACGAATGAACGCATGTGCCGTAGGTGGTGTAAGGAGTACACCGACATGTAAATAGCCGGTACGTGGACAGATTTGCGAATGACTTGAGAGTTCACCGTCGTCACGAGTTTTCATGACCGCAATGAAAGCCGCGTTGTGCATTGCGGCCAAAGACGCTGCGTCATTTGTCTACCCGATTCCGAATTTTATGCGATAGTAGGTACCTGCACACCGGTCCGAGATACGGCACAGTTTGGGTACCAAGTGTTCTATCTTGGCCTGGTATTTCCTCGATTCCGGATGCCGTTATCGTGCCATTGCTGAATTTCACCATTGGCCAACGGTCTGTAAATCGTGGATGGCTTTCCAGTTCCCAGTCCATATCAAAATTAAATTAAAATCCTATCCGAACGGTGAAATATATCCAGGTCCTAAACTGCGGTCTTCGCGGGATCAGAAGAGATGGTCTCATGATATGTTAATATACCGAGTTTATCTGCGGTGACGATCGGAATTTCTTTAAACGCATACGTATCATGTATACATATATCTATACACGCGTACACATATAATGAACCTGTAACCCGTGATGCAGGTTCCGCAACGATTCCTCAAGCATATACACACATGTATAATCGCCACAGCGGCGCGTCATCGGTTTGCGAAATATTTGTAATATACAGAATAGGATTTCCTGCAATTTAACCGTTGTTATTATAATACGATTTTTTTTTTTTTAACTTTCATTCTTTCCCGCTTGCTTCCTTTCTTTGTTTCTTTACGTATCAATATCTTATTTCATTTACTCCTATACACAAGCTACAGGCGTTTTCGGTGCCGCTTATGGATATGGTAGGTATACGTAGTAATGTCGACAGGTATCAGTCAGTGGTCGGGAAAAATAAAACCTGAACGAATTCGGACGAGGTGAGGCTTTATCAGCTTCCGGTCGCCGCGACGAGACTGCCGCACCTACGCATTCCTGATGTAATAACACCGAGAAAAAGAGAAGAGGGGGGCAAAAAAAAAAAAAAAAGAAGAAGAAGAAAAAGTTGGCGAATCAAGTTTGCCATCGCAGTTATACGCGTTTCGCTCAAAGTTGATCGGTCGAATTTCGAATATCGCGGAGTAAGGAACGTACAGAGACCATATTATTATGAACCATGAGCTTGGGAGATAAAGATTTGAATTATTAGTAGAAGCGTCAGTTTAAAACAGTTTCGTATAACTGTCAGGCGGCTCTGTAGGTAATATGACTGCAAAGTATGTTTTCATGTTCTTTCGAGAAACACATAGTGCACGACGAGGTTACGCCGTCTTCGAAACTCTTAGAGAGCGACGTGAAAGCTCGTATAAATTGTAAAGAGGATTAATATGCGAGTATGAAGAAGCTTTTCTAGCTTCGAAAAATCATGTGGATAACACAAAAGTGCTTTCTTTGTACATATTTGATGCCAATTTAAAGGTGAAATTGTACAACCGGTATCAAAAATTGTGATTCTCCGTAAACAAGAATTCCAATGAATATACATAAACAATCGGAAATAGACAGTTGAACCGGAAGTCAACACGCACGCGAGTTCAATCTCGATTTACCATCGGAAATCTAATGTCCGGACAAACTTATAGCCTCCGCCTTCATCCGGTCAAGTGGTCGAAAGGTCTATAGCCGTTAAATACCGGTTGGTTCGTAAGGTTCGTGAAATAGGTGAAAAATAAAAAAAAAATTTCAAGTTCATCGAATTCCAACGCCTGTAAACAGATGATAAAAAGCAAAATAAAACTGAATAAAATTAAGAGAAATTTTTAGTTCCGGTTACCGCTCAATCCTCAACTGTTTTCATTTTTTACCACAATCGAAAAATACAGTTCTACGATATTCAAATCGGTTTTTTTAACGATACCTGTTTTACACAATTTTTCTAGCTACTGCAACATATGAAATTTTTCTCAGGGCGAAAACTCGCAGCATACGTCACGTGCACGTACGATATCATTATAATCTGCTACACATGGCGCTAATGATTGCGACAGTTCGGTTACGTTTTGCCGGGTTATAAATACCAGACAAATTACACCTGCGGCCGGTCAATTATGAATTACGTATAGCCGGTATGTTATAGTTACGATGAAGTGAACGGCAGGGTGAATGCGTATGTGCACAAGGTGCGCTTGGAACACGGACTCACCGAGTTCAATCCTTACAGTCACTGCCATGCTGAGAAGTTAAATTATTTAGATCAATATGGCAAATGCGAAACGCATACGCGGTGAGTCCGCACGAGCTTTCGATTCGATAACCGGTAGATACGAGATGCCGGAGTCGTCTGCAGGTTCGACGAAAATAAATACAAAAGGATATACCTGGTCTACTCTTTTCTCTTTTTCACCACGCGTGGAAGGCGAGGACACACGTTGATTGACTCTCCGAGCGTGCAGGTAGCAACGATCACTGGTGGATGGACAGGCTCAGCTTCCATTAACCCGAACAGTTATCAGTCGTTGTTATATTGCAGCGAGACTTCGTCGCCGCCATTGCAACTTTACGTATATAGAGATGGATCGGTATGGTACACCTTCGTACACTCGCCGCTCGGAATGGTTTTGTGATAATTAAGTTTTGATTTATGTCTGCACCGTTTGTACACCTTCGGCATCTGTGTACATACAACTTACATGGACACACACATCGAGGGACCAAGATGGGGCACGACCGGACGGGGCCGATACTAACCAGCTTCCAAGCCTATCCTCGGTTTACGGCTCGGAACGATGCGGGACAGTTTTGAAAAAGGTTCGAGAGAAAAAAAACATACGAGGAAAGAAAGAGAAGAAGAATACATTTCCTCCGCACCTCAGGTTACTCGCGATTTTTTTCCAAACGGAAATTCACCGCAATCCGTTAAAAAGTTTGCCTCTCTCGCCGTTTTCCAACCATAGCACCATTTTGGTATTTTTGCATTGATCGAATAATTTCAGTATGATAAAATTCACCGCATAGCCAAGTAGTATTCAAGTAGTCGTGTGGGCGAAAAAATTATACCCTCAATTGAAGTGCTAGGTAGATGAAAAAAAAAAAAAAAATGTTTTTTAAATCACAAATCTGATCCCAATGCAAATGAACAAAAAATAACCGCACCTCCTGCAGAGAACTGCGTTTCTTTTCCGCATGCCCGCCGAAGAGAGACTAATATGGATCTTGCGATGTTAACGTATCGGGTCGATCAACTGCCGGCCCGGGTAATCCGACATCAAAACTCCCCAGGACAACTCGTCCAGACTTGAATTACGCACGAGTTATACAACACAGAGATCCATCTCCGTTTGACAACGTAAAGAAGCTTCACCTGCAGTGAAACTACCTTACTTGTCACCGTGCACGAGTATACACAGTACAGTGCCGCACTTCACCCAGATGTTCCTCCACTCCCATGGGCCATTAACAGTACAGACAAGTACACTCGGTGTATCGGAATGCGAACACCTCGAATTGAAAAGCTCTCGAAACTCCCGCAGCTGCGTGGTGGTCTGAATCGAAAAATGTGAGAGCTGCTGATGAAGCCATGAACGGACGAGTCTTACGGGAAAATACCATAAGTGATTTCACGAACTGTGTACACGAGGGAAAACAAGAAGTTTATCAAATTCCTGGCTCGTTTATCCGCAGATCTCAGATACCTGGTGTACGTGTGTACATCTCTACTCTGTAATCCTGGTTCTCACAGTTTGTCAATGATAGGTAGGTGTGTACACAGTTGCCGCTACCGCATGTGCATCACTGGGTTTTACACATCTATTATCCAACGCACACGTAGGACTGCCATACTCCTGTTGGTAGGTAGGTACGTAACTAGAGGTGAGCACGACGAGCACCTATAAGTTTTCCGTATAGCCTGATCATCCGCCACCGGGTGTTGTTCACGATGCCCTTCTTCTACAATCTTTGTATGTACCTACGTTGGAAGAAGATTGCTGCATGAACTCGGAGTTGGTTGTGGAGGTACGTAGCGAGCCGCGTAACGATGGATGCTACTTAATTCTACGTTGCCACCACAAAGATTACCTATCGCTGGCTTTCTACCCATGCGTTTCCCACCCTTTTTTCTTGCTCTTTGCTGCCGCTGCTGCTGCTGCTGCTGCATCTTTATAACGTCTTCGTTCGATACGTTAAGAGGGTAATTCATTTCGTTTAATCGTCCAATTAATTCAGTTCTACTTCAATTACTATGCAATTTGGTTTTTAGTGTTCTTACTACGTGTACATTTTTATTCTCCTTCATTGTTGATTATTTGAAAATTCTTCTTCTTCTTCTTCGTTTTGGAGTAAAAATACGAGTATCTTCAAAGGGAGAGACGTGCATGTACGGTAGGCATGCATGATTATAGAAAGTAAATGCTCTCGGGACGACACCGTGTAAACATCCTGCAGCGCGTTCAATTGGAAATACCGTAGATATATGGATGTATGCATGCCTAAAAACCAACCGAGAATAAACATCGCTAAAGAAATTCCACTACCGCCATTCTGCCTTACGTTTCTTTCATTTTTTTTTTCTTCCTCTTTTCTTTTCAGCAGGTGTTACGTGCAGGTATGTCAACATAACAGAGCATACGAATATTAAACATTACACGATGTCAAATACCATACTACAACTAGCTGTTCTCAATTCCGTATACGATGTTATACCACGCGGTGTCTGTTATACCAGATTTTTATTTTTATTTTTGTTTTTACTCCGCATGAAAAATTCATTCAGTTATCAATTCTCGAAGTTCAAACTCCTCTGACATTTGAAATACTTGAAATTAATTTTACCGAGCCGATCACACATGAATATTTTTATTTTCCGTTTCCGAGATCGAATTTAAACAAAAAGGATGTATAAATTTGCGTGTAAATCGGAGCAGAAGAAAAACCTCCTTGATGAGATGAGGTATGGATGTATTGCTAGAAAGGCGTTTCGCAACCGGATGAACGACCGAGCGAACGATGTCTTTTAATGGTATGTCAGTTGAATATCGATGACACGCGTTGTCGTCACCTTTGAAAGCCTCGGACTGACTCTCGCAGAGGGAAACGATGAGACGCGACGAAGGTCTTTAATCGATTACTCTCGACGACACGTTTAGGTTATACTCTCTGGGTAGGTAATCGAGTCGTCAACGAATCATATTTGTACATTCATGTCCGATGAAATGTTGGCACGTTTGCTCGGGGTGCGGTTCGTCACGTTTCAACTGTTTAAATATAAAATCAGGTCGGGAAAATAAAATTGACCAGTTCCACAGCTCAAACTGTTGTCTGACAATTAACTGATTTGAACAGAATAAAACGCAACCGAAGTACCTTCGGTTATACTTCGATACTGTTCAGCGCCACGTCACATCTTTGGCGTGAAGATGTAGCGACAATGGTGATGTTTTTTTTATTTTTTATTTTGTCCAATCATCAAACTTCCAAATCGTTAGCGTTATTGAATATGAAATAATCTGACAACTTTGCTTCACAAGAGAGAGAGAGCAGCAAAAAGCCGGATTAAGCTAAATAAGAGGTATTATGCGCTCATACGATTGAACTCGTCGCCATAGGCAGAAGTAGGTACGTGATTGCAAAGTGACATCAAAGGCACTTATGTCAGTTCGTCTCCTCTCGTAGTTTATACGCTATAAAATATAATCTTTTATCGCATGCAATCAACTCCAATCGTATACGAACTCCAACCCAACAACATTTGTCAGCAATCATACGATACAAAATAATTCACGGTCGTTGAGAATATCTGCCCGTCAACTTACCAGGATGAAGTACAACGATCGATTAGGTCGTTTTTAATCGATGAGATGATATGATTGTTGAATTATTTTCACGACTTACCTGAAACAAAAAAAAGAAGCGAACAATTGTTTACTGAATCGATACAGACGAGATGATTCGATCGATCAATTCCCAACTTCGGAAGCCTGCTTAATACAAAAGGTACCACGGAGTTGTGTAACGAACTGCATGGAAGTTGCTCGCGCAGGTATATCATTCAAGAATAATAGCATAGGTTTGTGGAAAAAAACGACCGGACGCGATACGGAACTCTGCGTCTGTAAATGACAAGCATTTGAAAATCGGTACATTACGTAGGATACGCACTCTGAATGCGACGAGATCGTAAATTTGAATCGCGTATAATTCAAGGAAGTTTTCATAGTCATTGTGGTCGGAATGTCCCGATGCATGGGGACAACAATCATGCGTGAAACGGTAATTAATTACGCATAATTACCGTCGGTGCTCAGACATCCCGACAATGCGTGCTCCGCAATAAGTACTATTTTCGTCACATCGGAAGCGAGGTATAAAAAAAAACGAACGTGGGTAGGCACGAGTCGCAAAGGTGGGTGTAAGGAATGTCACGTTATCAAGGATCGAACATGCACACGTGGGAAGTGCACCTCCATCATCGATGCAGGCGAGTGTATGGGTGTTGGAAAACAGGTGAATTCCTCGACTCCAACGAGCATTCGGTTATCCTTATAATATGAAGCTTGTCGAGTTTCGTGGTGAAAATAAATGGAGCGTAAGTGAGTGGTGATGTGGCATTTTAGTCAACGTTAGTACCGGTGGAAACGGACTTTGACGAAAGTCAGCGAGTTTCCCACGTGAAATTGCACGCCTATTGTGCTTCAATGGCGAATCCACGAGTTCGTGCAACGCAACGAACGCCTCCCATAAGCAACGAGTCACGACAAAATGGTGAGTCTAGTGACTCCAGGTAGTCGGAGCATTTGCGTAATATCCCGGTCAAGAATCGTCAACGCAACGCGTGCATTGCTCGAAAAGTTCCGTCGTGAGGTGAGAAATGAAATCAAGACCGGGTGCCACGTGACTCTTTAATTCGAGTTATATCCCTCTGGAATTGATCCGGTCGTTAATCCAACTCCTGAATTCTGCCTACGTTTTCATTTTGTAAAATGTACCCCCCCCCCCTTCCCTTCTCCCTTTTTTTAACGCAGATTTTTTACAAGCGCACATTGAGTTCGTCGGACACGGAATCCGTGCTTCAGCAATTGGCACACGGACACTAGCGTGTAAAACGAGAAACGGTGTACTGAAAACGCGTGGTAAGTACGAAAGATGAGATGCGTTCGAAAGCAAAGTGAACGGGCACTGAAAGAAGTACAGTGGAGGGGATCGACCAAGGAGACAAGGCCGTTGTGAGGTCATGCTTTAAAAGTAAGGCAGCCGAAGAACGGTGCTTGTCGACGCCAAATACCGAGGAACGTGAAGCAGAGAAGAATTTAACACGGGAGAATGGCGGCCGGTCAATGGAAAGAAGAAAAACGGATTTCGACAAGGCGATTTCGGTAGCCGGGTGAAAAAAGCTGGTACTGTTAATTTCCACGCGTGTTCCATGGCGTCTTTGTATTTGTACAAACAATCGTTTTGGAATTGGCCAAATTGATTCAAATCGTTTTTAATTATCGCGTTCTCCTGCGGTGACTTACATTGTTTGTATGTTATGATAGTAAAAATTCGTTGAAATTATTCGTGTCGAACAAGTTTTAACGATGAATCACTCGTACGTACTCGGAGCGAAATGTGCGTGGAAAAATTTCGAGTTACGTTTTTGCAAGTCTCCATTTTACGCTAATCCTAAATGAGTGTTAATACGAAGAACACAATATTTGACGCGATTAGTTGAAAGTTGCAACTGAGGTGTAGATTACATCCGGTAGAAATTACAGGTTGTAATAATGACATTAACGATATTATAAATACATCGAAACGCTGCGAGAGAATCGAAAAGTACACGTTGTACCAGGTCGTCTAAATTTTTTCACGACATTTAAGGTTTTTTCAAATACTAAACAAGCATATTTCCAAGCAATACACGCAATAAATATAACAATATGTTCCGTACGTAGGTAGAAAAGAAATCACTTACTTTCTTTGAATCGATCTTCTCTACGAGGGATGCAAGATTTAAAAAAAAAACATGTAAGGTAGTGTCGATATTCCGTATATTGCTGAAATCTGAGTTACTAATTGATCAAAAAATAAAAATTTTCAGATTCGTTAGTAAAATTTCATGACATTTCACGACATTTAAGAATTTACAGGTATTCTCAGGACCTTAGACACCCTGTGTACGTATACCCTTAAACGTTTACTCAGGGTTAAACAGACGTCTGCATTACCGACTGTACTTTGCCTGAATCGAGGACATCGGTTGTTACGGCAGAATACGCGTCGCGTTGGTAAAAGCAGTCTGTGTGAACGGCTGCAGCTGCTTAGATCTAGCGGTATGTAACACTCGATCGAATCGGTAAATTCAGTTACCAGCCTAGGAAAAACCAGACTCACCTACCACGTTCAAATTTGTGCTTATCACACGCTGTTCGCGCAAATAGTGATTTGGTAAATTTTTGTATTTACTCGGAAATGGTAATAAGAGATTAAAAATCGGTCTTACTTGCTAATTAAGTTCGTAATTTGAATTGTCCGTTTTAAAATTGAAAAAATCACATCATTAATATCTTTATTTAAGAAAAATGCGGCAGATCTCGTATTCCGCATTGCAATCACTGTATACACGGTAAAGAAATAAATTCATCTTCGAATCAATATCACCTTACACAACGGCTGCAGAAGCAGAGTTACGTCAGGCCAAACTACCGCATTCTCGGTTCAATGTACCCCTATAAGTACGTACATGTATGCATGTAAACGGCTGCAGAAACGGGGATTGAATACGTAAGACGAAACCAAGAATCGCCTTATTGTTGTAACGACAATAGTATTCGGTCTGATGTACCTGCCGAGAATCGACTATAGAATACTACAGAGATCTCGAGTAGCGGAAACACAGATTATTATTATTATTATTATTATTATTATATTATGTGACACATTACACCGCCCGGCTTAGCGTGTTACAAGGTACGATAAATCGTTTCGATACACCGTTGAAAAAATCGTTATACATACGACGAATTCGTTCGTGAAATAATACACGTTGAAAGAAGAAGAGACACGTGAAATTCCTTTGACGCGATAAGAACTGACTTGTTTTGCAAAAAGCTCCGACATTCCTTCGCCATGGGAGAAGAGTGTAGGGAATTTTTTTATTTATATGTATAGAATATTGACAGTGTAAACGCAGTGATTATACCAATTGGAGTAAATCAATTTTCGTTCAAAATATGTGAGACCAAAATACACCCCAAGTTCTGAACCCGTTTGCCTCGCCACACTTGCACAGCCTGCACCGGTTAGCAAATGCATAGATTATTAGACGCTGAAAGTATTTTAACGATCTCGATGATAAAAGGAACTGGGCGCAGCCGATCTGCCTGCCTGCCTGCTTGCTTGCTTGCCAGGCGCGTTGCACGATAAATCTAATAGGCAAAACAATTACTGAACGGTTTCCGCAAACGCTTATTATATCAGTACCGGTACTTTATTTTATGTGATATAACCCATGCGTTGTAAAGAATTTTAGACTGGAATATTAAACGAGGTTTATATTAGCAAGGAAACATTGAACAGAAAAAATTAATCGCTATATTTGACAATTTCAAAATTACTTTTAAGAAGTGAAATTATCAAAGTATAAGCATGTTCTGATTTATTACGATTTCTCAAATTTATATCGAACACTCATAGTTACAATAACGTTACCGAATTAAACCTCGCACAAGGTTAGATGGTGAAGAATAACTTTGACCAGATGGATAAAATCTGATCGGTGACGGACAGTTTGACGAAAGAACTGAACATAATACGCATGATCAGATTTTCTGCAAGCTACGACACGATTTCCAGAGTTGTAGAAAAAGAAGAATAAGAAGAAGGGGGGAGAGACAAGTAAATCGTTGCGGAATGCAGCTAAGTATCCACCGTAGCTTGAGGTCACTCTACTTTCGAAACCTTGCAAGTGAATTTTCTTTTCTCTTCTTTTCTCTTCTTTCTTAGATCGCCATCGCCGCCATGCTGCACTGGTACGGAGGTGCCGCTTGGTTAGTCGGACTTATGGTAAGTCGAGATGTGCCGTAAGGCTCCATCGATTCCTCGAGGAGGACACATCGAAACACCCTGAAGCGCTGTCGTCTCTTCACTGTACATGCTGCAGAGAGCCTCACCGATTATGCACCGCACCGTGCATGGAATATCACAAAAAGAACATGACCCACGCGCGCAATCAGCTCGAGAGAGAGAGAGAGACGGAGAAAGAGAGAGGAGAGAGTGAACCTACACGTGTGTGACAAATAGCTGCTGACGCGTCTCACTCACTCCAAGCATATGTGCCTCGTCCTTCCACCGATGAAAAGTTCCACCTCAAATAGCTCGAACCTATCAGACCTACACGTCCTTCTTCGTCACTGGCGTAAGTAAGACGGCGTCGATAAGCGTAGAGGTTTTTTTCGTCTTTACAACCCTAGTGTTCCTGGGAGACTTTACCATCTTGCCCGTAAAATTGAATCACCTTCTCTTCCCTTCTCTTCTCTTCTCGTTCGGCTAATGACGAAGAAGAACCGGCGGGTTCTCGGATTTACGATTTCATCTCCGTTTCACGAACCAAATTAATTACCGTGTATACAATACGTGCGAGTATATAGAAAAGGGTATAAGGGGTTCACTTATTGTCGGTTCGAGTAGATTACACGTAATGAAAACTTTCCTTTTATGATAGTGTTTTATTTTAAAAGGTCGAAATATCCGAATGATTTACCGTCATACGCATATTATATACCCTCAGCCGGAATATCACTCGAGGATATATCAGCGCGACTATAAAAAGATTCGTTAACGTATCGGTGTGGTGATGAATACCTATATATTACACGTATGTATACGAACAAGCACCGGCACCCACATCGTCCTTCGCGCATTAATTGACTTGTTTGCCGTATACCTGCAGCACAAGCAGCAACGGCACTAACATTGCAGCAGCGTAAAACTGCGCGGCATGAATAAAGTATCGCCAATGGTGCAGGTATATAAGTACGCATAAGTGTGTGTATGAGTCATTAACAGCGTGGGATTTATATCGTTGTAAGCGAAATCTCCGACTATCGAAATGAATAAAAAATTTATATATATATACATACTTATACACGGGTAATTTGAATTAACAGCTTCAGCGGATGTTTCATAGAAAAGAAGATTGATAAAACGAGTTTGGAAGAGAAGAGAGAAAAAATAGCCGCGTTAATTGGATTCAGGGTTTCACCGAAATACCGGTTAGGTTAAAATTCAAAAATTTGTTAGCAAGGTGACACTGCACGCAGACAAATAGCAGACGGCGAAGACCTTTCCATCGACGAAAGAACCAACCGAGGGACGTAAGGACCGACAGACGACGCCACTCGTGACTCAGACCGGTGGAATTCGGCCTGCATCCTGCAGCCTGGGGTCGGTTCTGCGTTGCACAGGTTCCTTCTCGCAAGTAAGGTCCTCGCTCGTCGCAGGAAACTCCATATACATATATATATATATATACGCATATACGTGTATGTACGTAGGGAGGATCACATACGCGTGGAAATTGACGGAGATTGATAAAATGCGAGCATGCTGACGGGTTTCCGAATCGTCCGTGTGTTGAAGCATCGCGTTCGTAACGATTAACAATGTCTACATACCAAGGGGAACGAAATGAAGGCTTATCTACAACACGCGAGGATTTCGAGGTGGTTGTGTCGTTATCTCGAATCCTTAGAAACTCGTCTTTGGCACGCATGCGAGTATCGTGTTACGGAAAGAAGGGGTATCCATCCTTTGGGTGAAACTTCGAATACATATCTCCGCTCCCAATTATTGTGGGTATGTGGAAATTTGCGTACCTGATTTAGACTGTCGAGGATTCCAGAATTCGTCGTATTGTTGTGATGTGGCGACGAGTGACTCGTTGAATTCAACGATGGATTGCCGGTGTTCCTTTCAATACCACCAGCACCGCTATTGCCGTCATTCCGTTCCATATCAACGAGGATATCGTCACCCGACGTGATCAAGTAATACTTTTTCAATTTCACTAGCTACGTTCGAAGCTCAATCAACTCCGGAGCACTTCACTGCATCCGTTTAATCTGGATAAATAATCCCCGGATACGTGTATCCTGAAAGTTTGTCAAACGCGACAGGTCATTGCGAAAATGCTGCACGTCACGTCTCACGGTGAAGAACCACGCTGAGCTATTCAATTTTACGACCTCCTAAACGCCCCTTGGTTATGAAAATTGAGAGCTCATCACTTTCGACGATTGAGAAATTGGCTGTATTTCAATGTACGGCTACTCGACAAGGACGAAATCGTTAAATTTACTCCTGACTCCGGTCGTTGGCAGAAACTGAACGACGTTCAGCGTTTCTCACTCTCTCGTTAAAACCGACGTAAAACTAGTTGCATGCTCCAACCACACAACGCTAACTCCAATATTTCACCATTCTTCTCGTCAGTCCGTTCCGTCTATCTACCGATTCTTCGGGAAAAGACTGAAATTCCCATCAACGTGAATATCGTCGAATCCACGCCTCACCTTTCTACACGCCAATGATGATAATAAAACATGCCGTGAATTCCACTGGCGCGTTACGCGGTTTAGTGCGTAAGTCACGCCACGAGTCTACTACACAGCATCCATGATATTTCTCTCCCGACAAAATCACCTGTAGTAGTTTCCAATACAGGTAGTAAGTCTAGGCAACGACCAACACCTGTACCTCTTGTATCCACCTTTTCGCTCGCGTAAGTGAGCAGGTACCTGGCTTTGGTGATAGGATTCAACAGCCGTTTTCACGTTTTTTACTATCCCTGTTCGTTTTTACACCAGGTTAAATCTTCAGTCTTCTTTACTGCAATTATCGCAACTGCTTCACTGCGTACGTTCACTCGGTAGGTGGATTTATAGAGCGTAACAGTGACAGGAGATTGCGACGTTTGACCATTGGAATGAACGCGTGCCAAACAACAACAACAACAACAACAAGGAAATGTCTAACCGGAACAAGAGCTTTTCCTTCCCTGCCTTCGCAGCCGATGATAAATGCGCGAAAACTTTATCACTGCACCTTTCAACAGCACAATACAAACAAACTTGCAACACACCAGTAACCGGGTGTGCTTGTTAACATGATGCAAACTAGCAATGGACTCGATTGTCTTTTCAGATCCAACGCGCTATCGAAACCCGAGTATCGAAGAGACGACTCGAGCCGTGGGTCGTTGTTGTTGAAAAATCGGTCTAATCCCGAACGAATACGATAAAATCGAGGAATATATCCGGACCGATCCTTCTCGTAAGACCTGGCAACGCTGCCGCCAGCCAGAGGAACCGTCCATGCACTCCGGAGTAGAAGGTTTGATGCTAGTTGAGAGGCTGGAGGCCGACACCGGTTTACTGAGGCCACCGAGGGCCTGGCACGAGGTCTTTCCACTTCACGAGCCTCCAGGTAGAGGCCGGCACAGAACGGTTGCCGATCAACGGTCGGGGGAGATCGTATTTCGAGTTTTACTACGAGAGAAGGAGGAGGATTCAGAGGAGGACGAGGAGAACCGTAGGTACCTACCTACGTATAGGTATACACCAAAGTACGACGAACCGAACCGGTCGTAGATTTGTTTCTGAATTCACGGTCACTCTCGGGAAATACTACACGCTCTGCAGAGCGGGAGAAAGGAGGTCCTCTGTATGGTTTACTCTTCCTGGTCCCGGTCTCTTCCCTCTCTCTGATTTGTGGTTTACGCGTTACGCACTCCACGAAATTACACGCCTTTATGGTTACAGTATTACACATGCCCAATTTTACTACTCTCCGTCCGTTAGGGTACAGACAATTACCATTCACGTATACCTCTGATCCACTCAGCGTTCATTACTGCTTGTGTATTACGCCGTATGGGATATACGTAACGATTTTCACACATCCACGAAACAGAGTTCCTCTCGTCCACGCGACGTTAAAACGCTGTACTTTATTTACGGTACGAGTTTATACCTTACACGGGTTAATAATATACCACCCTCAGCTCCTTCGCTTTTATTATCCGGCTTAAGGTGAAATTTTTCAACAGTCTGACTATAGTTTTAAATAGCACGAAACACCGCCGGTAGCCGGTATTATAAGTGCCGTAGAACTTACGTCGTATACACAATTAGTGCATCGGTTTCGTATTTCACAAAAGTTGCGACACGATACGATCGAGTTTCAAAAATTCCAAATCACCGCTAGCCGGATCCGAGATTCCATCGCTTCTTGTTGTTCGAGCACACAGTAATTATATCGACTGCACTCGTCGTACGCGCTTGGTAAAAATAAGGCGAGTCATATTTCGTACGGAGCTTAGAAGTTCAGACACGATAACGCGTCTACTTGGCAGGTTGTTGTGGAAAATTCCGCGTGATCACAATTTTTTTTTAAATTTTTTTCTCTCTCTTTCGAAAACAAATCTATTTACACATATACTTTTCGCGTAAGTCAGGTAGGAGATGAAGACCCTTCGCGCAGGTTCAGCTTCCGCCTGACTCCTGAGGTCCTACAGGTAGCACATTTATTCTACCTTGACTCCGCCCTAACCCGGCCAAGTTGCGCGCAAAGGTTCACCCGCACGACGAGCCCTTTTCTCTTCAAAGAGTTACCGCGCAGTTGCCGGTGGTTCGTGAAATATCATTTGTGAAATTTGAGGCGATAAAAATGAATGGCAACAAGAGAAGAGAACGTTTCAACGACTGCTTGTGCAAATTTCGCTAGATAATTGGTGAAATTTTGCAGTCACTCCAGAACCAAATTCATACAAGTATTTCACGACAGGTTTTACAGAGAGAAAGAGAAAGAGAGAGAGAGAGAGAGACAGAGAAAGCAAAAAAGACACCTGAGGGAAGCAGAAGACGGTCATGCTTGAATGACAGAAGATGGAGGTTAACGGCAACGCAGTGCGGCAGTAGCGGAACAAAAGTCATTTTCAGATTAAACCATAGAACCGCTTTACTCTCTCGCTAAATTTCCTCTTCCACTGGTCTTTTTGAGGTGTCTGGTTTCTTTACCCGTAAATGTGAGCCTCATAATGCAGTGTACTGCACGCAAATAAATAAGAACGGTTAATCACTGCATCCTGACAATAATTACCAATCTTTCGAGATTTAGTAAATTACAATCTCGGGCAAAAGAAAGTGCATCAAGGAATCAGCGGGTGAGACGATAAACGTCGGAGTCTCATAATTTTCGAGCCAAAAGAAATAATTGAAATTAGGTGAATAATCGAGCACTCTTAATGAAGAAGACACGGTCGTTTCTGACGCGTCGACCCTGAGCCTTATCCAGTATCCACTAAATTCAAGCGTGAGTGTGTGGCTGGAAATGGACCGCATATGGGTAGCTTACTTCTCTCCTGATGCTGGTTCAGTGAAACGGAGAGGCCGGTCGGACGGGTTTGGAGCCCTTTAAATTTTAAAAAGTTCGGCAATTCGAGTGAACAGGATATACGCCATTCGTCCCTTGTCTTTCTGTTCCTGCTGCGGTTATCTTGACGGTTTTTCTGATTCGCTCGAGCTCCATTCCCGACACAATTTAGGTCAAAACGTATAAAACCAAACCGAAGGAATGACGCAGAGGTATTGATTCGCCTGTACGATAAATCGCGCGATAATTCATCCGAGTTGCATTTTTTTTTTTTTTTACTTCCACTTTTCTTCAATGCATAGTTACAGATAATTGCTGCTGTTTAAATTTTACGACTGACGTATAACATAATAGCGCGACCGAAGCGTCGTGAAATACTCCCAATCTGTAATTCCTGCACGGATTATACCGATGCAACTGCTTATACTTCTCCAGTCAGCAGCTGAAGCGGGCAACGCGTGTTTCTTGGTTTTATTTTCATTTTTTACACCCGACAGTATAGGTGTGTGTATAAATGTACATATATTTCAACGTTATCGAAGACGAGGGATCAAGCCGAGTTTCGAACGGAACAAAACAGGAATAAAATCAACGAGTCGTGGCATAGACTGTCCGCGAGGAGAAGGGTCGACTGAAAAGTGACTTAATTCCAGAACCAGCGTAGTTCACTCGTAGCCATATATTTTTCACACACATACAGGCACCGTCAATTCTGCAGCAGACGATAAGATGGCTTGCTCGTTTCAAGATAGACGGCCCAACAATGAGAGTATAATAAAATAAGCATAAGTCGATCCGATGTTAATAAAACGCATGTGTGAACCAACACGTGTTCAAAATCACCGGGCACGTTGCAATCTCATTGCAAGAGTATTTTCAGATGGTGAGTAAAGAAGTATGTATATTGTACATATTATACAGATAAATAAAAGGGGGAAAGGCGGTGGAACGCGGTTCGGAACACAGCGCATATCTCTTCAATTACCGTGCCTCGTGTACCTGCGTGTACAATACTGTACATATATGTATACCTGTGTATGCAAGGCTTGAGCATAGTCCACGTATCCCTGAGAGTTTAACATTTTTGTTCGCAATTTTACGCTACTCTACCGTGCAATTACTCAAACTAGAAAAATTTCCCCGTAAAAATAGGAAAATGAATATTTTTCGAAGAACTTGTAACAACAATTCGACACTGCAAACGCACGACACACACTGAAAAATATCGAACTACGAAATATGGGTCATGTGGTGCAGATGGCAATGGTACCTATCGTTGCCCAGCAGAGAGTATTGATGCGGTGCCATACATCAGCGAGTATGATATGTTTGTGTGTGTGTGTGGGTGTGTGTAATCACCGTATACGTATACCTTACGTATGGCACATCATGCTAGAAAATGCGCAACGCTGCAGCGGATCAGTTCAAATACCGCAGCTGCACAGCTAGCTGTCCGCTTTGCCCGCAAATATTTTACGATAGGTAATTGCTACCTTCGTTGCATTGCCATAATACCTATACCCCCACTAGCAGGTATGATCTCAACGAAAGGCCGGGCTCGCGGTGTAGAGTGTAGCGGTGATTGGTACTATTCGATCGATTTCTCACTTCTTTTTCTTATTCTTAACCATCGGAATGGCACATTAACGGCTACCGTCGGAGAACACTGACAGCGTTCTCAAGCCACTGGTTTGTGCAGAATTTAAAACAAGCGTATAGGAATTCTCAAATGTAATTGACGATGGTCTATTTGCGGTGGGATGCCAAGGGTGATCGCTCACAGATAGAGAGAGAGAGAGGGAGGGAGAGTTAAACACTAAGCGCGGTACGCGAAGAAAAAAATGTTACACTGGGGCAAAAGATGAGAAATTGATGTGAGAGGCGTGGCCGGGTGGTCGTGAAGAAGCTACCAAAGGAAGCATTAGAGCGAGAAAGATCCTGGCAGCAGTCGAAGCGAGGCACAAATGGGTTGAAAATTGATGATATACGAAGTTGAGGAGGTAGAGGAAGACAGGCGCGAATGTCGTAACATGACCTTGGGAAGGGTCGGTCGAGAGTCTCGAGGAAAGAGAGTATCGTCGGAATTATAAAAGGTGTTTCAACTCTCGTCCCGAATCCCGAAAGCAACGACCTTTTCCTTATATACCGACAACAACGTCCTCGAGGTCCGTGACACAGAGTTATACACGGCTTAGGGCTAAGGTCGTTCAATATTTATAAGAGAAACCGCGTGGCGGGGGTCGAAGAGAGTGCAGGGTACAAACCCGGAGGACATGTCCCATGCGCACGAGACTAAATATGCGTTCGTTCTCTCCGTCTCTTTCTTCTTCTTCTTCTTCTTCTTCTTCTTCTTCTTCTTCTTCTTCTTCCTCCTCCTCTTCTTCTTCATCTTTATCTTCCTCTTCTTCGTCTTACTCGCCCATAGAGTGGAGAACGAGTAATGGCATGCTGCAGAGGAGGGCGGAGGTGAAGGAATGCAGTTGGACTGCACTCGAGTGAACACCATTCTACACTTGCACGCGCCTCTTACGCCAGCCCGTCCTCCTCTTCTTCTTCGTCGTTCTCTTCTTCGTCCTCTGCTTCGCCTCCTCGACCGTTCCGTCTACTTCTTAGGTAGTTCCAGAAGTAAAGGTAGAAGAAAGAAGAACGCTTCAAGGCCTGCACGTATGTGCTTTCAAGTGGGCACAGGCAGTAGACGAGGGCGTTGGAACTCGCTGATTAGCAAGAGTTGCGTACAATGCACCCCACTGTTCCTATCCTGATTCCCTCTTTCAGGACAAGAAACGCATTTCTACCTCACTATTCTGCGCCTCCGCTTAATGTCGGATGTGAAGAAAACGGTGGGACAGGGGTAATTTACGAAAACGACGAAAAATTAATGTCAAGAATTTTACGTCCCGGAGATCGTGTCGTTTATCGAATTCGCCTGAATGCGTAATAACATTTGTAATCCATTCGGTAGGTACGAACAGGTATGCATGGTCTCCAGCAGTTTTCAACGTCATTGTCATTTCATCGTTCGCTCTCCCTTTCTCTGGATTTTCTGACTCTGTAGAGGGATTTAAGATTCAGCTTCGTGTAAAGAAGGAGGAAAGGACGATGATATGACCGAGGAATAATAACGAGATTTCGACGAAGAATACCGAGTCCGCAGCAACGCGATCGACGTCAGTCTACGTTTCTCTTCTTTATACATATAATATATATTCTGTGGGCGAACGTACCGCGGCTGCTCTGTTGCTGGTGCAGACCAATGAATGAAATACGCGCAGACGGAAGTGACGAGCAACATAAAAGCGAGAGGTTAATTCTTCTTCCCAAGAAGTATTTCCCATTTTTTAACAGATGATGATAGAATGGAATGTGGAAATTGAAGAATAAAGAGGCGCTAAATTGTCACTTTCGTTTTTCACGATTGAAAATCAGAGAGACAGAATGAACTTATCCTGACTTTCGATCGTTTTGATCTTTACCTTGGGATTCGATCAATAAGTGCGTTTCAAGAGTTAATTTTCTTCAAGTAAATGTGTGTCTGAGGGAAAATTTCACGCTTTGAGCACGTCAGTTTCTTCCGTCATTTAACTATAATCGAGAAAAGTAGGAGAGCGCAATGTCAAGGCCGGACATTCATTGTCTCGACACCCTCTCGTGGGAACGCGGCTCTTTGTTTAAGTCAAAGCAGTACCGAAGGGCGTGAAGTGTGGCAGTTGGTTAAAGAAAGAAGGTGGTCGTAGAGTTTATGAGAGCGGAAATGCAATTTGCAACTTTTTTCAAATGCGCTGAACAAAAGAATAAACGCTGCAATTACTCGAAGAATTATACATCCGTTCTTGTACGGTGATATTATTCGCTTATTCTTGTACACAATAATTATACTAAAGTGTCATATGGTGCGGGGTTGCGAAAGAGTCGCTTAGCAAAAACCAGAAACATAATATTCGCGTCAAAATTTTCTTTGCACCTTAGATACTTGGCAAATCTTCATCACCAAACATCAATTTAAACTTATAGATAAATATGGAACGTATAAATGTCAGAGAATTTTTGCTCTTGAATAAAACAGGTTCCCGATCTAAAGCTTATACGCATGCCTGCGGCGTGACGAATATACGGGCCGTTAAATACGTTCGGTAAAAAAAAGTCTCAAGAATGCTTCGGTTCGATTAGGATCGTGAGAATCGTCCGTATTTAAACAAAAACATAAGAAAAACAAAATTTTGTCGTCATTTTTTTCTTTTCCAATGATTAAGTCGTCGCGTGTGAATCGGCGAATCATTTTTTAATGTCATGAAAAAAAAAGTAGAGAAAACTACCGAATTTTCTTCGTCAGCTGCACGAGTCCCAATAACTTGCAACGGGATAATGATTTTTCAAACTAGCTCGACAAACTTCTTTCTTTATCCGCAGGACAGGTACCTCTACGTATAATATAATAATGTTAAGAGCCTAAGCAAAAATGAAAGAGACTAAAAGAGATCAGCAGGAAAATAGTAACGCTAACGCACTTCTGTTGGAACATGCAATGGGCGTACACGATACATGCGAAGTAACAGCTCTCGCGTAACTATATCTTCATATACATACAGAAAGACACATGCCGCAGAGTAAACGAACGAACGAACGTAACGCGAGAATAACAGATTAGCGTAAATTATCAGTAAATGCTTTTGGGCGTATTCGAAGCCGACGGTGACGAAGCGAACCGTAAAACGCGATCATCCCATTCCAATTATTAAAATATTAAACAGCACGACACGGAAATTTACATTCCCGAATAAATAGTTACGAAACAAGAGAAATGAAATGTAAATTCAGCACCGATCCCTGATTAATGCTATTTCAGAATGAAGTGGAAATTATTTGTTTGATTGCAGGTCTCTTTGTTCTTTGTTGTAATAAAAAACCTTGACAGCAATTCTCAGCCGTCAAGTTCAATATCCGATATTCTACAATTGATTATATTTAAAATTTAATTTACCCTGTGCCTGCGCCGGTTTCTCCTGGTGCTTCCACCTCCACCCAAGAGGAAGTCGTCTCGCGGAAGATGGGGAGGACCGCCGTAAGTCTTGCTGGTGGTTGATCGTCGTTTATTCGAAGTACGAGCGGTTGATTTTTTCTTTGAAGTGCGTTTGTTTCTAGTTCGAAAGATTTTTCGAAAAATTTTCATCTCGTTCCGATCGTCCGTACTATTTTAATACTATCGACAGTTTTAACACCGAATTTGATTTTCTTTCCGCGGCGTGACAACGTGATTCAAATTATAAATTTACGACGAGATGTCATAATTAGCATTTGAACCGTTACCAACAACAACAATAACAACAGCAGCAAGAATATTTAAGAAAGTAAAAAACGATATATAGGAAGATAAAAAGACGCTGCTCTTCTTTTCAAACCGCCATCTTTAGCTCGTAGAGGTAAACTGCGTGTAGAAAAATGACCAGTTCGCGTTCGTCGAGGCTTCCCGACTAAATTCCTGCAACCGATAATCGAATGGGGCGCGAACGAACGGTCTACGTATGAACATGAACCAACGGGGGCGGATCCATAGCTGTTATCTGTCTCTTCGTACGGCGACTATTGCATTCGTTCCGAACATTTATTTACACATACGCGTGTACGTATATATATTTACACACGTTAATGCCTTATTCTAATTCAATGGCGCCGACGCGACGGGCTGGTTCAACTATTTCTAGTGCAGCACCATAATCCCGTCTTAAGTACGCATACCTGCAACGATGCAACGTGCAGAAATCTAGTATACACGTAATTGATTAATCCTGAAGCGATCGAGCTTCGCCACTTCCTCATACGCCCATAATTCCATCGTTGCATGAAGCGCGTACGCGTGGATTCAAGAATTACCGATGCATAACTTATTCGGTGTACATGATCTTCGATTAACGTGCGTGCGATACTTTAATAAAATTATTGTACGGTAATAACAATTTCTTACTTGTCGTGTTTCTGTGTGTTTCGAGTTGCTTTTACAATTCTTCGTATTATCGACATTTGATTTGAAAATATTCATTTCTTTAGTCACGATTTTTGGGGAAAACAATGTATACAAAAACTACAACGATAACAGACAAACAGTTGTTTTGTAAAATTCGCGCGTCGTACAATCGTCGTATAGACGGTACAGGGAAACTTGGAGAATTGGATTATAGTTGTTGAAGCCCTTCGTCTCTTATACCTACTCGCGTGTCTGCGTCTATGTATACATACTAGACCTATGTATTTACTCCGTTAACCACAGACTCCACAGTTAAAGTTAATACCAAGCGGTTCTTAACAGCGGGAAAGTATGCGGTACCTTATTGAAAATCGTAACTCGTTACGCATGTGAGATTTGAAATAATAAGCGAAAGAAAGAAACTACCATATTATTTTAAGTGGCTTTTAACATTTTTATACCCCTCTCTGAGAAACAAATGTTATTCTACGTACGTATTTCAAACAGTCTTGCATAATGCGGTACATTATTAGTATAATAAATTGACGGAGAAAATGATTTGAGGTGATATTTGGGACACGCGTTTAATAGATGAATCACGGACACACCCCGATTAAAGAATGAAAGACAAAAATAACTGTCTAACATTAAATCCGTGTTCGGTCTCAGACCTTTTATTTCTTTTTATTTATTCTAATCTAACGTCACACTTTCCGACTTTGTTAACCGTGGATCATACAGCGAACTGATCTTTGTGATATACTTTAACTATATCAGATTGGACCATTAAGGAGGATTTGAACGAACTTGTGTCGGGGTAGATCTATGCATACAGATGCAATATTATCAGAGACATCTTTTAGGTGAATACAACCATCGACCTCCGTTGCAGATTTCCACTTGCTCTATAGTGGTAAGCCAAGCTCGAGCAACGGTGAGTGGTAAGTACAGAAACGGGGAACGAAAGGAGGAACTCGGTACTCGGTAAGTAGGTGGAAAGCTGTATCGACTACGCGGTCGATAAGCTGTGCTTTCAAGCTATTTCACATTCGGATACGTGTAGTACGTGTTACACACGTGCCATTAATAACAACCAGAAACTACTACGAGGGTATCGAGTTGCACGTACACGAATGAAAAGCATTTCGTGATTAAAATACAGTCCTTGAAACTAGCAAGCAGTATAAAATTTCGTCCATCTATAGTTGCATTTTCGACATTTTACTCCAGCCTTCAACATTGGCAAGTAACATTTTATTTTCCAGTTCCTGAAATAACTGAAAGAAAAAAAAAAAAAAAAAACAATTCATCAACCACATCAACAACCGTGAAATCATTCCCACAATCCGCATGTTTCCAATGAAATTCAAAGCCAATCCCATGACCCTGCAATGTCCAAAACGCATCTGCACTCGAACGTGAATGAGAAAAATGAATGTCTTCAAATAGATTGTAACGTCTCGACGATGATCGATCATGATCATAGTCACCTATACTTGTACCGATAGAATTTGACAAAGGTAGGAATAGTGTATACTAACCGGTTCGTCGACGGGCTCGTCAAGCACCTCGAGAATGGGGTCGGACGCAGCGGAGATGACGTTGGGGTGCGCGTAGGACGCCCTTTGATTCGGGGGCGGTGGAGGTGGCGGCGACGACGAGGGTGCAGGAGACACTGAGTGGCCCCGATGAGGCTCGGAGAATCCCACAACGCTGCTGCACCTCCTGGACTCGACTTCTGCGCTGAAGAAGAAAAGTTTTCTATAAGTATAATTAAACTCGCGAGATTATCCCACCATTCGTCGATTCGTTGATGATCGAATTTAATGATCGTTAAATACGCGATTTTTTGGGTGACAAGTGATCATTGACACGCAAGATAGAGAGACGAGGGAGACTTTTTTCCCTGCATGGAGTGCAGGAGCAAAAGTTAAAGCAAAGTTGATGATTGCTTGCACTGCAAGTTTCAGGGTTTAGTTTGTTGTTAGTCAAACAACGAAATGGTAGAACACGTGTTGACACAACGTCGAAACGAAGACCAAGAAATGATCATCGCCACAACATCGATTGAGCTGATAGTATGTACCGAGTATACACCAATGCCGCTTCACATTTGTATAGAATTTTCTTTTGCACTTATATGTAGCACTATCAAATCACTGTCGGTTTACCAAAGTGGCACGTTTGAGTTCAAGTTGCACCTGCACTTTTTACTTACAATTAGCACCATCAAACAAACTTACGACGAGCCCCAGCGAGTTGATCGTGTTTAACTACCCCTTCGGTGCGGCAGCGATAACGAATAATTTACCAAAAGGTATAAGTTGGGGAGAGAGAAATCATCCTCGTATTCGGTATCAGTGGAATTGACTCCAAAGAGTGGGTCAAGACTATCAATCCTACCGATTATCTGTCTTTTTGATTTTCGAAAGACAAAGTTCAAGGAGTAATCCGAACCGCGAGTATTCATAACATTTCAATTCATCGGGATTGTTATCTATCATCATCACAACTCAATGTTTCCATTTCAACGTAAGTGCAGTTCGGTGACGATTGTTTGAAGGAAGTGTTTTCTTAAAAAAGGCGAAATTTCACTTTCGCTTTTTCCCCTCAACATCACCTCCCGAAGTCATTGCAGACGTGGTACTTTTTCATCTTTCGATGCATCGTATAATGCGTGCCTACTTATCATCATTGAGGTCAACCGGTGGACCTTGAATGTCCAAATATATCGTTGGGCCTTGGGATTATCGATCGAGGGTCAAAAAAAGGAACCTTTACATAACGAGATGTCAGGACGCGTGACCACGTGACCGGGTGACCTTAGCACTACGCAACTCACAAACTATTCATAGAACACGATCACTATAAGTGTCTCAGTTAGATTAAAATATGATGAAAGTTTTATGAGGTTGTGGTTCATACAACACAATCACAAAACTTGGTAAAACATACGCTAATTTAATCATTTTCGGTAAGAGGTATGAATAGGTCGTGGTTTTATCTTCTTGTCAGTTCGTTTTACGAGTATTTACTATAAAACTTTGAATCAGGATTTTCGGTATAAAACTATACTCGACATTGCTCATCATTTACACGATATCATGAAATTTATGATTCCGTTGAATTTCTCTGTTATTCCGTACCATTCAAATATTTAAATTTCCCGTTACTTGGATATTAACATTGAAATATTTTTATTCGACGAGATAAAGTGATCAACGATATTTTTTTTAACACGACCCATGTACATACATACGTAAGAGACAACCTGTAAATATGATCCTTTAGAGAAAAACGAAATGCATGACGCGACAAAGGATTGAAGAATAACGATTCAAATTCTGCAGACTGAATGAAATACTGTTCAAATATGCCTAATTTCCAGAATACCCAAGACCCGAAGTCGTTGTACAAACAAAGCGACGAAGTTAATAAGGAAGAAAAAATGAACGGAGTAGACGAAACGGTTGAGCAACTGCTCATACCTCATAATCGAGATTCGCCATCAGCGAGTCTGAAAGAAGGTAGAAAACTGTACCAGTACATCGCGACGGGAGTAGGTCAGTTTATGATGATAAATATAAAAAAGATGACAAACTAACAATTCGATATAAAGTTATATGCCGGCCTCGATAGAAAGATAACCTGATGAAATGAATTTTCGAACATATAGCTGGACTGCCGGCACTCCAACTGGGCATCGTCCTTGGTTGGACATCACCAATGCTGCCTTATCTGACCTCGAAGGATTCGTTCGTGGTCGTTAACGAGGATCAGAGTTCGTGGATAACGTCGTTGGCGGCGTTGGGTGCGTTCCTGGGTGCACTTCCGGCTGGTAAATTGGCGGACTACATAGGTCGTCGAAGGTCAATACTGACCGTCAGCATCCCGTTCCTCGCCTCTTGGATGATGATCATACTGGCTAAGGACATATGGGGAATATACACGGGTAGATTATTCGCCGGAATTGGTTGCGGTTCGATTTGCGTGTTGTCGCTGATGTACGTCGGCGAGATAGCCGAGACCTCGGTAAGGGGTCCGCTATCGTCGTCCTTCGCGATCCTGATCGCCTGCGGCATCCTCTACGCCTACGCGGCTGGCGCGGTCCTGAGTTACCGGGCGTTCGCCGGTTCCTGCGGCCTGTTGATCCTCCTCTTCTTCGTCCTTTCGCCCTTCCTGACCGAGTCACCGACGTGGCTGCTGCGCCAGGGACGGAAGATCGAGGCCAACGAGGCACTGCTTAGACTGCGAGGACCCGACTTCGACACTGAATCGGAAGTGGCCTGTCTCCAGTTTCACCGGCAGTCGAAGCAGGGTGGAATCAGGGATTTGGTGGGAACTCGGGCGGGAAGAAAGGCGATGACGGCGTGTCTGGGTCTGATGTTCTTCCAGCAGTTGTCCGGCATCGATGCTGTCCTCTCCTACACCGTCCTGATATTCCAAATGGCTGGTAGCTCGATCGAGCCGTTTATAGCCACGGTTGTGATCGGCATCGTCGAGGTCGTCATGTCCGTTTTAGTCGCGCTAATAATCGACAGAGTCGGTCGAAGACCGCTGCTCATTGTCTCCGCGGCCATGATGGCGATCAGCCTTGGCGCCCTCGGGTACTACTTCAAGATGAAAAGCTCCGGGTGGGACGTAACCGGCGTCGGATGGATACCACTGGTCTCCTTGACCCTCTACGTCGTCATGTTCTCCGTAGGTTACGGATCCATACCTTGGACGATGATCAGCGAGCTTTTCCCCCCTGAAACAAAGGGTGCGGCGAGCAGTATTTCTCTCTGCGTTAACTGGGCCCTGGTATTCGCCGTCACGAAACTCTTTCCTACGATGATGACGCATCTCGGGGAGAGTACGACCTTCTGGATTTTTGGCAGCTTCATGGCGCTCGCTAGTGTATTTTCAATCCTGTTCGTTCCTGAGACCAAGGGAAAGTCCTTGGAGGAAATTCAGAGCAAACTCGAGAGGGGACGTGGCAGGATTTCTCGTCCTGACGTTAATATGGGAGTGAACGTGTGATATTGAATTTTTTGGGCGAGAATCAGATCGCGGAGAATTGGAATGATTACGACGAACACGAACGAGATTCTCAATCCTGTCGACATCACGCTGGAATGCTATTCAATTGCTTCTTATTCTATGTAATATCATGGGTGTCCATGAGTGCAGTTTTCTTCAAGTGCAATTAGGTAAAAAGTCAAGTGCATAGACTTGCTGTTTATAAATATAAACTATTTTATGATACGATATTCAAGATTAGCCGTTGTCTTTCGTAATTTCCGTATAGCCTAACAAAATGTTCAAGCGATAGAAGATACCAACAATGAATATTATAATAAATTTAATATTTTCTTCATATTTCGATCGTTATTTTTAACAATCACCTATAGTAGAATATACATATAGTAACGATAATAAAAAAATTTCCGCTGAAATGATGAGAAGGTGTAAAGAGAAACAAACGTCGATGGTGCAGTAAATTCCAGGGCGTTATAATAAATTCGCGTATATGCAGACGTAATTGAGTTACGTGCAAGTCGGTGAGCGGTTTAGAAGTGTTTCTCCTAAGGCTTTGCAGGGCATGCAATATGACACTACCTTGTTGAAAAACAAAACGTGACACATGCAAAAAGACTTAGCTTTACAGCCCTTCGATCGTTTTATAACAATATGTAATCAAGCATTTTTTCTCTATCCTATTTATTTCGTCAGAAGAACGGTCAACTGTTTGCAAATTCGCAACGTAAAATGACTGAAAGTAATGATTTTAAAGACTGTAGCGATTGATCGTAGAAAGTGAGGAATGTTTTCTCTCGACCTTATCTCGGTATACATATACAGTTTTCGGTATGTTTAGGTCGAATCAAAGAATTCCGAATTTTTACGTTTCAACCTTTCTCAGAAAACTGTAAAGATTTTTTATTATCGTCAAGGCGCCAATTAGATTACAAAGAAATATACATTTACCAATAGATATAGGCAGCACTTACAATTAATTACTATCAACCTCATTATATGTGAGGTGAAGCTTTCATGAGAAAGAGTTCCAGATTAAAAAAGAGACATCAAACTCGGTGATTATTCGTTAAAAATCCAAATCATATACATGGAATGTATATTTCTTTGTAATCTTGTTGTTGCTCTAACGATAATAAAATGTCTATGTAGTTTTCTACGGAGGGTCGAAACGTAAAATTTTCGACTTCTTTGAATCGACCTAAACTCACCGGCAACTATGCACATTGATTGTAGAGAATCGAGCCCAAGCCAAAGGGTAACAGGTTTTATTTCACCAGCACGTTAGACGCGAGGTTTTTGAAACTCACCAAAGGGTATGAGGCGAAGATTGGGGGGATTGCGAGGTCGAGGGTGGTCCCCTGGGTCCCGGTGGGCCAAGGCAGTACAACGCGTTCAAAGGCACGAAGTAACCCAGCTGGGCAGGAAGTGGAAGAGTGTTGTAACCGGCGTAGAAACAGCGCTGGGTATCATTGGTGTACATCTTGGCCTAATATTAAGGACGAAGAGTGCCTTAATCAAGGCGATATCACTTTCCTTTACTTCCGGCAATAAATCCAAGCACCTCTCGCACTAATTGGTGTCAAAAATTCGTCTGCGGTTATTTAAAATGTTTGAAATCAACCACTTCTACGAAACATCGACACCGGTCTCCGGGAAATTAAATTTGTTCGAAACTTTGGCCACCGATTTTGCATTTTCATCGTTACTACACCTTCGCAATATTGTCAAAAATTCGTACAACAGCATGATCGATTTGTCACATTCGTTTTTTGAATTTTTCAACAGTTCTATTAATCGCTAGAATTTTTGTTGACCACAATTGCGGAAATAGATCGAAAAATTACTTTACCCCGAATTAAGCGGAATGTACGAATGATGGAAAAATGAACCAAAAATTACGTCGCAATCGAAGAAACGTATGAAACGCGTTTCTCTATCGTCGCACGCGTTGTGACTATCGGCCATAACAATTACGGATCTCGGTATAAACGATTTCACGACCGGTCGTCTCGTGAGCTTTTTTTCCACACGGACACGTACGTACGTAACTATACAGTATGGGTACGTAAGTACCATACTATGTAAGTACATACCCATACACATTAAAGCCGCGTCAGCGATAGAGATCGACTGAGTAAACGAACTAGAGATAGGAACAGTGTCTAGAGGCCCAAATAAATTTCTATCACCACGCTGAAGAATGATGGCCCGTGATGCACTGTGTTTGAAGAGTTTTCAACTATTTGTTATAATGCGGCTAAGAATAGATGGGTCATATACGTAAACACATAGGTATATATGTGCGGGCGTGTCACAGGATGAAATAATAAATGAAAAGCGTGACGCGTACTGTGAACAGAGCCGATAGTTTCTTGTACCGTAAATATATTATTATACGTAAATACGAAACGGAAATTGACCAAAACTGTTATCGGTGAAAAATAAAAATTACTCACAATCGATTCGTAGAAAACAATTTTAGCTATACGTGAACCAGAATGTATTTCAACGTGTTATACGAGCTATGCATAAAAGTCGCGATGTGCAAACAAGCGTTTAGCAGGTTTCAGAGCGCGCCGATCACTTAATAATTGGTGCGAAAAGGGTCAGCTGGCGAATAAATAAACGAGCTAGTTACCTCGAGGGTTTAGAAACCTCTCTTCCGTCGTAATCTTCTTGTTATACAGGAGGATTAAAATTACACCCGTAAATCACATCGCTTGCTATCTAATTGTAAATTTGTATACATCGAATCGATCGCTCGGCGGATCTTTCATGATTGAAAAACAGCTAAGCTATAAAAAAGAGGATAATTGAAGCGGTGTCAATTATACTAACACCTGTAATACAGAATCGAAAAATGTAGAAGTCGAGTGAAACTTCTACTTGTTGGAAGTGATTATAGATACTCCTCGAACATGATAGCAAGAATTTTCCACTCGCAAATGTCGAAAATATGTTACAATTAGTACCTACACAGTATGCATACTTGAAATGACTTTCTAATATACAAAGCGTACAATAAAACGTATGCAGACAATTTTCAATCAAGTACTAACGAAACACGACTAAAGAGTAGAGCAAAACCGTCCCGCAAACACACCAAAAATCCAATTCCAAATTGAAAAATAACGAATAAGAAGAAGAAAAACAAAAAAAAAAAAATTATCAAGATACGACCTGCGAAAGAATTGAAAACTGAGGAGAAGGATATGAAAGTTAGAAAATTTAAGTACAGCGAGGAGAAATTATCTCCGAAGGAGGATGGCGCGAATTTTTGAGGCAGCGCGAAGCGAGTGACGCGGTTCGGTTCGAAGGCGTCGCGACGACTGACCCCGAGGACGACGACGACGCATACGACACGGGAAAACGTACGGAACTGCAGCAGTAGCAGACGACAAATGGAGCAAGTAAGTGAACGAGCGAGCGAGAGAGAGAATAAGCGCGGAAGAAACGACGCGCGGACGCCGCGGGCTGCCGACGCTTCTCAAAATAACGAGGGTGTCACAGCAGCAACAGAGTCGGTAGCTGCAGCCGTCGCGTCGTCTCCAAAGAGTTCTGAGGAGATGCTGAGGAGACTGGACCGGAGTTGGTATAGTCGAGACGTGCGCCGCACTCTGGTTTCCACGTATAATACAAGGGTTCGACACTACGCAGCTTATACGCGGTATGCGGAGCGGAGAAGAGACGCCGAGCGTCCCTCCGCATCGCAGCGTTGTTAACGCGGCAATGCGACGTCGCGACGCATAGCGACGCATAGGTTATAGATATATGTGTATATCTCTGGGAGTTTAATAGCGGGTATACGACTCATCGCGTCTCTCCAATTTTAGTCCGTGGTTTGAACTGGGAAACGGACGGATACTCGTGATGGGAATCAAATTGTTGTCGTGGTTGACGCACTTTTTTCAATCTGAGATACCCTGGATTTTTCATAAAATTTATATGGACACCTGTTAATTATAGATGTGTAACGAATGCGCAAGAATAACGATTATTTTTACAGGGTATTTCTCGAGAAATATAACTAAATACGAATTTAAGATACGTTTTTAGAGACCGATCATTGCAGCGTAGCGCTGGTTACTTTGTTACACGTATCTTTCGTGAAATTTTATCAAACTTGCGTACGTAATAACGTAAATGGTACTCGTGGCAACAGGTGAGAACGGACGCACGATAAAGAATTCGATTTTTCTTCGCTGGGATTAAATTTTGTTCTATTTAATATAAAATATAATTTTCTCGGAATAAATATCAAATCCTAAGACAAGTTCGGTTAATTACTAGGATCACAAATTTATACAATTCATATTTTCCATCCAAAGCCCCGAAAAAAAACGCGAAATCCTGACCCGATTTTGGGGTTAACTCGATGTGTATAATACAACCTATCAATGAGTTAAAGAAATTAAAAACTTCCGGATTCGAGGAAGTGCAAATAAAACAAGGGGTAATTTTTAAAAAAGAACAAGGCATCGGGGTTCGAATCCATGAACGGTATTGAGAGACAGGCGTTTAAGACTATACAAATGCGCGGGGTATATCTATAGATAGACCAAGGTGCATAGACGTATAGCATTTCGTGTTTCTACTCCAGTCGATTAGTCCAAAGCCTATCCATCTCAAACTGTATACCACGCATCCTCTGGCTAAGCACAAATGATGAATTACAACCAGCTGTACAGTTTTAAAAGACGCCCGCATTCAAGAGAAAGCATGGATCAGAAACTTGGCGCAGCCTGCATGCGGGATGTCTTAAGTGATTCAAATTTTCAGAACATTTGTTACATCGGTTCAAAGATTCTTGACGGTTTGTCTGCATTTCAGTCTCGTTATTTCGCTTTCGGGTATATTTATATACCGAGAGGTTTTTTTTTTCTTTTTTTTAATGCATATACAATATGCTGCGACAGAAAAATAATTCGAAATAAAAAAAAAAATGTCTTTCATAACGATGAGTAATATATAAAAATGTAGGATTTTTTTCTCGAATTGATTTTTCACCGGAAAATATTTGTTTTCCTTCCCATATTCGATCACTTTTCCCCAAACCTGTATTGATTTTCGCCCTTTGTCATTGTACCATACAAATGACATGCGTAAAATACTGCTCTTTTCAAAAGAGGTCAATTAAGACGAGATTCCGCGGTAGGTAAGTATAACGATTTCCAAGAATTATATGCTACTTAGTCGAATTGTGCCCGAGAGTTTCTCAATGAGACTCTCTACAACCATATAATAATACCTGCGCGTATACAAGCGTGAGATTCCAGCAGCAGGAACTTGTTCCTATCCCGCATGGTCACCGCCAGTGTACTGGTTTAGTTTGTTAAACGTTATTCCTTGAATTCCCCCATCAGGATTCTAACCGAGACGTTATAGGAAAGAAAAACGGGGCAGCATTTTTCCATCTCTTCTTCTGTCGGTGTCCTTTTATTCTGTATCGAATTCATTACGCACCTTGTCAAGAAACTATGGCAGAAATATTTCTCTAAGCTACATACCGAAATTTAATTTATTAAACCAACAATCGAAAGTATATTTATCTGGTACAATATCGCAATTCTTACAAATTCAAAGCTGCGATTATAAAAATACCGGTATTGTAGTGATTATTATTACCGCGTCATGAATGATTAGATGTCCCAAAAAATTAAATAACGGTTTTTGTAACGGTAAAGGAGATTGACAGATTTTAGAATTAAATTTTTTTTTTGTTATTTTCTAAACACTGTTATATTACCAAAGTTTCGCATCACCGAAAAAATCAAGTGTAATCAAACACATTACTATATGTCGCAGCGCATGCACTAAACCAACTTCGGTGTCAAACGCAGTCCACAAGAATCGCACTTTGTCGAGAAACCCTGTCGTCAGATTTCGGGTTTTGCGTTCACTGCAAATATCTTATAGAGGCTACAATTTCCTCGTCGATATCGAAATGTAACACGGAGACGAAATTCGAGGAAGAAGGATTTTACCACTCGTAACAGATGGTGAATTGCGAGTATGCGACGTTAAAAAAAAAAAAAGAAAAAGCCACTTGGAGAAATGAGAACATTTTCTCCTTTGCCTACAGCAAAATACTGCCCGTAAACATTATTACCGAGATAAAACAGTTTTAGAACTGCGACATAAGTTGCGGATGAAATTTTATGCAAGATTCAGTACGCGTCGTTCGTTCTTATAACAATACCCGGTATATTATACAACCCCATTCCAAAGAGGGAAGTTTAATTGATGAGATATGCTGCGGGAAGTTTATCGTCGGGACGAAAGAACGGAAAAGATCTTATTCTAATTTTCCACAGAATCGTATCGTGAATCAGCAGTCTCGTTTTAATTAATTTAAATAACAAATAACAACCCTTGATCTTTGTGCGCGTGTTGATTTTTTATTTACAGTATAACGAACGCACGAATCGACTGGCAAAAAATTTAATTAATAAATTTGAACTCCGAGAAATTCCTTAAGCGTATTTCAAGGAAGGGCACGAAGGATTGAACCCTTCGGCTAACAGCTATACAACGCGGGGTTTTGCATAATATGGTTATAAGCTTTCAACATCTAGTGTAGATATATATCTATATTCACCCTCGACGACAACGGCTCAGTCTAAAGCAAATATTATAGATCTTTCCCTTCCTCGTAGTAATATACTCATCGTTTGCACAGTCACGTAGCACTCTCTTTTTCGATCTCTCTTGCTCGTTCTCCGTTTCTCTCTTTCTCTCTCGCTACTCGGTGGCCTGCGTCTGCAATAATTTTCCTGCACACCGGGTGTAATATGATGTTTCTAATCCTATAATGCGACATTGCCCCGACCTAGTCCAACGTCATCATCCGGTAAAACGTACAACACAAACTTAATCTGAACCATGGTTTGAAATAAAAAGAAATCAAACGATAGGATGAGAATATATTCAGCCAAGTGTTTCCGAAGACCTTTACCATTGAACACATATTATGAATAAGCCGTCGTTTTCTGTTCCAAATTTCTTAAGTTCATGAAAACAGAAAAAAAAATTCTACAATTCCCAACCTTTTCAAAATGTATGTCATCATTTGAAAAAGAAACGGCATCCTGAACTCAGACTGCACGCACGCCGTTTCTGTCAAGCGGGTAAGATCAGACAGGCACAATTATGCGCGTGCCTAATGATATGCAACCGATGTGGCGCCTGCGGCATGTCAGGTTGCAGGATGCGAGGCGTTGTCGATTATAACAATTAATCACAGCAACGATGTGTAACAAAATTTTTTTTAAAATGCAAGCAACATTGAAAAATCGCAAATATCAATGGCAGCAATTATAATTAAGTTTAGCCAGTTTTCGGTGATCAGCTTAATAATGATAAGAATCATTTCAAAATCAAAGTCGAAATTATTTCACACGCAAGGCAGCGAATGCATTTTATTTTTGGAGAGAATCGACAGACTCGCGATGTGTAATGAAGAGAAGAAGTCTTCACTGACCCAGAAATGGAGAACGGTTCGGTCCCTGTGGGAATACCTACGTTTTACCGGGATGCATGGATCGGTCTCGTTCTACCTGCAGCCTTTAGAAAGCTTCTCCCTTTACACCGTCGTTTTACAGTATTATAAGTGTAAGATTTCTCAGGAATAAAACAGCGGCCTGCAAAGTCCTCGCCAATGTTAAGAAGCAGATTTATAAGCTCCAACACCTGGGATATCACAGGCTAAAGTATATTGGGTCAATTAATCTAAGTCGTTGAAGAAGGAGGGAAAAGAAGCCTTGTGGAACAACTCGAGTGGAAATATGCACAATCGAGAGAGTCATTGCGTGCAAGTTGTTGAGTCAAATACCGATCAGATATTTGGTGTAGAAAGTTTCCCCATCGCAAGGTTCTTAGTGTTCTTACAGTTATATTTCATGCGGTCAACTTTTAAGGTTTAAAATATATCATTACCAGCTGGACAGCGAAAATTTCACACCAACGAAACACTTAAATTTTCTTTAAAATTAAATCAGTGACGCGTGAAGTGAACTGCACAAAGAGAGAATGAAACAAACGTCACGATTCAATTCTGCAGATGAGAAAAGAGTATACAGTGGATTATTATAAAGTTTAGATTACAATTTGCGAGCTTTACGATCCCGTCTCGAATAAACGGTGTGAATTATTTCTGTTGACGTTGCAGTCAAGGTCTTCGCCCTCTGCATTTGAAATGGATTACTCGTCAAATATTCGCGTAATCCAACTCACGACGTAAGCCGAAGAGCTGCTTTGGTGCACTGCGTAAACTCAATTTCCCCGATTTCCTTTGAACCCACGCGGTTAACTTTGAATCCAAACAAATTCTCCTACTCTTTCTTCCACGCTCTCAAACTTTCTAACTTCTAAACTACACCTGCAGCACGAAAACCGACCAAAGTTTGCGTCAGCTTTCAAAGCTGTTTAGGTTACGGAGTATAACAGCGAATGCGAGACTGCATGAGAACCGATTCAGAGATCAATACCGAATCCTGTCAGTCTCCCTGAACAAGTAACACACCGCATATAATACACCAACTCTCTAACGATTTTTCAATGTAGTAGCTGACAAGACTCGGAAGATCTATAGATCCCCAACTACCGCTGGATATAACATAAGTAAGTAAACGAGGTAGGTATAAGTGGTTGATTAGAGCGAGAATGCAAAAGCTTCAAGTCTTCAGATAAAGCCAATTAAATTTCTTTCCGATTTTACTCTGTGCGCTGTACATCAAATTTTCACTTCTAAATGTGAGTTGTTGGCATAAAATCCAGTTTTCCTTGCTCTCACTTTGCGTCGCGAGACGTGACGTTGCGTTAATATCCTTCTGTAAGCTATACCAGCACTGTTACCTGATTTTCCGGTAAGGAGCAAGAAATTAAAAATGAAAAATTCGTCCGCGCGTAATTAAACATCAACCAAGGTATCGTGATAGTGCTTATAACGACATATTAAATTGTGAGCCGTTCGCGCATTGGCGAGATTTCTCAATTCAGTGAAACCCTGCAGCGATCAGCGGTGAAACGAATCGTTATTAATCGCAGTACTTTGAGCATCGCGATATTTCGTACACTCTGTATTAAAATCGCAATATGACTTGAACAGGTTCCGACGCAAGAAGAAAAATAACGTTCATCAAGTTGAAAACGATGCAGAATCGCGTCCTCTTCGCCTAATACATATCATATCGCGTATTTTGCAACGACGAGTCTTGACACAATATTCTCCGCAGGAGAACGAGACAAAAATATTTCGAAAGTACTTTCACTATCTATATATATATATATATGTATATATTATGGTCATCGGCGAAGATCCCCTTTAATTTAGTAATATCAAGGTTAGAGACTGAATATTATATGTTAAAGCAAAAGCCGTGATGGCTTCAGGTTTATAAATTGAAAGGCAATAAATATCCGTAACTCGCTGTTCAGTTCAGCGCTGCTTCTTTTTCATGCACGCAGTGCAAGCTGATCGAGAAGGTGAAGAGCGATTTCGAATAAATTTTTATTACTCGAAAGTCAGGACGTATATGTATAATGCATGAATGTTTCAGTCTTCTCTTGGGAGCCGCTGCCGCGAAGCCGATCTCAAGAACCGATAAAAACAACTCTTTACGAGATTTTAAGAACAGAGAGATAGCGACTTTCAATTTGGCTCTTAACGGCGTGTTTCCTGTACAATGAATTTTCTTCAAAGCGGTCAAAAAATGGCAAATTAAAGACGCATGCCGAGATTCTCGTTGTTTATACCAACAAAAAAATACCGAACACATCGTTCGACGAAACGCTTGTCATCGAAGTCCCGTAAGATTAAGCGTAGCTACGCAACGCGTTTGCTGCAAGAGTCATTCGATATCGTTGTACAGATCTAATACCACACATGCAGGGTTTAAAATTACTGTCGCAACACGAGCTTGCGAGCTTGCGAGATCCGTAGGCATGAAGACCATAAGGAGCACCACGTGTTCAAGATCGCCTTGGTTACCCAGCGAGAGATCATTTCGCGTAACAGCTCATCAAGCACCGTAAGAAATAATATACATATATCGCAGAAGCCCTGCTTAGGGAGAAAAAACGAACCGAGTTGAGTTACAAAATGTAAGAAATGGGCTTCACGTGATCATATGAAGAATTTTCAAGTCATAGAGCATTCGTATAAAAACTGTGTATATGCGGTTGTTATGCTCGTGCATAATGAGAAATAACGGTCGAAATAAGAACTTTCGTTTACCTTTGCTCGATGTTAGACTACGGTAATAATTTCCGGTCACCGCAAAACGACGTTCCGAAAGAGCGATCAATCGATCAAATAGAACTAGACATTAATTAAGACCTGTATTAACTAACGATCCCATAAATCGTCGTCGTTTATGTAATAGACAAAAAACACATGCCGCGCTGTCTAGAAACCCTGTTCTATCCGCATCTATCCAGGCACGAGGCAGCTGATGGATTTTTTCTTATATCATGTCGAAGGCACTACAGTGTGTGTGTGTGCATTATACCTTGCGTTACAAAAAGATGAACTTGGAAAACGCGCAAAGATCGCGAAGGAATAAAGGCGAAACAAAAAACCGACAATTTCACATTAGAAAATCGGAAAGCTAAAAGATGTAAACAATCGTGCGCATCTAATTTAGTTTTAATTGTTTTTAGCTACAATTTATAAGTTTCGGCTCTCTTAACGTGGGCCTAATATTAACAAAGGTAAAAATTTTTGCAAAATTCGAATAGTCAAGTCGACAGTGCATAAGCAAAGTTTTCACTTCTTTCAAAGTCGAGAATAATCAATTATTATTCGACAAACACTTAGACTTCATAGCGCATTAGACGTACTTGAGATGAGAGAAATACTTGTCGTTTCGGTACTTCTTACATCAGGAATAAGAGAGTAACGGAAATAAGAAAAAAAAATTGAACACCTCAATTGTGATTAGGACACCTTAATAATTATTCTGTAACTGCGAATGGTTGGCTTTTTTCGACAACTATATGAAACTCTGCTAACCCTAAGTGAACTCACGTGCTCTCTTTACACACCGGCGATCAAGGATATATCCAAGAGATTTCTGGCGTTATACACATGGTGCAAATTTTTTTTTTTTTTCATTTTTTTTACGGGAATTTATCACTCGAATAACCGAAGCGACATTGTAAGAGAAGTACGATGTTATAGTCGTGCTACACGCGTAACAGATGCCCTTCTTACTCTACTATACGTATACATTGTTTCAACGTCGCCAACGATATACGGTTCGTATAACAACGCGATAATCGCTGTAGTGCGACGTTAAAAGACGAGGCCAACAACCAACCAGCGTCGTAAACTAGTTCTTGGTCAGTGCAAATACGGAGTGGGTAAAAGTCTCGTAATAAGCAGGTGCCTTTGAAGGTAGCGAAGAAACGACCTCGTGGCTACTCATCATTCATCCCGGTTCAACAATTCACCGCCTATATCCTATCGCTGTCGGATAGTTTCGTGGGTTTGATCGGTGTGTAGTAGAAAATGTTTACCGATTTTTCGTCGAGCCTTAGAGATAGAAAGTGAAAATTCCTACACTTTGCATGTGGAAATCATCGTTTCGAAGTATTTATTATGTGACCACCGTCTCGGTATCTGAATTCCAATATCGCATAACGAAAGGATAAAATTGCGAAATATTCGCGATACGCGCTTATTGTTTTTTGGCGATTTTTGAAATTTGAGGCGAGCAATTGTTGCGAAATCGCGATTTATGGCTATAGTTTGGATGGGGGGAGGGGGATCATACGTAAGTTGAGATCACGGATATAAGGAAAGTCCTTCGGGAATCGAGAAGAGATCCCGTTTAACGACCCGTCAACCGGAAGGAAGGGTTTCGGCTGTGTTCCGTTTGCGTTTCGCATCATTTACGCCACTTCCTGTGCACCAAGTAAGAGAAGCCATACACATAATAAATACATCGCTGAGATCAGGATGCTGACCGAAGCTAGCCGTCACCAGTTACTTGAAGTGAGGGTCGGATGCAGCTAACAAAATGATAAACGTCAAACTCTGGTTAAAGCCGGCTATAAAGGTTTCTTTTTTTTATATACATATAACTCAACAAATTGGCTCGGCATTAACTTGACTAAATAAACGACACTTTGCGGTTGATTTTGAAAAATTTCGAAGACGATGAGTAATTCTTTTGGAGAATTTTATTGAAAATCGATCGATGGATTTGAAATTACGATCCATGGTGGAAATATACCCTTGGAAAAACGTTGTTTAATCTTCGAAGGCAGCTGCGATTACACGCGTCGTCAACTTGGCAGTTAATTGCGATAGCGCATATTAAACCCACTGCAGTAAATCAAATGCCGAGCTAAATAGCCGAGACGCTTATCGGTGTAAAAGAAATGAAAAACTTAGGTGGTGGGTGGCAAAAACCGCTATCGCGTTTCTGGTGTATGGCGAAAAGTGCAGCAGCTGCGGGTCGCTGGCTTCGTTCACACTCGATAAAATCGCCAATATTCAATTCAAAGCAGCACAGTTTTCCCAATTTGTTTCTTTAACCAAGGTGTAAAACATGCGGTAGCTCGCAATTATTGTCAAATCTTCAGATTTCCTAATCATCTGTTACATACTCGAATAATGTATCAACACTCATCGATTATACCTGCATCCGCGTTTCGTCGTCATTTCGTTTGAATTCAAGCACCGTATGTCGAAGAAAACAAACTCGTGGTATAAACTCACCATTTTTTAATATCGTTGTCGGAATCCTGGCCAAGAAAATTAACTTCGACGTTAACAATCTCGCTGTGAAGATCCTCTTCCTCTCTTCGATCCGGCGGAAGTTCCCCCATGTCGGATTCTGACGGAGAAAGACTGTGCTGCTGTTCCCCTGAAAAAAAATAAATTATACAATCAACAATGTTACAGTCATGAATGATACATTGTTCAATTGTTCAACTGGAATAAAAATCACACCAAACCGACATATTTTTTTTTAATATTATTCGTACATCATATTATTATTAAAGATTTCGGTTATATTCGAGCATCAAGTTTTTCTATATACGAGCGACCATGTTCAAGGTTCAAAAAGACGTTCTCTTTCTCTCTTTCCTTCTTCTTATTTTCTATACATAAAGAGATCCCGAGAGTACGGACGTCATCTTAATTGTCGACGACGCGGTGACGCGCATTTTTATAACGACATGCGGACGAAAAAAACAAGTATTATATTACACATGTTCATCACCATAATCGCAAGATACGAAATTCGCGCGAAATGCTACAAGGTATAATTTTCAAAGTAAGACTGACAATGAAGAATAATTCGTGGTAAGAATAATTACAATTTTGAATATTGCATAAACAGCATATAACCACGGCACCGCATAATACAAATAATGCAAATCGCAACATGTGCAACAACCTCTCTATCTAAATCTAGCGCAAAAAGTCAGGAAAAGTCTACAATCTTCATTTTTCATCCTACCGTAGCATGATGGTTGGTTAATTGGTGCATAATTGCTAATTGGTGATTTTCAGCCTCTCGCAAACGAGATTATATACATACACAGGTACGCAGATGTGTTTGTATACTATATACATACACGTATAATACACACGAGACGACCACTGCAGGAGTAATGAGCGAACGAGGTAAACGACTTGTCGGTTTCTAGTCGGCGCCGCGTGCTCGCGTGCAATGCGCGTTGACGAATGATTTTTATCGCGATAATAATATTACAAAAATATGAGTATGTATGTAAGAGTATCAAAGGATAATTCAACAATAAGTGATTAATTATGACGATGTTGTTCTCACGACATGCCAACCTATACTGACAATTAAATCGTCAACGAAAATCAGCACGCGCAATGTCAGCAATGATATTATTACACGCTTGGATATAAGAGCGAAGGAGGAGACGACCCTTGAATTCTGATTGATTGTGAGTTGATGAGAAAAGCTGCTTCTGTTATACCGCCTATTCGTTCATCGACCATATGTAGCAGAGAATGTGTACTACATGTTTAAACCTACATATATACACACGTGGTACATAAAGCTATAGTTATATAGACGACTCTCGAATCTTGTGTCTCGAATCTCGAATCCTGAAAGCCAAGGTCAACGACCTAGTCGTCTTCGAAGCCTGTCGCGATCGGGTTCTCTTCCTCCTCTTTCTTTCTTTCTTCTTCTTCTTCTTCTTCTGCTTCATGTTCCTCTTCTGGTGTCGTCGCTACTGCTGCTATATCGATATAATTCCGTGGTAATAAAAAGAAAAAAAATAAATAAATAGGTTTCAGTCTTATTTCAACTTTCAATATACCGCACATCGACTCCTTGCATCCTGTCGCCTTGTCGCCCAAAACTCTGGGGAATTTTATCCGCGTGGCAATAATTATAAGCGTACAATGCTCATTGCTCAATTTGAGCAATTATTTTCTTCTCATTATCGACTCGTCTGTTCATCTGCAGATATCGAATCGTGCACACGAAAAAGTATTTTTAGCATTATTCTTCCTGTTTTCCTATCGACGTGATTTTCGCGACAAAAAAAGTGCACTTTTTTGTCGGTGTATAAACACTTTATTGCCCTGGCGCATGTTTCTTTTACCGCCATGCAGTCGATAGTCGCGGTTACGAGGATAAAAGAAGCTTTTACACCTCGAATCTTCTACCTATTGATATACGTTGTACATAAACACTCGGGAAGGTATAATACAACGTGTAAATAGAAAAGAAATAAAAATGATCATTCGCAAATAGAAAACCCGCTGCTAAATCGCGTGTCTATAATAGATGTAATATAGTAGACCGTGACGATGATTTTGAAGCGTTATATTAGTTTTACACACGGAGTATAATTTATGAACATCCTGACAATTTTTGCACTATAAATGACCACGTGAAATTGTCGCGGATCGAAAATCTCAATGAAAAACAAATTGCGAAACGATGAAAGAAGACTTTGCGAAACGTAATATAATAACCGAGATAAGTATAAATTAACAAATTCTACGCTGGCCTAAATATAAGCGCGCGAAAAATTATTTTTTCATTACAAAAATCGAATAATTCTCCTGTTCGTTGTGTTTTTTCAGCCGTAATATAAACGTCATGATTAAGTTTGAGGCCTACGATGGATACAACATTTGTACAATATTAACAACTGCTATTCAATAGAAAGTCATTCATGATCTGCCTGAAAATGAACCTATAATATTATTACACGAATGTATGATGCAGGAATTATTTACGCAATCGTCATCGGCAGCGGTTTCCTTATATTCGTAATAATATTTTTGAGCATTTGCTGTTTATGCCCAGGATCATTGGGGTATAAAAGCCACGTAAGTGTTAGTTCAAATTCCGCCTATCATCGCCCGGAAACAACGCCAGTTAGTAAGTTGTAAGATAAACAAACCTGGAATAAGCGTAAATAACAGAAATGCGTGCAAATTTTCCCCGTGTTAAACTAAAAATATGATTTTTATTTTAGGCGCACGTTCAGATGGCAGTAATTAATCGCACACGGGTGTTGAAAAAAAGAAAAAGGGAGAAAGAAAACTGAGAATCTATCAAATCGCTGTAGAATAAAAACATCATCCAAGCCTTGAATATATAATATAAATAAAATGAATAAGAAATTGCACCGACGATTTCATCACTACGGATAATATGCTTCTGCAACGAGACGCGTTTACGGTATGCAAGTAAGCAGTAAATAATTTACACGTTGCTATTTTCAGTTAACACAGACTGACAAGCAACAAACACAGAGAAACACCGGCTGAACCCCGACACGCGATAATTAAGACACAAGAAAGGCTGTGAAGCTGCAACGTGCAGGGGGAGTTTCTGAGTGATGGCAACGCGCCTCGTGAGATCGAGACAAGTTCCCACAAAGTAGGAGACAATGAACTTGAGTGGCTTTGCAGTTATCGCTGAAACTTGCAAATAGTAGACGATTCGTATTCGAACGAAGAAATGCGTGCGCGTTGCGTTCTACAGACTTCCGTCCTTCGTTTATCACGTTCGAGTTAGTAACGTTATTGTAACGATTCGTACTTTGGGAAAACCGTCGTTACACGATTTTGGAATTGCTTGAGATTCGATAAACTGTAATAAAACAAGACATACTCGTATTTTGAAATCTTAGTTCCTTAAAAGGCATTGTAAAAATAAGAAAACAGTGATTTTTCCCACGATGTTTCGTTACGACAACACGGTACGAACTTCAATCTCGCGTTCCTTTTAGATTCCTTTTCCATGCGATCGGCATTTCTGTCTCCTCGGATACAAGAGTGTAGTCTTAAAAAAAAAAAAAACCCTTACAAAACCACGTAACTAAATTACTGTAAACGAACCGAGTTACGGTAGGTGAAATAAATTTCGTCGAGTGGGTAGAAATATTCGGAATCGAAGACAACGCGGAGTCTTGTCCTCGAGTGAAAGTGATTTGAGTGAGGGAAAACACATGGCTTATATGAATCGGCGCCTCCGCATATTATAAACTTGTCTAGGAAGTAGGAACTAGTACTTATGCCTTACGAAAATTCACAGTAGACCGTACGACGTTTACCACTGTTATTATTTATACCGTGCAAATTTCCTACCCAGGCATTAATTAAAGGCTCGCGGACGAAGTTCTCTTGCCTCACGGTTGAACAAATAATTATGCATCTCAATCTTTAATCTCGATCGGTATCCGCCTAAGTAGGTACTCACGTCCAGTTAAACGGGGCCGGTATTTACCGTGATTATTCATAATATTCATCACCACTTCGCGGTGATGAAACAACCCTGAGAGCTGTTGCTCCAATCGCCATTTGATCTCGGTAATTAAGACGCTCTCGAAACAAACTCCCTCAAACGTTGCAATTAATTATCGGCTAATATAAACCTGGGGTGAAATTCATGATATTCACCACTTTGGTTTGTTCGAAAATTTCAAAGAACAACGAAAGAATACGACATCGAATCCCCTCTTCACGAATGAGCAAACTCGTAACTGGACTCACCGGTGATGCTGTGTTGATCGACGAGCAGATCCGTCAAGACGTGAGGGCATTCGGCTTCGAGGGCGAAGCAGAATTCCCGAAAGGCATCGAAACCCTTGGCGCTGATAAGGTCTATCAGCAAATCGATGTCCAAGTGCTCACCCCCGCGACGAGCGATCGCCTCGCGATCCGATTCGGCAATCACACCCTGCTTGACGAGCACACCGAGTAAATTTGTGACATTCAGCTCCCTGAGCAGCGCGGATTTGTGTCTCGACAATAATATCCTCACTTCCGCGGAGCCCGCCATGCTCACAGCGCGACGGCGTCAAGCGTCTATCGAGCAACAGGTGTCACGGGCAGTTTAGTTCCCTCTCTCTCTCTCTCTCTCTCTTTCAACTCTGGCACGACTCTCGTTCAAAAACTTCTCGCCAAACTCGATTGCGATCCGCCAGAGCGCCGGCTACTAACCGACACACGCGCACTACAGCTGGTAGAAGGCGAACTAACGAACTTGTACTGAACTGCGTACAGAGAATTATAGAACCCGTTGTTGTGTGCGTGCGGAGCACACAAGACGCCATTTTTGAATTGCGCCATCTCTCCGCCGAGTCGCGTACTGCGATTCGAACTGCAGCAAAAATCCGCATGTAACGTTGATTAATATGATGCATGACCTGCATTTCATACTCATCTCTGTATGTAGCGTAATTTTTCGTAATGGTTTCTCTGGGCGGGTTTGAGGATAATTCAACGAGCCAGCACTTACTGATTCGTCTTATGGGATGCCGGTGGAAGATCGAGTCGGTATAGCAGAATACTGCAATTTTTTCTCCCGTCCTTCGGAGTCCCTTACCGTGCCGCTACAGTCAACTTATCACAACGTATGTGGTTTGGTAAAACATGTCACCCGCACGAGATGTACTACGAGGCTCCAGCGGTGATTCCGGTGAGTTTGAGAGTAAATGATAGTTAGTAGCGGAATAAGTGAAGTGTTTACGCATGGTTGATGCTTCCCGATAAATACTTATATCGGATTTCCCTTTTTCTTGGTTACTTTTTCCAGACGATCTATCGTTTCTGAGGTTATATTCACCAATAACATCCGGTCACATTAGCGTTTTAAACGTACAACTATGCAGGCTTTCACATTTTTAATACGTATGTTACAAAGCGTGAATTTAATTCGAACTCACGATTTAAAAGTTGAAGTTCTATATCAATCAAAAAGTCTTTTTCACTTCGAACAACGGTTAAACACCATGAGTGTTTTTCTTGAAGGTTCCGACTCGGAGAGCGCCTCAGGATCGAGCGCATCTAGCCGTAGCGGGAGTCCAATGTCCCACGGTCCTGTGCCCACTCCCGGCCGGCGAAGTAGCGACCATTCCGAGAATGAGAACGAAGGACCAGCCTCACCAGATTCCATAAGGTCTCCTAGTAGTCCAAAGTCGGACAGGAGTCGGTCTAACGCATCGAATAGATCTCGAAGCCGATCCCCTAGTGCCAATAAATCAATTGCAAGCCCAACTTCACACAGATCAGCTAGCGGATCTAGACATTCCAGTCCAGGATCACCGAGGTCACGTCGCTCTGGAAGTGGATCGCCGCAAACGGTGCGATCTCCAAGCCCTGAATCACAGAGGTCAGGGAGATCCAGGTCAAATTCACTGCAAGGAAGCGTGAGATCAGAAAGTCCAAAGTCTCCTGCCAGCCGTAGGTCTAGGTCAAGATCGCAAAGTCAAAAATCCAAAACTCCAAATTCCCCTCAGTCTAACAGAGCTAGCAGATCGAGATCTGCGAGTCCTGCTTCCCCGAGAAGCAATAAGTCTGGTTCTCCTAAGAGTCGGAGGTCCGGTAGTCAGACTTCACACACAAGCAGAAGATCGGGGTCACCTGGATCGCCAAAAAGCCGCAGGTCTGCCAGTGGGTCGCCTAAAACAAACAGATCTGTTAGTGGATCACCTAAAACCAACAGGTCTGGTAGCGGCTCACCTAAAACTGTCAGATCTGCTAGCGGATCTCCAAAAACAAATAGATCTGCTAGTGGATCACCTAAAACAAATAGATCTGTAAGTGGATCACCTAAAACAAATAGATCTGCAAGTGGATCACCTAAGACCAATAGGTCGCGCAGTGCTTCACCAGCCAGCCGCAGGTCTGCGAGCGCCAGTTCTCGTAGAAGCAATAAATCCAGATCTCGTAGTCCAGAAAGTCCAAAAACTGATGGAAGTCCACGTTCGAGAAAATCTAAAAGCAAATCGCAGAGTCCTAAGGCTACTGGAAGCGATGCTGAGTCAGAAAAATCACTAAAAATTGCAGGTAGGCGTATCCATTCGTCTTTGCAACATCGCACGAATATGTTCTCTACTTTCAACTCTTTTCTACCACTTTTTTAACTTGCAGCTGATGCAGATGACGAAGTAGCGAAACGCAAACGACAGACTGACAGTGGTTCTGGACCTGAAAAAGGAATCAAGAAACTAAGAGGACTTATCGATTCAGATTCTGAAGAGGAGCAACCTGTTGGAGAAAAAACAGACGATGTTGAGCCCACAGCTGACGCTCTCTTTGGAGATGCAAGTGATATTAGTACTGACGATGAGAAGGATAAGGAAGAAGACGGAGAAGGAGAAGCAGACACAACAGCAAGAAAAAGCAAAAGCAAAAGTAGGAGCAGGAGTAGAAGTAGGAGCCGGAGTAAAAGTCGAAGTAAAAGTCGGAGTAGGAGTAGAAGTAGAGGGAGATCGGACAGTGGCGGAGAAGGACCTAGTCACAGGGTTTTAATTGAAGATGTAAGTAACTAAATTATTTTATATTTTAAATTAAATTGATTGAAAGCAGAGAACTTTACTGTTTTCCAGATATTATTTTATGGGGAATTGTAATTTGTCTAAAAAAATATGTATTTAAATTTGAAGGACGAGGAGAAAGAAAAAGAAGACGAACCAGAGCCGCCACCGGAGACGCGAATCGACGTAGAAATACCAAAAATCACAACAGATTTAGGACGCGAAATACATTTTGTAAAATTACCGAACTTTTTGTCCGTTGAAACGCGACCATTCGACCATGAGACTTATGAGGATGAAATTGACGAGGAGGAAACATTGGATGAAGAGGGAAGAGCAAGGCTCAAATTGAAAGTCGAGAATACCATAAGATGGCGAGAGGTTTTCAACGAGGAAGGAAAAGCAGTGAAAGAAAGCAACGCCAGATTTATAAAATGGTCCGATGGAAGTATGTCATTGCATCTGGGCTCAGAAATATTCGACGTCTACAGACAACCGCTTCAAGGCGATCACAATCATCTCTATATTCGACAAGGTACCGGTCTTCAAGGACAAGCGGTATTCAGAACAAAACTCGGATTCCGACCTCACTCGACAGAGTCATTTACACACAGGAAAATGACCATGTCTTTGGCAGATCGTTCGCAAAAGACTACAGGCATCAAAGTATTGTCGCAAGTTGGAATGAATCCCGATCAAAACAGATACGAAATGATAAAGGTTTGTGAATCTATGTTATCTAAATCATTTCTTTGCATTTCAATACCTTTCATAGTTGAAAGAAATTAACGAACATGATTTACAGAGGGTACTCCTAATTTAATTTTCTTCTACTTCCCTTTACCGTTCAGAAAGAAGAAGAAAAATTGAGAATGGCAATGCGAGCACAGAGTAAAAATAAAAAACCAAGCGGAAATAGCAGAAGCGCGGGTCGGGCATCCGGCAGTTACGGAGCGGAAGCTTATCACGATGATGGATCTGATGACGAGGGTGCAATTTCACTGGCAGCCATCAAAAACAAGTACAAAAAGGGCGCCGCTGCACTTGCAGCCAAATGTGAGTTGAAGTTTCAATGTTATGTATTCAGATATTTGGCAAAAATCTCTCTCCACGTGTGTAACGAATTTGAATTAATTTTCAACCGTTCTAGCTGCCTCGAATATTTATTCGTCTGACGAAGAAGGGTCAGACTTCGAGGGTACGCGATCCAAAAAGTATCACAAGGGTAAAGTTCTCAAGGATTCGGATGAAGATTCAAATTCGGGATCTGGGAGTGGATCGGTAAGCGGCGGAGGTGGTGATGATGGCGCCGACGCCGCGAGTGACTAGGAGTAATTCGTAGTTTGACAATATAAGATAAGAAAAAAAATGTTGTAAATATGAATCGAGAAAAATGTTGACGAGGAACCGTTCAATGGAACGCAAAATCCAATATCCCGTAGCTGTTTTGTATGGGTCCCCATGAGACAGATCATATTTTATTTCTTATTACGAGTTACAGTCATGATTATATTGACATTATTATTGAAATTAAGATTATTTTCATTATCATTATGAACTAGAAATACATTACTCATTACTTGTAATCACAAAACGCAATTAAATATAGTATCATTAAAAATCATTATACAGTCTATTAATATTGCCTTAATCTTGTTCATTGCAGTTATTTTTTTTTTTACATAGTTACTTCCGCTGGCGAAAAATAGGTAGGTTTAGCCGGTTTAGCATCTCTTTTGCTGTCAAAATTCACGATGATCACGCTGATGTTTATACAGATTTTCAATCTGCGATTTGAATAGGTTGAAAATCTGTGCAGTTTATTACACGCAACATTTTTTTGCCTACAATTTCTTTTATCTTTTATTTACTTTCGTCATTCCTACGAATTTAATAGCTAATAATGTATCATGTATTTCGACATTGTGACATAGATACTGTATTATTTGTCATAAAAACCAGAGAAGCACAAATTATGTCATAGTTCTTTACAATTTTAGTCGAGCGACAAATTTGAATTGCGGAATTAGGTATGTTCAAGCTACCGTACTACAAATTTGCAAATGTGCAATATACGCGCGATGCAAAAATATGTATGTGGCGAAAGAAGGGAATTCCCGTTTCATTTAATATCCTAACATTGTCTAAAACTGGTAATGGTTGATTTCAAACTATCGGGGGACGTCACTCTAATGACTTGGAAGAGAACTTAAACTGAAGATTATTTCTACGATCCTTTTGAAATAAAAATAAAATAAATAATCATAATCTTTAAAAACGATATCTAAATTTATAAATTCTGTATGAAACCAATAAGGAGACAAGTGTTTTTGCATTATACTTAGTTATTGATAAATCTTCGATAAAACTTTCGGAATATATAAGAGAGAAGTTAGCCTCGGGCGATAAATTCAATAAGACTAAAATATGGAAGTTTTATGATCAATGCATAGCACCATAACGAAGCCTCGCAATAATTGGAAAAGATTATTCAACTTTTGGCAGAAAGTTAAATAATCCGGCAGTATAAACTGTTACGCGGTGTTAACGTCAACTTATCCGGAAGACTAACCTGGCTATTATCTAATTAAAGTTCAATTTCATTCGAAACTAGATATTGAACAAAAATTGAAAACGTAAATTTCGTCTACCTTCCGGTATTCGGTATTAATTCTATCCGTCATATTGTCCATTCAACTATGGTTTGCCCAGATTACTCTGATTTAAATGAACGGCCGCAAAATGAAGGGAAAAAATTTATTTTCAAGGAAGTAAGAAGGAAAACCTTGATCAAGATTATTTTCCCACTTCCTTGAACCTGATATCTTGAAGTACTCACAGATACAAAATCACGTTTAGTTAATATTGTTGAATAGTCAATGCGCCATGTATGTATGTACATACGTGTAGCATCGCATGCGATTGAAAGATCATAATCAATTAAAAACACATTAGTCAGTTGAAAGGCATTGAAAAATCGAAACTCAAGACTCGCGGATGAAACCGACGGGGTGTTGCAAATTTCTATTCATTTGTTCCTTTACTCAGTTTTTATTTTTCTCATCCTTAAGAAACAGACACGAAAAAAAAATATAAGACACATACTAAATATACTTCGAATGCAAAATGTTGCATATCAGTCAGTTTTTCACTCAAATATGCAACCATACATGTTTTCGGTTTCTTTCTGAACTTGAAAAATTTTACAAGAGATTTTTACATATCTACTCTGATAAACGCGTTATACATCGTTATGCTACAAAAATGCATTACATGTTTCCTCATATATTCACCTCAGAATTCAAACTTGTAGGAAGTGATCAATTTCTTTCTCTTAGTCTAATCTTTCAATAATTCATTCTTGTGTAGGTACATCATACAGCATAAAATCAATATAGTATCCATTCGCGCTATTATAATACTTATTACGTACTAACGATTATTTTATAATAATAAAAAATACTACAAGCCGGTTCGATTCCTCCATCGGCATTTCGATTGATTTCATTTCATATCGTTCGTTATTCATTGTCCCGTTCTGTTAAGTTTAATTAACATTTTTCACATTTCAACTGCACAGGGGTGAAAATATTACATCCTTGCTCAATTGTCTCTTACATTATTATCTATTAAATATTTTTATTACGAAATAGTTTCTCGGGAGGATTGTTCTCTGCGTCGTTTCTCTCCGCTTCATTTCATTTTTCCACTACTTTCAATTATACAATGCAGATATATGTACAACAAGGAGGAATTCATTTTCACTTTCGCTTGGTAATAATGGACAGTCGCGTTTTTGTATCAACTTTTCTTTTTTTTTCCTCTCTTTTACATTCACTCGCGACCGCGCATATATATATATATATATATATATATATATATATATATATAACTTTATTTATTTATTTAGGAAAATAAAAATCAAAACAAGAACGAGAAAGAAAAAAAAGAACACCTCCGATTGACCAAACGTTTGCAACGCTCAACGTCATAAGACCCAGTTGTCAGTCCGAAATTAGTAAACGGACTTTCGTCACAAACGATTTTTTTTCAACAGCGGTTGTGCAGCGATAGCAGCTTATATGTACAACGGCACTTTTCTTTCTCTCTCTCTCTCTCCCTCTCGTCGCCATATTTTAAATATCGTCAACACGTTCAAAATATCCCTAGGGACGATCATCACAAGTCGGTCTCCAATGCCCTCGGGGCGACCGTGTCTCAGCAAGCCTGCAATCAAAAAACAAGAAAAAAAAAAATAAAAAAATAAGAGGGTAAGTATACAAAGAAAAACAAACAACCAAAATCAACAAACATCCAATCTGCCCAATTTATCGATTACAATTATCAATTATAATCCATTGTACGTAAAGTTATTGTTAATATACAATAGAATAAACGCATTCTGATTCTACGATAATCTTAAATCGGTAATAATCGCCAGGCGTTAATAATGCAGTCTCATCGTCATCCGCGTAGAAATCAAATCAGCTGTGCGAAGCCTCGTCGTCGACAGTATGCAACGTAACAACGTATGCATAAATACGTACGTCTGTAAGATAATTCATTACATTATACACGCGCGCGCGCGAGACGTGCGTGACGTTAGCAAGTTATCAAACGAAGTTGTCATCATCGATGTCAATGACCGCCCCCACAGTCAATCGAAGAAGCTATTGTGAGGATCTATGCACACGACGTGCATAACTCTGGTATAAGGTGTCTGTCTGTGCATGTTAGTGTACCTATAATAACAACGATGACGATGATAGTCATACTAATAGCTAATCGTCGAGACGAATCGACAAGGCTTCCATTGAACGATCGAACATAACAATATGTATTATACATATCGTGTTAAATTAAATACTCTGCGCGTTATCGCGATTAAAATTTCCGACGCGGTTGTTAAACGTTCCACGTCAGCTGTTTCTCCGTTTCTTTGTTGTGATAATTTTTTTTTTTTATTTTTCTTCTTGTTCTTTCTTTCTTTTTCCTTCACGCATACCGCATAAGAGTATGTAAACGATCGACAGGCGTAATTCTCATCCAGGATGCATGACAAATGACAATGATTACACGCGTATGAAAAAAAAAAGCCAGAGTTGAACTGGGTCATTCAACGAATCGTTGCTGCTCGGTCCTGGAATCATACCGCGGTTTGTTAACCGTCTCAACAACCCGGTTCGACCGTGAACTTTCAAAGCCGAACCTTGAACCCTGAACCTTGAGGTTTCCTCGGTTTCATCCTCGTTCTGTTATAAAGCAGCAGCAGCGGCACGCGTTCCATTCTTCCGTGTAATATAACGATCCCTGACCTGTGACCCGTACATCAATCCCCGTTGATGGAACACTACGCCATTCGAGGGAGTCGAGAGATAATCATTCGTATCTGTTAGTTTTTTTTTCGCATTTTTCTCTTTACGCCTAATCGTTGCTCCGTTAATAATTTTATCACAAGGACATCAAAAACTCAAATTATCCATATATTATATGTATATAAACTCGTCACTATCTGCACAAAAATTGCGTTATATTACAGATTAGCTGCATAATATGTATGTTCATATAATCACTATTATTGTTTCCATAAGTGTCAACGTTAAATCGACGATTTTATTCGCATCAAATATCACGTCAATAATTAGCTAATTTAATCAGTCAGACTTAATCTTGCCAATTCTTTCCCCCTTTTTACTTTTCTAAAAGCTAACTCAATTTCACTTTCTTCTCCTTTCACCCTGATAATCGTCGCATTCACTTCACACGTCTTTTCTCGGATACATTTCTTTTTCCTTCCTCATCGCCAGAGTGCAACGTTCGTATAACGTGTAATACGTCAACTTCAATCAGAAGCCATTTTTCCGTTTCTTTCTCTCTACGAACTATAAAATTTGGCAAACTCGTACACACGCAATTAACTTTTATTATTATCGTCAGCCGAGCTTGATCACGTTATAGCTATAACAAGCGGTCAAGTTTTTGATTACGCGGGAATTCTCGCGTTAGCTAATTGCGTTACGAATATTAGTCATACCTGAATAAAAGGTGTGTATATAAATATAAGATATATAAACCTTATTAATGTAACAATAAAACTGGCGGATATGTGATTTCGATAATAAATAGCTGAACCATTCGGCTAATAGAATTATATTTGAAGAGCATAGCGTATCTCGCATGTCAAATGCCGTTGTGTACATTCCTTATTTATTATACACAAGCAACTGCCTTTTTGTACTCCGTTTGATATCTCTATATGTACGGATGTTTGATGTCTGTCGGTAAAAGAGACGAAATCGTTAAGTATTACAGGCATATTTACACGCGGATTTTAAAAGCCAAGGCAACAACGGGGGGGACAACATTTCGCTGCTGCCTTTTGATATTTATCAAACGCTGAACGCTCTTTGATATTCAACATTATATAGCCATAAAAAAGAAAACATTTAAACATTCATCTTGTAATATACCTTTCCGAATAAAAAAAAAATTTCCCAACTATTGCATAGAACGAAGTCGTAAAATTTTTTTTTGGACAATATTGAAAATTGCACATCGTAGCGGTATTTTTATTACTATATTATATTATACCCAGGGACGTAAAATGTCGGATAGTATTTTTGTGACGACTTTGAAGGGCGAAGATCAAGTGAAACAATGTTCGCGTCAACTATGAGGAATATAATAGCTCTAGATACGCCGACCTCACGTGCGGTATGGAATTTGTTCTAGTTTACTTCAAGAGTATATTTGCGTCAAGTCTTCGCTTGACCTTTCGGCCAGGCAACTTTATTCTCATGGTGAATCGGGTCAACCTTCAATGGTCTAATTTATGGCACACATCATTCATGCAACGATCAGCGACGCGCAGTTTTATCAAACAAATTGATTAAGGCCGTGCGTGTAAAATGTAATTCCAAAACAATTTTTTCCCTTCAATTTTATTATATCAGCAAAAGAATATACGATTGTATTTTTTCTCCGAATAGGTATACCCGATTCATATAATTCGTGTAATAATTTTTTTTTCTTTTTTCAGTTTCTATAATAATAATCTAAATGTCGTTACGTAAAATCGATGCGGTAAATTTCGAAATTGTTTGTAATTAATTTTCACCATCGCGACCTATGAAATTATTCACGCAAGATTTCGCAATGACGTAATGTTGATTCTTGCACATTATACAATAAATGTACGTACCTGCAACGATAATCGTTAAACGCTAATTAGAGTGATTGAAGTTTTTAAATTGCGATACAACACTTTTTACCGTACAGTATAATATAACGAAATAATCGCAGCGATGACTCGATGTTTTTTAACTCTAACTCTCTCTCTCTCTCTCTCTTTATTAATACATTATGACTCTGCTTACATACCGCACGTCTTCGTTGGTTAGTTTTATATTCTTGTAAACGCTGTATAATACTGCCACTGCATACTTTCAAACTTATATGGTTTCGGCTGTTAAATATACTCGCCACGGCATATCGTTGTAATTATACGTCCTATAATGTATACTAATTACCGCACGACGGCTGAATTGCTCATGTTTCTCGGTATACGCGTTTATGCGTATCTGTAACGCGATTCCGGTAAACGTTCGTGCTTTTCAACATTTAGTTTCCACAATCAATCAATTAACTACAATGAAAATCTATCAAAGTCATTATTCTGAATAAAATTTTATATGAAAAAAAAAAGAATAAGTAAAATACACCCGTATTCAAAAGTTTGTACGATAAAAATAATTCAGATCACAATAATGTCTGAGCGTATAAATACAGTCATCGCTGACAAAGAGAGTTCTTTCACGTTTCAGAATATAACGAAATTATAGAGAAAAAATAGAAAGGAAAAGATGAAGGGGGGCGAGCATCGCGCATTCGTTGCAAAAATTGAACGAGTAAACCGAGTGAGTCACACATCGGTGATCCAAAAATAAATACCCGTAAGACTGTCCACCGCTGTCTGCTTGCTAATCGAATCGTGACCCATAGCTATAACATATCCACCGTGTATATGTGAACGTAAAAAAACGTTCATACAGTCAGTTCCTACAGAATCCTTTCCCCCAACGACAAGTGCAAGGTGACGATTACCAACAATTTCCTCGTGCAAAATAACACTTTGTACATATAATACGTATAAATTAACGGTGTTTCAGAGAAAAATAATTTAAGACTTTCCACCGAGGCGCTCTCTGAAAAGTTTGTTCAGGTCAAAAGAAAGATTCTGTAAAAAGGCGAGCGTTATACGTTACGTGGAAGATCGCGCGCGTTTGATTTTTCACTTCTTCTTACATTTCTTTCTTTATTTATTTTTTTTTTTAATTTGCGAAGAAACACGTTATAGTAGTTACTTCAATTATTATTTCTTTCCCGACATTTGTGTTCAACGCAAAGATCACGATCCACAACACAACGATATATCAACCGGAAATCTTATTCTCACGTATTAAAAGTTCGCATTAAATTATAAACTACTTTATAAGATTGAATTAATTATGAAAAAGTCGTGAGACACACTTCTCAAGCATCAACCGGAGGCTCAATATTACAACTGCGGGTCTTCTTTGTGACGTGAAGTGACGAATTACGATTGATGCTCGCAGTAGAAAAACTTTTTATTCACGATTCTTCATTAATTTAGAAGAACGTAAAAGAGTGAAAAAAAAAATCTCTCATTCGCCCTAAAGAAACTGTTTATTCAATACCATGGTGGAAAAGGGCAAGTGATTTTTTCCGCAGCACCCCGAGCAAGAAACAAGCCAAAATCCGATACATCGACGTAGAATCTAAAAAATGAAAATAGTTAAGGGGACCGAGCGGTAAGCGGGACAAAAAATTTCTCTCGGTGTACAGGTACGTATAGTACACGTAGGGCAGATCGTTTCTATAATTATGTGTACATTATTTGGAATAGGTCGCGTAATCACGACGCACCTTAACGCCAAAGGAGGCCTCGTAGCCTCCCTTGCCCTGCATCTGCGTCTGAATGGCGGACAAATGAGCGTTCGCCATATCGAGATCACCGCTGCCGATGTGCCCGGTGTGTTGAAAGTTCGTCGGTGCCCCGATCATGCTTCGGTCTATCCTTAGCCTCTGCTGCTGGTGGGGCCTTTGTCTCTTGCTCCGGGCCCCCGGTCCCTGCTGCGTGAGGCAACACGTGAACCACTGGACCCAAACTTCCCCCGCACCTGCCATCGCGATTATAACGATTATCACGACGATAGGTTGACCAAGACGAAGACGACGAGGATTACGCTTCGCGGGATTCGAATCTCTGCAACAAGAAATATATAATGCGCGTTTAATTATACGGTACACTGTGAAGAAGATAAAATGAATTCCACCTTCAAAGAAACTTCGAAACATTCTTATGCTCGTATATTACAATTACTGCTAGCATACGTACGAATTGTTTGTATGTATAATCTAATCTATTCGTTTTCAAATTCAATTTTCTTATCGCACAAAATGTATGAATCGTCATCCGTATGGAATAGAGTTTAAATTCATTGAATTATTTATAACACCTCGTATTACATTGTACAATTGTTTAATAACGTGGGAGTGGAAAAACATTTAAAAAAATCTTTCCGTCCCGTTATGCATTCTATATCTTTAAAATTGAACTTGCAAGAATGAGGAAGTACATATTCGACAGTGTACATGTACATATCGTTGTATATCTACGCAAGCATATGCCTACGTTCGTCGCCGCACGTTACATTAATGAATGAGCGTACATACCATGTATGTACATCATATTCATTATATCGCGGCGTTGCTCGTTAGTGCGTCGACGTTATATTATGTCTAGTACGCCCATACGCGTTACGGACACAATACGGATGTATATGTTTGATGAAGTGACTGACGAAGAACGAAAAAAAAATTATTGTGAATTACTTTCAAAGGAGAGGATAAACAAAAAAATACGATATTCGAAAATCCCAAAAGCTTTTTTCATTACGCGATACAAAATTTCTACATTTCTTCTCTCGACAATTTTTTCAACTATTCCCGCAGCTGTACGTATACTGCATAGTTATACAAGCTCTATAATTGTAAGGTGTGCTGAATCCACAGCACCGATTCTACCAACGAACAATAACCTCAACGAAGTATAAATAAATTACGAAATTTTAACAACATGCGAAGCGCAAAGAAAAAAAAAAAACAGCAAACACCCGAGACGACAATTTCGCGAACTGAAAATATATAATCATAGGTATGTATACTTAGAGCTGACGATTCTACGATTCGTTTATGTATATAGAAATTGCATATCGATATAACGTCTATGTATTAGTTGTCATTATCTGCGGTTCGATTGAATGCAACAATACTAGCAGTCCTACGTCTACATTATGTTATATACCGATACGAGAGGCGGGTAATCGTCATGGAAATAGAAGAGGCAGCACAGTCCTCGTTACCTGTAATCGGATTAAACGTCAAACGACGTGACCCGCAACTCCGTGCAGAAGCGTGTATCATATATAGAAACAAACACACAACTCTGTACTCTTTTATCCACATCACATCGCATGCCTGCAACTATGTATATACATACATATACATATATAGGTAAAACTTGGCAAGATGGCCGCTACTGTACAAGTGAAAAAAAAAAAATCCGCACTTAGCTACCCGCTCCGAATTTTTTCATTTTTTTTATTTCATGTTTATTTTTGTTTTTTTTTTTCATTTTACATCTCGAGCGTGCCAGGAGACAGAAAGAGATTTTTTATACACCCGGGGGTACGAGTAAAAGCTGCGGATCGCCTCGCGCTGACTTTTACGTAGCGTATGTATGTACAACGTAACGTACGTACATTTATGTTGGTACCATAGGTAGACGATTAAAAAATGTCTTTATTCGCAAAAGCGTGAGGCTGGGATTCCTGTACTACCACCTACGTGATGTGGAAGTTGCGCGGAAAATAGATAAGAAAAAATGCAGAGCCCCTACTGGGTTGGAATTTAAGTTCGCACAGCCGTTGAACGCAGTCTGCGCTGCACAAAGCGTAGTTTCCTCGCGTTAACGTTATTTTTATTTTTATTTGAAATATTTGCCTCGAAAAAAGCAATTCGATCCACAGAACACGACATCGATGAACGATGTTAAATTTCTGCACCCTTTAGACTCCATACATAATAATTGTACGTGTTATACGTTTTTTTTTTTTTCACAACTCTTGGTAACTCAATTCCTCTGGTTCCCGGTTAATAATATAGTACGTAATTATCAAACCAGACGTAAAAGGTAATTTGTTTTTTCGCAATATTTCAATTGTTTTTTAATATCCCCGCTGCACCGGACATATACCCTTACAATCTTATCATTCCAATCAATATCCGTGCAACAATTAAGTGTAAATAACAAAGTATACGAATCGCCAGATTTGAATAATCGTCAGTGGGATAAATCGAAGTAAACGAGGAAGCATGAATCGGTATTCAAATCGATCATGCGCCATAAGCCGATAGATTTCAAGTTCTCCAAACTCGTGCACAAACATGTGTGTAACGACGTCAGTATACCGGTAATAATTCTCCGCAACAGGGGACTTGTTCTATTGCAATAATGCAAAAAAATAAATAAATAAATAAATAAAATAAAAATAAAAATGAAGAATAAAGAAAGAGAAAAAAAGATTAAAAATGTAAGACAATGCCGGTTTGTGTTCCCAAGGCCCACAACCATCCAGACCGAACACCAAACATGAACATACCTCTGTTCTGTGTGCATCGCGCACACTCCCCGTATACACAAACAAACCACCAACGTCCGGGAAAACCTGATCCTGGTCCGGATATACGTAAAACCTTTACCTACTTCTTGTGTAAATTCTCCTATATATATACACCTGGGTGTAGGTTATATACCTGGCTTTTACAACTGCACGAATGCGGTGAATTTTGGGTTCTAACTTCCATTACTGTAGAACTGTTTTCGTATGAAACGAAAATTTCGTGAATTTTAGTATAAAGTCTTAAGAGCGGAAAAGTTTGTTTGGTAATTTGTAGTTTCATTCAAAATATTTTTCAATATAACTTGATATTGTATGACGAAGATCATGGGAGTAGGAAAACAAAAGCAAATAGTGAGGAAAAATAATCGATTATTTTTGGTAATTCTTAAATTATCGTTGCACCGTTCGAAAATCGGCACAACAATAAAATATTCACTCTAGATCCCATCTCACAATCAGTTTTATCCCAAGTTTTTGGCAAGGAATGTATCGACCTTGACTTATATTTTATTAATCTATACGCCAATAAGATACGAAATCATCGATAGTTTTTTTTTTTTTTACCATATATGGGTCAACGAAGTGACACCACTGCATGTATAACATCGTTCATATCATGTATGAATATACAATAATACAAACTTTCTAACCAGTTGCAAGAATAGAATAATAATAAGAAAAAGTAGAAGATGCAATCAAGTAAAATCTGGCACAAAAGCATCAAGTGGTATAGGCAGGTACGTCATACATATATATATATACATATGTACCTATTTATTCGCTACGAATATTCGTTTCTCTAACTTGTTGAACGTACGTACATAAATAACATCGTACGTTTTACCCTATTTCATACACTGTAGCTAGACACGCAGTTTATGGATGATTTTTTGTGTTATACTTGTAACACAGACCGACTTTCGGAAGAACCGTTACACACATGGGTTTATAATATAGGTATTTGTTATATATATACATAGCAAAATGAGGTGAATTGCACAAGTTTTAAATCATTATCCCATCAAAACAAGCAGGTACCGTCAATTTTTAAGTCCAGGAGGCGTACATAATAGGGCATCTTTGTACCTCTGGATGTAAAATAACAGAAATTCATTCGTTGAGCGCTATTATAAAAATTAACTGTAAAATTGGATGCATAATGTTGTGATTATTGTTTGAAAATTGCAAGAAAGAAAAGTATCACGCGTGTATAATTATAATGAAGTAATTTTTTTTTCTTTCTTTCATCGAAGAACTATTACAGAACACGAATACTCTAGACGCAAAGGAAAAGTGATCAACTCTATCTACTTTTTGTTTTAATCTTCTTACCGAAATAATTATGTCGAGGAGGAATCGGTTATAATTTCGTCACAAAATGACGGAAGAAGAACAGAAATCGCATCGGATCATAATTAGGACGACACACGAATAAATTCATAATTTAGGCACGTGAAAATGACAAAAACACGTTATAGAGAAAGTAGTCTTTTGCTACAAATTCAGCTAATTAACGATCGAATGGCCCGCCTGCTATACATATAGATTCGTTTCACTCGCCTAGCCCTTTATTTGATTTATCGACAGGAATGAAATTATAAACTTGCAGGGAGGCCAGCTCGCAAAGCAAAACCGGATTTGTACGATGCTATTTAGGTATAGTTGAAATGTACGTTATAAAAAAGAAAATTGAATAAATAATTAAAAACGGTTGTTTCGGAAGCTATTAGTCGTATACTCGTATGTAGTGAATATTATTGCGCTCAGAGCAAATAAAATGGGAAGTGAACCTGTTTGTTTTTTTCTTTTTATTGTGGATCTAGAGTAAATATTTCACTGTTGTGCCGATTTTCAAACGGTGTAACAATAATTTAAGAACGACCAAAACAGTTCATTATTTTTTTCCGCCTAATCGAGTATAAACGATCATTTTTCAAAATCGATTAGTCGACGGACTTGATTATTTTTCGCACAATCGTTTTTCATTTTCTTACTTCCATAAACTACGCAATACGGTATCAATTTATACGATTAAATTATCAATTGTTATCCATTCTTATTCACTAATTACGAATTTCACATAACAAGTGAATGATAAATGAAATCTTTTCATCTGAAATTGAATAAATATTATCAATGAAACTATAAATGATCAAAAAACTATTTCGCTATTAAGACTACATACTGAAATTTACGAAATTTTTATTTCATTAGCATCGATTCGAAAAAAAAAGAAAATAATACGAAATAATCGATCATTATTTTCGACTCGATTAATCTATGCATAAATTATTTTTAACTTAGTGAGAACCGCTAGTAAATTTACGTGCAAACATCGTTGCGGGACTTCAGTCTTTCGAATTCCAGACCAATGGTATGACGCATCAAAGGCCCCCCCCGATCACTAAAGTACGAAAATAAGGCGACGACGCAGCAACAGCAGCAGCAGCAAGCTGCCGAAGTAAAAGGAAAAGGAGATCTGTGTGCAGTTTAACACGCGTCGCGTCTTCTGGAGAAAGTCTTTCTATTCTACAATATTTATAATATCCGCGTATAACGTACTACGCGTAGGTGAAAAAAAATAAACATCCTACAATATAATTTAATTTTTATCGATGCACCGACAATCGAATTGAATTTTTCCTTACCTTAGGATTTTTTTTTTTTTTTTTTATTCCAACAATAAGAAGAACCGAAACCTTTTTATCTTGTATATATATCCGACAAATCGAAAGGAAATGTTTGATGTTTCTGGGGTGAAATTTTTTTTCTTCACAATCGAATTATTGTTAAAGAAATCTCCGTACAACATTCACGTATACATAATGTGACTCGATGAAGAGTCATGAGTGATGAAGACGAAGTTATCAACGTTACTGCAACGATGAATGTTTAAGAAAAATCGCTACTTCGTATGTTTAGAAATGTCCGAGAGCTTTGGTAAACCACTGTAAACAAAATGTGTGTTAATTTTAAAAAATCAATTATTCGAAAGTCGTTTTTAAATTGTCCAACAACGTTGATTTTTAATTCCGATCTCTCGTTACGTCAACGTTACCAACTTCGGTCCGATTCTGATTCCGAGCGTGCAAACTCGCGTCGATTTATACACCACGAATCTCGAGTTGAAATTGCAGCCAGCACGGCTTTTACCGTCACCCTTGCATACCGTGCACCCCAAAGCTTTACCCCACTCAGCTTTGCTTTTCTTCTCTCCTTTCCTCTCCTCTCCTCTTTCTCTTAGCTTTATCGCCTAGCAGCCCCCAAAACGCCGGTGGTTGCTACGAAGAAAATCATTCGTGGGGCTCGAGCAGTGAGTCGTGAGTCATCGCCGATACTGACACATACACGGTTTTTAGGCATGCCGGTAAATTTCTCTACATATACATCGTGCGAGCGAAAATAGTAGTAAATTTTTGGATTATGGTACAACTTGGATAAATTAATCGTGCCGACAAGACTAGCGGTATTATAAAAATCCACCTGCAACTGAGCTTGCAGAAAATATCTAAAACACGCCAAATATATTTCACTTGACATATTTACGCAGGCAAAAAAGCTTCTCTTCGTTCATTGCGTAGTCCGCAGTTCTTTCCGTCCGTGAAATAATGCTTGTCAAATTAACTGTTGTTATTCTTATTGAAATATTGCACACTGTTTAATAATATCTCGTCGTAACATGTGCATAAATCTTATACCAAAATTTGTAAAAATCTTTGCGCATGAAGAAGGAAAAGGTATGGAAAAGAAATTGACAACTTGATCGAGTGATCGAATCTCTGACTTAAATCGGCGAATTAAACACGGATCAGATTTCAACGGTCGCGTAAATATCACGTGTACGATGTATGTATACATAATGTACGCACCAGACCGAGAAGTTATTCTTGCACCTCAGACCGAGAAGTTATTCTTGCACCTTAGACCGGAGCGGCAATGCTGCATTATTATTACAAAATGACTGCAGGAAACTAAAGCTCGAGTAAATTTTAAACGCGAGTATATTTTTGCTTTCAGCCTTATCTCACAATCAGTCAATTTTTCTCTTTCTTGTTCCTTCGTTGTGTAATTTTTATTTTTTATTTATATATATATATATATATATATATATATATAGGTATACGAGAAAGCGGAGAGGAATTTGCATAGACTACGAAAAAAAAAAAAGAAAAAAAAAGAAAAGAAACAAAAACGAATTTCCTCAAACCATCTGCATCGTTAACCGTTGTGACAAATTTAATATCAATTCTGTCACGGAATTTCCTTAAAATCGAATACAAATTAATGACACGTGTGGAGATATAAAATAAGAGAGAAATAGGCGTATACAGATAAAATGAATAATTATTTAAATTTCGTACATAATTAAGGGAAGAAAAAATGGTGTTGAATTATATTCTAAACTGAAGATTAATTCTGCACATAGAGGAAAGTTATGGAGAGTAAAAACCCACCGTCAGATATATATATATGTGTATATATATATGTATATAACATAACGCGATACAACAATAATTACATTGTACGCCAGTATTGTCAATTACAGTACTTTTTTTTCATCTAAATAATAGAACGGTCGGTCAGTACATAAAAATATGTATAACCATGTGACGACATCCGGTTGTTGCCGCAGTAATATACAATATATATATTGTGTTTATAGGTATGCAAGTATATTGTATATACATAACCTGCATCGGACGGATATAACCGATTTAAATAAAACCATTAACAGTTGCCTACATGAAAATAGGTTGCAGGTACTTAACGACCGTACACACGCACACACATATACACCATATATATATATATATATAAAATTTGTCCTTGATTAATACACGTGTCATATAGCAAGCAGTATGCATATATACATATACAAGTATCGCATACTATTCGTATATGCGAAAGTGACCGATCGTGAACGTTATGTTCGACAAATTACAAGAAAAAAAAATGTAAAAACATAAAGTATCGCGTTCGTTGGTCCGAGTAAAAAATTATACATATATATTGATTGCTTTCGATAATTAAAATCAAGAGCGTCGTCACCGTCTTTTTACAAGCGTCTTGTCTTGTCGAAAGAAAGGGAAAAAAAGAAGATTTTCGCCTACATACGACAGGCGCGATTTGTCAAATACTGCGGGAGACCGATTTTAACCTGGCTATTATATGCAATCGTACGGACCGGAAATGACGTATCCTAGGAATTCATATGTATATATACATGCAAATGATTAGGTGGGAATGCAAATTGGGTAGATATGTGTTGGAAGAAGCCGTGCTTCAAACACGATTTCTATTTTTCTTCAAAATATTTAACCTCATTCGATTGTTATTTCCATGAAAAAATTTCACGACGATTAGTTTTAATCGCATGTACTAATAGAATCACGGTTTAGTAAAATCCCCTATATTTACATAATCTAATTGTCAGTTGGACAAAAATTCTGTGACACAAACGAAAGAACGAATGATACTTGTCAGTGCAAAAAATTACCGTATTACATCTTTTTCCTGCCGATAATAAGCAGGCTTTGCAAACAAGAAAGAAAGAAAGAAAAAGAATCAAAAAAATGATCGAACAAAATCGTTTTGTATTATGAACCGACGAGCATAAGCTTCTGTGATGAAGAAAAAATTTTACCAAGAGAAAATACAACAGGGAAACGCAACACATGCCGACGAAGATTAAGACAAGCAGATGTATACAGGCACAAAATATATGTATACGCTTTTCACGGGGAGAAATAATAAGATAAGCCTGAAGCTGCTGTGCCGCGGACCGGCAAACATAAACGAATGAACCCAAATCCGTACGCAAGCAAGATTTAAGAGTAAAAAAGATGAAAGGAAAATAACGACAAATAATAAACGTGTACGGCGAAAGATAAATGATTACAGCTCCTCAAGTTTTTCACGTCAATATTCACACTAAAATAATGATATTAAATAAAGAATAACGTGGTAAATAACGTGGATAAAAAAGCTACTTGATTAACCTCAAAAACTCGCGCTAAGCTATAATAAATTAATAGGCAACGTAGCTACGCTTAAATATCCCGAGACTTAAACCAGACCGTGCCAGATTTCGAGACTTCCGGTTTATCGACGACGGTATAAACTCGCACCACACGACGTCGTAAAATAACGTATCTATCGCATCATGCCATAGAAGCATTATAGATGAAGTGGGGGGAAAGTAAAACAAATGCCAATATTTACAACTACATACATATTGGTTGAAATTTTTTGTTCCAGTTGCCGCTCATTCCTCAAGTATTTCCATTTTTCACCACAATCGAAAAATGTAGTTCTAGGTAAAAAATGAAAATTAGTTTTCTAGCTGTTACCAAAAAATCTGGTATCCGTTACTATTCTTTCTCGTTACGATTACTCTTGCTATATTTTCTTGCAACTGTTGCGAAAATTTAATGCCCGTGCAATAATAAATTGACGTTAAAGCCTTGTTCAACTAAAAACGTAGAGTAAACCGAAGAAACTGATTTTGCGTTGCAATTATCAAAAGAGAATCGACAATAGCGCAAAATGGTTACGCCTACCTCGTTTTTCCTAATTCCAACAATATTCAAACAATTTTTTTAACGATACCTGTTTTACTCAATTTTTTCTCATTGTTGTTTGACTTGAGAATTAAAAATCAAGAAAACACGACGTGCTGCTAACGCAAAAAAGTAAACGTAATATATATATATATATACTATTATATACGTATATATATACGTATAATAAATGTTCGCAAGCGATGCAGTGAGTAATTTTGTTCCATGAATTAATAATGGTCGACTGTGATATCTCGTTTGTATAACGGATGCGAAGAAATTACTATCGGTCTCAAGGATCAGTCTAATTGTGGCTCACCTCAAAAACCGTTCTCTTTCTCTCGGCGTCAAGCGTTTATTCGTTTTTTTTTTTTATTTATTTATCCTTCCCCACGTTATTTACCACCTAAGACGACGTGGAATGAATGACTCTAGAAGATGACAGGGTATGGAATACCGGTTAAATCAAATCCGCGATGCATTGCGGGAAGCACGTGTCAGTTCTACCGAGTGTCCTTCTTCTTCGTCTTCTAAGCTATGGCGTTTTATACTGAAAGCATGGCTTACAACCCTACGTGTGAGAACTTGTTTTTCACACTCTTTGTCTGTTAAATAATTTTTTTGAAAGTGTTCCAGGCTTTCAACGAATTAGAAAAAGTTCAGGTCTCTTTCTCGAATTGTCGACACTACGCTATCCAAAAGTTGGCAGACACAAAAATTTCAAAGTATTGTTTGTGATAATTGATATTCAGAAAACTGTACCGTACCCTAAAAAAAAACAGTGTTCAGACCTGAGGTTAAATTTCATTTGGAAACCGAAAAGAATCGATCACTTTATATTCGAAGAATGAATGTAATTGCGAATCTATCAAATTTCCATTATAACAAAAAATATCTATCTCGTCTCTCGCATCCTGTATCAATAAGTTTTTCCAAGGAGAAAGAAAAACATATGTAACGACAATTATGCGGTTAAAGAGCTACAGAGACTTTAGATTATTCATAAGTTTGACGCTAGTAATAAAGGTTAATATAACGATACATGTTTAGAAAAACTCGTTACATCGTATTCTCACGATTGTCCGAAATTTTAGGAAAGTTAGAAAAAAACATAACACAGTATAAACATGTTGATATTATGAAAATCGAACTCCTCGAAAGTGCGTTCCAAACATTGCACAATAAAATTGTTTTCCCTGATCTTTAATTAAATTGAATTCCGTTTAAAAACATCACGTTGAAGTTATCGACGTTATCGCAACGATTCACGACGCTTAAGAAAAACAGTCGTTTCGTAATTTTCAAATTATTTGACAATCGGTAAACGGTAAACAAGACAAAACGTACTCGTATTGTCAAATCCAAGTTCCCTCAAACTCGTGTTTGTGAAAATAAAAAAAATAGTGCCCCCCCCCCCCACGATGTTTCTTCGTTACAATTCAACGCGATCAACTTCGACCTCGTTTAAAAACTGCAACCTCCTGCCTTACACACCAGAATCTCTCCTCGGTAAACCACTCGATGTGTTACAACGTGACGAGAAGAGGAAACGAAACGGTCGTGTGTTTACGACGTTAGACCGAGCCAAGGAGGAACACGTCCGACGGATGGAGTTGGTCGGTCCCTCCGTAGTAACACCAAGAAAAGAAGAAGCGTATACCTATACAGATATACAGGCGAGTGTGGCTGCGAGACCTCGTAAAGCGGTGTAGGTATGCCGTGGTGTGGAATGCACGTATTTATTACATATGTATGCATATATATATAAATATATATATAAATATAATCCAGGGTGATCCCGGTTATCCTGGTATCGGTGCGGCTATACCGGCAAACGCCTGCGCCTCATCCTCATCCTCATCCTATAACCATACCCATGGTACATAATGTACCTCGCCGAATGAGAAGGGGAGTCACGTTTTCGGCCAGGGATTCTCATCTTTGAAAAACATTTTTATACTCATTCAGATCCGTATATCTATACGTATAAAGAGACCGTTGCAACAGTGTTGTGCAACGAGAGTTGTAGGTACGACAAAGATATGTTTCAAAAAGAGAATTTCTCTATCGATACCGCATACGTGTTTTAATACGATTGGAAGATGGCTGCACGGAGCTCTTTTTTCTTTTTCGCCTCAATTAGCGTTCGCTCGATTGTCGGACTTTGGCAAAGAAGCTCCACCTACGCTTGTCTAACGAAGAAAAATAACACATGTGTTACAATTACGCTGAACTTATCAGATAGGCCATAAAAAAAATTTTAAAAAAAAAAGAAAAAAAAACCTGTTACATCGTCCATTCAAGCACACGGTGAAAAAAAGAGTATAATTTTGGATTCTTCAATTTCAAGCACTGGGTTCGGATACTACTACTTTTGTATCCGACAGCGAATCAACGTTCGTACACCGAATCGGTAGGACAAATTATTTCATATAACTGGCACGTGTTTGTACATACATATCTATGATATACACGCGTGTAACGCACGCTAGGACGTATACTAAACCGCGCGCATGCGCGTTAAACCTTTCCACCGGAAATAATAACACGTCTATGCTACCCGCGCAGTTCGCCAACGGGCAGGGGAAATAATGACCAATGGCACCGACAAATAACCCCGATGAAATGAATAGTTTTGCCCGGTTTACCCTCCCGCCCCAAATACATTCTACCCAAGTATCAACGAATTCATGTATACAGAAATATGAATATAAATACCTGTGTATATGTGTAAGAATCTTTACCCCCGAGTATATACGTATGCTTATACACACATACATAACTACAAATATAATGTAGTATAATCTGGCATTAACCTTCTCATCGTGGTGCAGATTTTGAACCTTTGATCTGCAACAGCGCGATTGATCTGGCAATAACAATTAAAATTTCAATTTCCACGGCGAGTGTTATTACTATTATTATTATTATTATTGAGTAATAATTCACCTCGCTATTAATGGGTATGTATAATACAAGTGAGAGAGAGAGAGAAAGAGAGAAGAGGCTGGGTCGACTTGATATACGTACGTACATATATAGGTATAGTTTGCAGCGTTATTCAGATTCGTAAAACGGTTCTTTTCGATTCTGGTCAGGCAGACAGCGGATGGCCGGCATGGGAGAGACTCTCCTCTCTCTCATCATCGAGCATCGACTGGGCAGAGAGCGTTGCCGATTTTATCGCTCTCGGAAGGAACGACGAACCGAGTAATTTAGTAAGTATTCGGCTGCCTCGTGTCTACGTGACGCGGGAAAATTGCAATAGTTCTGTCGTTTTCTGTTAACCGCATAAACGAACTCATTCCCATTTTAAACGCACAATCTTTCGTGCAAAACGTTTGCGTGAATAACTGTGCGGGGAAAAAAATGAAAAAAAAAAAATACCGGACGTGTTAATAAAAATACAGACGCGCACAAGATATTTTTCCAGGCTAAAATAAAATGAAATTTTAGTCTAACCGATGTAAACAATGTTATCCGAAGCGTACACGAGAAGCTACGAACCCAATGACAGAGTTTGCAAATTTTTCCTGGCGCGACGCTCGCGCAAATGTAATTAATCGGCGGAGGGCCTTCGATTAGTGAAAAATCTCCCCTTTCTTGTACTGTTGCGGCTCTATCGATAGAATGCACTGTATATGTGTATACATATGTATATACGTATGCATATACTGTATAAAAAATCTTGCAACAGCGCAACAACAAGCCAACCCGGCGATAAAACGCGTCCTGCGATCTTGACCATCCGTTCCGCAGAGTCAGGCCGCTTGTGCTGCTCGTACATACTTCACGAAGACAATGCATAACGGAACAATTCCGCCTGAATTCGACCGCACCGATGTTTGATCTGAATCTTCGATATACGAGTATAGCATATACATGCAGATATAATAAATTGACCGTTGAAAAACTCGCGATAACTTTCCGTGCCGAGCGATTCCTGCGCGGCTTTCTTCAACATTGTTTGTACCGTTTGGAAAAAATGTTTCGGACATTCGGGCGCTTTCACGAAATTCATCTCGTCAGGATTCCTCTGATAGAACATTGCAGGTACTCGCGATTTCGTTATTACGTGATCTTGACACTTTAAAGACGGATCAAACTTGTATCGCGAATTTGTAAATCATAATTACGTGCCTGTTTGATATGCCCAGGAGCAATTAGACACCGAGTGAAGTTTAGTTAGCTCAAGGTGGAGAGACACGGTTGAACTTTCGACCTTTGACCGCAACCTGATATAATATAAAGGATCTTGGCAGAGAAATTCGGCAACGCGAATTGAATGAGACTTTCTTGTTTGTTTGTTCGTTTAACCGATACTTCGTTTTTTCTCGTCTTCTCTCAACCATAATGAACTAGATTCGCAATTGGAAGTGCATAAAGATAAAGAAAATACCGAAAGCGTAACATACGTTTTACGAGCCTGCAACAACAGATTTCTGCAATTTCTGCGGTGCATGAGAGCCAAGAAATTATTATGATCAGTTGCAGTATTCGAGAAGTTGACTTACTTCCATGTTATTTCCATGCAGACTGCAAACAGGTATAAGATCCCTACATACTCGTTAACCCAGACGTATTCCCAGGTAAATTATACGAGTACCCACATAAGACAGACGTGTTATATTTCTAGTGGTCGTACGGTAGGCGAACCTGGAATCCGGCCTAGATAATAAAATTGTGCGGCACGATTATCGCGAGCTAACAATAAGTAAGTATTTGTGTATAAACGGAAGGCGGATGCGAAAAGCGATGTATAGAAAATGAAACCTCGAACAAGTTTCCATTGATTCGTATCCGACACTTGTCGTATCAAGTATGCACAAAACTAACGTTTTTCATCCGTCAACGATTATTCACTCGTTCAATGCAATTTTCAAAGAAATTTATATCGAGTAAAAAAAGAATAAAAATTCAAACACTGCCGTGCGTAAAGAGTTGCGAATTTTATTCCAGCTTTGTGTTATATTTATTGCATACGTAGCAAGTCTTCGATAAGGAATGAACGAGTAAAATTTTACTTCATTTTTAATAATTTCCAATGAAACGAACAATTCTTATAACAAATACCGAAATTAATTGTTTCACACGCTGTTTATATCAACGTCCTTATTATTTTTTTACTTTTTCCTCAAAACGGTGAAAAAAAGCAATTGGGACTAATAATCGTTACACGTAGTCTCAAGTCAATCAAATATTACGATTAATAAAAATTCAATTACGAATCAAACAAGCAACATTAAAATAACTACTCGAGTAACCTTTGATTAAAATCTAAAAATGACTCGTAAAACGTACTTAATTTCTCTGCTGCTGATTGCTTTGCTCAAATTATCCTTACAATTAAATCGATTCACACACTACAGGCACGTAGTTTTTCCTATTTTATTTTTCCATTAAAAATATTTCACCAACAATATTTTCAATATAACACATAGGCACCTAAAGAAGTGTAGGTGGACACTTGCAGGCGGCGTTATAACTCAGTTATCGTGGTATTCTAGCATAAATATATCATTTAATCAGGTCGCACATAAACCACAAAACTTCTAAACCGAGAGAATTATATATAAACTTTTGTTGCCAGAATTATACATACGTAGATATACATATATATATATATATATATATATATGATATATATACATCTGAAGCAGAGCGCGATTAAGCTCCACACAATTCTATTACAAAGTTGACATTTACTTCTATACCTATACCTGTACATTCTATACATTTATAGATAGGTGTTAGCAGTTAACTAGAGCAATCGACCGCTTCACAGCATCCCATCTCTCTCTCTTTCTCTCTCTCTCTCTCTCTCTGTCACACGTAATAACTTGCAGCAGAGTGATGCAGGCGAAAGAAATTCTGCTCCAAATACAAAATTCTACCAGTAAATAGGAATACACCGATATATATATATATATATATATATATATATATATATATATATATATATATAATATATATACAGGTAAATGTATACGTATTTTCGTTTCGGATGAATAAAAATGACTTCGTCGCCTTTCTAACGGACGTGAATGAAGCGTGGGAGAAAAACAACGGTATTTTTCGTCAACTATTTCACCATTAAATAAGGTGATTGCCAGCCCGAAGAATGACTGTTCGTTCCTCTTTCTAAACGCCGAGATCACAATTTGATTTAGTGTAGTGTTTTTTTTTTTTTTTTTTACCATTCTTACGATCCTTCCCCCTTACAATTAGATTTTCCGAGGAAGAACATTATCCGGATACATTTGTTTTCACCGCCGATCCGGCATAGATAATCGATATTTTATACAACAAAATCGAAAGGTTTGCGAGAAGAACAATGCGTCGTAAAATATACCGCCACACTTTCACTTCCAGAAATACTATTATTATAGTAATAAAACAACAGCAACAACAACAATAATAATAATACATCAGAAACTTTGTATCAGCAGACACGTATAATTTGAATACGAATCGCTATTGATACAATTCGATACGGTGTCATGTTTTTCTTTGTCAATGCTCGCGTCTTGTCTTATTCCGCAAAATAAAAATTTCAATTTCACACACTCGGATACCGAATTACACGGGTAACTCAACGACTCTATAGAATTTTAAAACTAGATGTATTACGTATATTTGCTTCGTTCATCAACGTTAATTGCTTTACACATTTACTGAATTTTCTTGATTATTGTTTTTTTTTTTTAGCATTCACATTATACGTGACTTGATGCACTCATAAATTGATTCAACAAGAGTGTGGTTAAACATGTATAAAATATACAACGCATAACGTAACAATTATTTCATCATCTTTGAGGTTATCGGCACGAGGTGCCGATAGCAAACTGGGTGTTAAAATTCAACGAAACAAGTGCTCTACTTTTTTTTTACACGGTACAAACTATCTATGCGTAATAACATACATTTTTACGCATAATGTTGATATCTGCTTTTTCGAATCAATGACAAATTGTACCTTGAAATAAGTATAACACACACACACACATATTCGATTTATGAGCTCCTCGTTTATTACACCTACGCACTTGTGTGTATCCATATTTCCGTCGTGTACACTTTGACCTTTCGAATAGAATGTATTACATACATTTGTATAAACGATTTAGGGTATACGCGTTGCAACGGTATTAGGTACGTGTAATTTTAGAACCCGATATTATCCCAACCATTTGCTCCACATCTATTATACCTACACAGGTATAATACATGTACGACCGATGCTTGTTCCCAGTTATACGACGATGCTAAATTTAGAAACAATATGTTCAACCTGCATTCGAAAATAGCGATGGGAAAAAACATATGTATCAGCTTTGCAATACCAGAAGATACCTTTCGAATAATTAGACCCCTTGATTTGACTATCACGATACATTTATTTATTATATATTTCAAATAAGTATTACACACGGCAGGAGAATAATAATAAGAAAAAAATTAGATACAAATATCAGAGAAAATGTATAATTTATATTATTTTTGTTCGTATCTGTAACGCAACATTTCGAAACGACGTAAACGGAATCGGTTTGTGACACAAAAAATATCAATCAAACAAACTATACCGGTAGAAAAAATGTATAAATGTCATTTCTTTTTCTACTTGTTAATAAAAACTATAAATATTAATTTAAATATATATAAAATAATTCTCCTATTATAATACAAAGATGTATGTACGCAAAATCTAACACAACGCGTTAACTTGACGCGATGCGGTTTTTGCTTTTTCCCAGCCATCCTTTTCCTCATCATACACGTACGCTTATCACCCCACCGATAAAAATATACACGATTGTATTGAATATACGTATATGCATGGCACCCATTGCGCGTAAGAAATTAGTCGATTATTCCGGTGATCCTCACGGAGTGGCTGCAGACAGTCCAACGATAAGTAAGACAGAGGCTTCTCGCTCTCTCCTCCTCCGACACGAACACTTTTATACACACACCTATAAAACCTTACACACACACACACACACGAGAGTCTCGTGGCACTTTCACCGCACGTTTTACGAGAGCAAGAGTGGTCTATTTACGCCTTCCGTGGGCGAAGGATAATGCGTTCGGTTCTCCATGGCCGTCTGTGCAAACGTGTTGGAACAGATAAACACCCACACCATGGACCCGGGACGGAAAATTCAATTGTCAGACCCAAAAAAACCATACGCACCTTAGCACGTAACTAAATTATAGCTAAATAGGTTCGTAAGCGGTTTTACGCGTCATAATGAACAATTGGAACAATTGTATAATACATATATATGTATAGGATTTATACACTCAATTACTTCCTCGTGTTTAATCATGCAAGTTTGCCGTTAGTTAACAACGCGTCAAGTTGCGCATGCACCGGGTAGTCATACATGTGCGTGCAATAATAACCATACATATAATAATATCAAGAGTCACGGCGCCGGAGCGAAAAACTATAAAAGATTTATACCTCGGTACGGGGGAAACAAGAAGAGAATACGAATCGAGCGATAAAGATAACAAAAAAAAAATCTCCTACAAAAGAGAGAATAAAAAATAAAATCAGAAAGCGATCAAGGAAAGGTCGTCGTGTTTTCAAGGGCTTGTATGACCGAGACATAAAAAAAAAAATATATATATATATATCTGGAGCAATGAAGGGCCAAGAGCCAATTGTCTTGCTGCTCAGATTTCGGTGATTCATCTCATATATCATTACTGCGACGACGAAGGTTGTAATACGTATTTCTTCTACACTATATATATATATATGTATAATTGTGAACGAGAATCGAAATTCAGTTTCAATTATTTACCAGCGCGTTTATGCTGTCCAGGCAGGTTACTTAGGGCAGATTGATAAAAAAACTGTAGGTATACAAGGAAGCCTGCCTGCCTGCCTGCACAACCTCTATATCGTAATTAAACGATTGTTATTCGGTTTGCGTATACGTAACGTATACATACACAACATACAGCATGCACATCGAATGGCGTAACCGAACGTCGAACCAAAACAGGTTGCTAATTGCTCCTCCTCACGGATCGTATAATAATATGATCCTTAACACAGTTAATCCTAAATGGAATATACACCTGCTGGGTCATTGAAGCTTCTACATGCCGCTAAATTTTACACAACATCGAGGTGTGAGCAACGTCCGAAATAGAGGAGTAAAAAAATGATTAGTTAGATAATAAACAGCATAAAAGCCTTAACGTTCCGGCTAACTTGTTTTCGATTCGATTCGAAAAAAAAAAAAAAAATCACGAGTTCAATTCCGTACGAATTATATGAAAATAACTGGCGATGCAGTTGACGCGAAAAAATTGGATCCACTGTCGCATAATTCGTATAGAAATCGAAGCCGTGTCTTGTTTCGGACCGAAAAAACGATTTAGCCGACCGTAAAGTTACGGTATCAATGCATTTCACTGTACATATCTATAATACGGTATACAACAGTATGTATATCATATCTGGGTAATCAAACACCGCGGATCGTAATTAGATTTTTACAGAGAAGGCAAGAGTGGAGAGAGGAAAGAATGAAAACATAGATACATGCATCATTGTGCCAAGCCTAGTCGGTTATCTGAGATTATGACAATGTTTGACGTTTCCTTTTCTGCGGTGCGGGTGGTGTGGCGCTTCCGGTTCTGCACTCTCTACCGTACGTATGCATCCACCTCTGCTGTATTTCAGTAACTACACCGCGTGATGGTGGGTCACCATCGCTATCGCCATTATAAAGCATTGGCGGCAGACGAAGTGAAGTGAGTGAGGGTAGGGAGTTGACTCCCATCGGACGGGAAATCGTACGCTGTTAAATGTTAATTCCGACGGGACAAGGTTCGTCCTCCTCCTCTTCCTCCTTCTACTCCGCTCTTTTTCTTCTCTCTCTCTCGTCATGCGTGATGTTCAATGCCAATGCGATCGCGATAAATCTCAACACACACACACACACACACACACATTCTTACGTACCTACACCTGTGCAGCACTGTTTACATAGCCGCTGAGAGCACTTAAAGAACGATTCCCAAGAGCCGGAACGACGCCAATGAGAAGTTCTTTTATTTTTACAGCCAATTCGAGAGAGAGAAAGAGAGAGAGAGATATATAAAGAAAGTGCGTGTGTGTGTTTAATAGTATCGAACGGCGTGCGATCATCGTCAACATTGGCAGCAGATATTGCATCACGCTATATCTCAACCATAAGTTAATCACCATCACCCAATGATGAGTTCAAGTTGATCGTGCGCGCCGGGTTTGATTACCAATGAAAATTTTCTAAAGTGTTGTACACTCGGAGTGCAGAATAAATTATAGAGAGAAATAAGAACCGTGACAAACTGAGAAACAAACCAACAAACATTTCTTAGGATTAGACTCTGACACATTCGATAAGCTGTGGATCATGTGAATGACAAGTATTAATGCAAGCTTGATGAGTCAAATTCCATTGTAACAGAAATATCCGTGATACGATTTACAGAAGAGTTTATAATCGCGCTTTGATTTTACGATTAGCAGTATTAAGCCTGCGAAACGGGAATAATTTCCGTTCTTTCGGTGAGCGAACGATCATCCGAGAATACTTGTATTCCTGTATGCCGGCAACAACGACAAGACAGAGATGGTGGAGGAGGAATGGAGTGAACCAAAAAAGGGTCGATTCAGAGGCACCAGATGTCGTTCAGGAATGCGTCACGAAGAGTGCGTGCGTGATGTCGATGCAGGTCTCGTGTGTGTTTGTACGTACGTACATATGCGTATCAGGGTCTTACCGATCTCTGTCTATCTTATCTGCATAGGTATGCAGACGTGGTAAGGAAATTCGGAAAACTGGGAGAACCGCACGCGCGATTCGTCGTCGTCAAAAGAGAGAGAAGAGAGGAATTTTCCTATACAAATCACTAAATTCAACGTATATAATTGATATTCATAACGTTAATCCGCAGTTTTTTCTTTAACTGTATGTAATTACCGCACAGTACAGACAGTTCGGAACTTCCGGTGTAATAATAATAATAATATGATCCATTGAACACGCGCTTTGAGATAACAAGGGAAAAAAGAAATAGGTATGTTAACTAAAAATTAATCAAGCCCCCGTTCCCCGAAAAGATCGATCACGCATCATTCATTGCCAACGTCAATGGGATAGATAATCCAAGTTTCCGAGGCAGCGTGATTAGGCTGGAAACTTTGGTCGGCTGAAAAACTATACAATATACAAGATGATAAGGGAAACGCGTAGAGCGTAAATCACTGTCGTTGTAAACGAAGGTGGTGAAAAAAAAATAGAAAAAGAGAAGAAGCAGAGTAAACTAATAAGCCGAAGAAAAATTTTAGAAACAACATTGCTCGCGATGAAGAAACAGGCCGCACGAAATATGTTACGAAAGAGAGTGGAGAAAAAAAAGAAGAAGGCTGCACGTGCAGTGGTTTATTGTAATAACAGCAATATTGTTGTTATTATCGTCACGTCATAACAGATTTTATTATCCCAGTTCTACTCTTTGGCACAATATCTCAGGCACATTCATGAGCGAGTGTGTTGCTGTTTTTTCGCGCGGTTCAACAACGGCAATTCGAATGAATCGAGTCGGGCAATCCGTGCAAATGAAAACAAATGAAGTGAGAAAAAGCAGCACGAGAAAGAAAAAAAAAACACCGCCGTGAAATAATCCTTCGAGGGAACGAACGCCATCGCGTTTCGTCCGTATGACGGTTACCTTACATCTGTGTATGGTTTTTACTTATGGGTATGTATATCCGACACCCGGCCTGCACCGCCGTTCACTTTCGGCGTTTAGATTTTCGAGCAGAGAAAACAAAGCCGAACGATGACCGGCTGTGAGGGAAACAAGCGGCACGTGAAGTGACGAAGAAAGAAACAACAATGAATGTGCCGCGGCTACAAATTGCCGTTCGTCTTTAACATATCACTTTCGTAAAACTCACCCTTGTTTTCGAGCGAAGGATATGCTGTGCCAAACAGGTGAGAGAGCTCGATCCGAAAGACGAACAGAGAGGCGAAGGTAGGAAAATCGCCGAGACCACGTGACCTTGTCCGGAACGTGATAAGACTCGAGATCTCCACTGTTATGTTAGGTACCACTGTTTTTATCCCGCGTTAGGAACTCGAAAATAGATTTCACTTGTTTCTGGCCGCCGCCGTCTCCTTCGGCAACCCTTTTCCTTTCCTTTTTTTTTTCCCTGACTTAGCTTGACTCGAATTGACTCTGGGTATCTCGGGGAGACGCGACGCGACCCGATCCGATTCGACGTCCGTTACTCGTCCCTGGCTAAAATAAATGGTGAACTCAGGGAGACCCAAGCGCGACTGAACTCGAACGCAAACCACAAAGTTGAAGAAACGGCAGCGTGTGGGCGGCCCGCCGTAAGGCTGGGGGGGGGGGCAGATCGGCCATCCGCCGAGCGACGGTAGCGCCATGAACCCGGCTCTTTGCCGCGGCGATGTGTGGAACTTGTTTTCGCGACTCCCGGAAAGTGGTTCTCATTCGTGGTTCAACGGACCATATATTCTCTTATAATCCTGTTGTTTATTTGTTTTATCATTTATTTAGAATACTTTTGAGTCATTTTTAGGATGTTAGAGCCTGAATGTAAAGCGGGGTTTCTTAACTTCGAAAATTATAAAGGTTCCGGCAATGTAGGTAAAGAATTTTACATCCTGGAACTTTAGTAATAATTGTATGGTTGTGAATACTATTATCATTAGGTATACCTATGTCATAAATCACTCGTATTGTATAATTGAAATTAAATAAAGTTTCTACTTTTTAGAATGAACGTCACACCCAAGAATTTTTATCCTTCCCTCACTCCTGGTTCAGTCGGAATGCATTGAATATTTAAAATTGCAATTTTTCGATACCGCTATTTTATTTTTCTAATCGTTGGTGGAGGGGGGCAGGAGGGAAGGGGGGGAGGGATCATTGCTCATTCTGCATTAGTTTCGGCTGCCATTTTGAATTTATCGGGGAATTTGTGTTTGTCAAATAACTCGCCCATTTTCAACTTTGGACTAAAAATACTCATAACTAAACTTGCAGGAAATTCAACTCTTGCGATGGATATTTTTTTAACTTGATTCATAAATTCAATCAGATCGCGGCTGAAGCTAGATAGATGGATAAATAGATAAGAAGTTTTATTTGATTATAGAGCCGTAGCAAATGCAAAGGTTACAAAAAAAAATATACTGCAGCATCTGATCGAAATTCTGGATTTAGACTTCCATTAACCCCCCCCCCCCCCCCCCACTTTACCTACCAATCATTAGAAAAAAGAAGTAGCGGTATAGAAAAACTGCAATTTCAGGTTCTTTTTATTGCGAGATAGTCGAGCTATTTGCTAAGAAGAAGAACTATTCAAAAATCGAAACATAGAAAATACGAAAGTCATAAACGAAAGCTTAGATATCCATGCTTCGTTATTTAAATGGCCATCGAACAGTTATAAACATAGTAGATTCCCACGATTGCACTCTATGATGGGTCATTCTATTCGGAAGATTATTTTCTAAAAATTTACTGAAATATTTCTTCACGTTCGCATCGTTGAATATATTCATTTTTACCACTATCACTTCGTGATTGCACCGATACTTATTATGATCGAACCCCGAAAACGAGAAAAATCTGTTTTAAAATTAGTGACTTCGTACTGAATAATCTTCGGATTCAAATGACTCATCGTCGAGTGATCTACTAGATTATTAACAATTTTGAAGTGATTTAAAACGAAGCATCGATATTTCGACTTTTGTTTGTAATTCCTGTATTTCCTATTTTTGAATTTCCAAAGAGATCCTCGCAGCTCACGAACACAGTAAGGCAATAAATATACGACTATCTCGAAATAAAATGATCTGGTAGAAAGTATCAGTTTTTGGCCAACCAAAAAATTTATCACTCGACGTAACAATAACAGCTGATTCACCGATTTCTGTAAGACGACCGTGTTAAAGATATACACGACTCTCAGGGAGGCAATGATTTGTGAAAATGTATACTTTATAAATAGATACATACTTTGGCAGCAGTTCGCTTTCAAGTTCAAATAAACGCCCAAAGACTCCAAGTAATTTTAATATGTATTTTGAATCACGGATCCCCCCGTGTATTTAAACTAATGCTCAAACAAGAGCGCAACCTTTTCGACTCTGGAATGATTGTCGTACTCTGCACCCCTCAGCCCTTCTTGCAGCGCTTGCACATTGTCAGCCAGCTTATGTTCGAAACCCAGACTACGAATGCGTCACTGTTTACGCAAGTTACCAACCGATTCACACAATAGCATGTATAATTTAGCGATAGGAGGAATGTTTAGTTAAGGGTAAGTTTTGGAGGCTACAACGATATAATCAACTTTGACGTGATCAATTGACGATTTATGTTTATCACCAACTACCATGTTTGTCAGATAATTTACTACAAACACGGTATGCGACGGCGATAAGTTGGCGTGTAATTGGATGAGCTGGCAAATCGCGTCGTTAAATTGTATTTCAAGTGTTTCGCAATTCATTGCTCCAGTTTTAATCGCAGCTGCAGACTCAATGGCGAGAAAAGCAGCGGTTCTTTGATTATAGATATTTCTATGTAATATCCATAACCGCTCTACGCTTGCGGAGGCGATATCCGTAATAGATTGAACTCAGATTTTCTCAACGATTTCATCTGCGCGTAACGGTTTCGGGTCAAAGAGATCGCGCTAGTCGCTGTATCGTAAACTCGGCGCGTAATTAAAAATTCGACAACGGAAGAGCTCGTTGCAGCATTCTGGTTTGCTGGTAGAGTGCAGAGTACTTGTACACAGTTTCTAACGTAGGATTAAGACGGAGATATGATTACAGGGATCGCGTTACATGATTGGTACCCTCTCGCAGTTCGAGTACCTCTATATACCCGATGACTCTGGCAAAAGATTAATAAATTGCTGCGGAAGTAATGCGAGTCTGATCTCGTCTCCGGTCCATTACGTGTACCTGCGAGGTGTAGTCGCGGGTTCAAGGATCACAGGACTCACGGATTGTCTCTACTCAAAGCTCCGGTAATTGAAGAGTTTTTAAAACCGAAACAAATCGAATCTTGAATCGATAATTAATCTTACTGATAATGTGGTAATCCATTAGGAGTAAACTTAAAGGAACAATGAATCCGAGTTCCAGTTTACAATGAGAATTTTGAAAAGAAAAAGTAGATACCGAAATTCCTCGACCATTACTTTTTGTTTCAATGAGAATTTCGATTTGCGTTATAATAAGAATTTGCAATTCTGTACAGAAATGACCGTGACGACCGATCCCGCCCATATCGAAATTGTAATTTGATGTAAACTTATTCCGCACCAAGTACCTTTCACTTACAATTACGTGCATGGATAAACCGTACAGATGTATACATATACGTATAATGTTGCGTCGATGATAATCGGTCCGATACTTTGGGTCTCACCTGCCATGCACTTGCATCGGTGCGCAGGCTTCTCTGGGGCTCTCGATATTGCGCGATATTACAAAAATTACAAATATTACAAGTTCCGTAACTCTGATTCGATGATAATTCCTGCTCTCACGAAGACGTTCTTACGCATCGTGGAACTGCGACAATAATCGGACGACCCGGTAGTCGTATAAGAGACATAGGATAACGGAGGTGTCAGAGGCCTCGTAAAGATCTAGTGACCGTGTCGCCGTTTTCAGTTCAATCGCTCAGTTCATCAGGCTTCGGCCCAGTTGTTCGTCCGTCCGTCTTATTCTGTAATCCTGAGCCTGCAGCAATTCTGTCCTCGACGATGGCGTGTACACGAAACTCGCGAGCCTCCGTTTCTTGCAGCGATTAAACACATCCAGTGGAGAGAGATGTATGGGTCACAATGACGAGGTGGAGTTGATCCGGAACCCTGTGTTATCTGGGTCGGCGGACATCCATCAATGTTGAACGGACAACCGGTTCGCCGTTCCAGCTCTACACTTTATAAACGCATTATAACACATCCTTTAACCCGCGGCAACATTCGGCTTCCGACGTGATTCTCTTTTTGCTCCCTTTAATTATTTCATAATTTATTGTCATCCGTGGGGTCGGACGCGCCCCTCGTCGACGCTCATTATTATTGTATCCTCTCACATCCCGTATACGGAATTCATGCAGGTCCTCGATTGAAATTCCTTCGGAAGGTTGCAACAATTTTTTAGCTGCAGTGTTCGTGTCCCATTTATATCCAAAATACCTCAAGTTCAACCGTCGAAAATTAATCTACAGAAAGCAACGCGTTTCTTATATTTATTATAACATTGGACGGCAGAAAACGCTTCGCAAGAAAGAAAAAAACCGCAGAAACTTTGCATACTGCCATTGGCCCTTTCGGAAGACAAGACATAGATCTGGGCGGGCGTGCAGCGGCATGCAATTAGTTCATGTGTTAGATCTTTATCTCGATATTTTAGAAAGTCACAGAGTCATAAATTCATCGGACAAGATTCATCGATCATTTCTGTAATCTAGAATCCAATACAGATAAATATGATACCAAAAGGGTGAACGTAGGTAGTTGAGTTATTATATGTTTGGTTTTTTTTTTCCTTATCAGCTTTGTTTTTACTAGTTCAGTACCGCGACAAAAATATAACACGATTACAGTTATTTTCGGCATTTTCACACCGCGACACGAGTTGGCAATAGAGGTTAAATATGCAGCGAGTATACTGGCGAGTAGCCAGGGTATAATCAAAGTTTTTCAGGATTTGTTCAATATTTTTTATAGATCGTTGTATTACCGATTTCCAACTGTACCTGAAAAATGAAAAAAAAAAATGTACGATAAATTGGATGACAAGTTTGTCGGAACAATACGAAAACGTCTCGTATTTCGCAAATCAATTTCGACCGCCTTGCAAAGAAATTCTGAAGTGACGCTCAAGCGCCGGGTGAAATAACACTCGTGTGTTATTAGTTGTATCATATAACTGCGTAACCCAGTTGATGGAACACTTCGGTTCATCAATGATATTATTCCACCACACAAGAAGTTAAAGTAATCAATAAACGCCAAGTGGCACCTCTCAGTCACTCGCGAAGATTTTGCAACCCGAGCAGCTTGCGCACTTCAGATTCATCTCAAGTGGTCAGCATCGCAGAGTGTGATGTATAAGGTATCTGCGCAAACTGAACTGCTGCTGCACTTTTCGAGAATGGTTTACAGCTCGCAGGTTTCGAGATGCTGCCAAGGCAATCAGCGTGGGTAAATGCATCGTGAATATCCGAGGTGCAGATTTGATTCACATTGGAAGACGCCATCTGGTGCAGAAAAACAAACACAGTACTACTTCAAGAGAGCCCTATATAATAATACAATAAAAAGCCTCTGTCGTATTATTTTTCCTCTGCATCATAACCGAATGTATCACAATAAATGGCACGACAGGCAATCTGGACGATGCTTTCTGCACCTCGTTGTGCGTGTAATTTACCGAAAACTATGAAGCGGGCCGCCCGTCTGCTGAGTAAATTTTTAGGCACGTCGTCCGGGACCAATGCTTCTGCCCGTGATTTGAGACGATGTGGAGCGATGTAAAGTATACACAGGTATGTCATACGAACGACTACGCGCAACGCGAAGTGTTCTATTTGCAGCAAATGGGGTTGGAGTGAAACAACTGGTTTCCGAACAACGCGTTCAACAGCCGAGCCTTTCTGCTGCACTGCATTTAGAACCGGGATAAGAATGCGGTATACAGTTAATTAAACGCGCATATATGGGATAAACGGTTTAGTACACACGGTGCTCGACCGCTACATAATACAGACCATAAAGCGTTTTGAAAAAAAATTAAATATAAGGTAATATCTACTGGAATTCAATTAAAGTGAATGGTAAAGTACTTTTTTCATTTATAACAACACGCCCCTTCCGCCGATAGTGTAAATTGTGCAATTACCCGTTAGGCAATCTTCTAGCTGGAAAGAACGGCTCAAAAATCCCCACCTCGCTGTCGCCATTTTGGAACAAACAATTTTTCAGATGGTGCTGCGCTCTGTGAACGCGACTCAAGATTACGTATTTTCGTCGCAAAGTTTGAGCGCGACACGTTCATTGTATTCAAATTGACCGTAGGATATAATAACGCACATGTACGCGAATTATTTCAAATGAAATCAAGAATGACTCGAAGTTTGCTGAAGCGTAGCCAAGGTCTCATGGGTCTCAGGAATATTGATTAACTTGCGATTATTTACCACGCGAAACTTTGTTTTACTTCGGTTGATATCAAATTCAATGGCAACTAGATCTTTCGATACTGTCAGGCTATACGTCGAAAAGGAAACAAAAGGGTGTAAAATGATTCTCGTAAAGAATAATTTTGTCAAGAAATTTATGCCAAAAGCCTAACTGCATCATGCCGAAAATACTTCACAGCAATGATAAGAATACCGATGATCACAAGTATGTAAATCACACGTGATATGATGACACTAAATTATTCAGGATTATTTTGGCAACGAATTCGTGAATAATGAATATAAATTAGCAATGGAAATTTCTCTCTTAGTTTTAGAAATACTTTTCTTACTAAATTAATTTTTGAAAGTATAACTGCATATCGTTGGATCGATTGATTTCTACGCTAACATCTACGAGTAACCGTTTATTCGAAACAACTCATTTACAGAACCAATCCATTCGATTTTGAATGAAAATTGGTCAAAAACCCATTATACCTGTATTCATGCGTGTATATGTATATTATAAAAATATATCTGTATTTATTTACGTATATAATTATAAAAAATACAAATTCATAGAAAATAGCACCTATACCTTTGTTAGGAATGAATGAATGTTGTAAATAAGACAGATATGAACCCATGACACCTCTAACGTTATGATAAAATCAAGTAACAAGGGTAAAGTTCTATTCGTTCAACATAATTAATTGATAATATAATTATAACAAGGCTTGATCTTCAAATTCCAGTATATCGAAATACGTTGATCTTTGATTTAGTCATATTTTGTCATGTAACAACTGGAAAATATATACTATTATTATCGATTATTCTTATCATATCCCATAGGTATTATATTACCAGTGTATAAACTGATCCTGAAATTCCCAACAAATACATGATATACATATATTATAAGTAAAATTCATGTAAACTTGTAAACTTCACTGTTCATGTGTGAATTCAAAATCCCTTTGGAACGCCTACAAATTTGTTCATTTTATTTCAACTTTTAGTCGAACTAATATCACTGCTCCAAGATAGTTCCGAATTTGAATGTGACTTTCATTTTTTAGAGTATCCCTGCAATATTACCAATAGACTTTATTACAATTTTGATCTAATAAGCTCGATTTTCTTTGCCGCCCTCTTCTGTAAGTCAGGTAGCTTCATAGCCAGGCCCATATTCCCTTTGATCTTTACTTTACCCTGGAAAAATGCTTTCTGCGGATTTAGTTTTCCTGTTATAAAGTCTACGATATCTTTATCACTTATAGTAATTGTAACATCGGGCTTTGTCTTCCCGTTAAACTCCACGCTTCCTTTTCCAGTTTTCGCATTTACGATCCACAATCCCTCTTCTCCGTTTGGTCCGTCGGTAATTTTGAACCCGTAGATGCCACGTACTCTGTCGATTAAATTGTCAGTATCCTCACGCATGGCTATTTCAAGAATTTTGAACAAAACGTTAGCCTGGAATTTGTCAGGCTCAATAGCAGCCACGTTATTTCGCTGTACCGAATTTTTAGCACGAGGAAATCCAAGTTTGTACAAAGCGACGACAACTGCTCCACCCAGTCCAATATTATGTTGGAGAGCAAGCTTCGCTCCTTTAACCTGTCGCTTACCAGCTTCGCCCCTCAATTGCCAGCAAAGTTCTGAACACTGAGCTAATCCAGTAGCGCCAAGAGGATGACCTTTCGAGATCAGTCCTCCGCTCGGATTAATAACGAATTTACCACCGTACGTATTATTCCCAGAGTCTATCAGTTCTCCTGCTTTTCCAGGAGGGCAAAGACCCAGTGCTTCGTATGTGATTAATTCATTTGCCGAGAAACAGTCGTGCAATTCAATAACGTCAACGTCCGATGGTTTGTACGGTGTATTAGTAAACAATTTCTGTGCTGCATTCTGAGTCATGTCGTAACCGATGAGTTTGATGCAGCTTCTTTCAGAAAACGTTGATGGCAGGTCCGTAGACATCTCCATACCCACAATTTCGACTGCCTGGGCCTCTAAATTATTTGCCTTGACAAAATCTTCATTTGCCAGAATAACGGCGGCTGCACCGTCGGATGTTGGACAACACTGAAGCTTTGTTAAGGGGCCAAAAACCGTTGGGGACTTCATTATTTGTTCTAGGCTATATTTCTCTTGAAATTGAGAATAAGGGTTGTTCGTAGAGTGCAGGTGATTCTTGTAAGCTATTTTGGCAAAATGTTCAGGCTTTGTTCCATACTTTTTCATGTGCTCAATACCGGCGTTTCCAAACATCTGAGCTGTTATCGGGCTAGCATCAAGACCAGCTATATCTGCCATTAGCTCAACGTGTTTATCCATTGGATTTGTTCGGTCCATGAATTTTGAGGTCAAAGAACCTCGCTCCATCTTCTCAAATCCCAACGCCAAAACACAATCGGCGTTCCCAGTCTCTATGATTTGTTTTCCCATCAGCAGAGCTGTTGATCCCGTCGAACAGTTGTTGTTGACGTTATAAACTGGGAAACCGGTCATGCCAACTTCGTAAAGGGCTCGTTGACCGCAGGTCGAGTCACCATAGACATATCCAACGCAGGCAGCCTTAATTTGCCTATGAGGAATCTTAGCATCCTTAAGGGCGTTGGTTACTGCCTCCTTGGCCATGTCTGGGTAGTCGAAGTCATCCCGTTTACCCGGTTTTTCAAACTTGGTCATTCCCACTCCGACTACGTAGACTTTTGGCTTGTGAACCATCTTGATACCTGAGATTATAATTTGAGAATTACTTTTAACAGCACTAAAGACAGTTTTGTCGCCCAAACTTTGGGACTTGTACTCGATAACTAGAAGTGAAAGTTTTCAAGTATACCTTGTTGTGCGAAAGAAGACTTTGAACCTTATATAACACACATGTGATTAAATACGCAACGATAAATATTCGTGATCAAGGCTCAACTCCACTCGCTATGAACGATGACCCGCAGTTAACTAGCGCTTAGCGTGTGTGCCATGTAGGCATATATATATATGTATATAGAAATCACGATTGAAATGCAGGTGTAGATAGGCAGGTGAATTAACCTGTTCGGTTGCGCCGACGTCAGTCTGAATAGCTCTTGGCAAAACTTACCAGAGTCTTGACTCACGGATGTCGCCTGGACGTAGTGAAGGATTTTCTTTCGAGATGCTATTTATCCGTTTCAGGTTCACCTCCTTTCTTATTGCCTCTGGTTCAGAATCTCATAAACTTAACACCTATTTAACAATGTCAATCGGAATAATCGCAATTGTTAATCAGCTTGTACAAATAGTGACATCGCATACGTCACGTCCGTTTTCGCAATTCGCCCAGTGCATTCTGGGTGTTGCGCTACCGTTCAAAACTTGTTTGCGTGGGTATTCGTTCGAATTGTAGCAATGCGATACGCGCATTGCTATTTATAATTTTTATGTGAAATAGCGTATCGGGTTTTAATTACAGGTTAAGATCGGATTCATTTTGCATGAGACTGTGCAATCTCCTGCATCTTAAACTTGACTCGTGTTTTTCTCCTTCAACTGATACATGCCTGTAAGACGCTAGACCGTTAGTTTTATTTCGAAACACAAAGGGGTCTGCGAATCGAACAAGAGAAATAATTTTTTCCTTTTACCATATCATTTATATCGATCTATTAAAATCATGTGTGAAAATGAATCGTTACATTATTTATGTTATTATTCTTATTATGGAAAGCTCGAAGTAACGGCGCAAGTCGCGATTTAAAATACAACGCATTCCGTCGTCTTGCAAGCTTAAGTATAAATCCAAATCCAAGTTTAGACACAAAGAAAGAACGGCGGTTTAAAAGGAGTCCGTTGCCTTTCGATGATTCATTTCCAGACGATCACTGGTCTGGAGTAGACAACGTTTAAATCGATCAAAATATTATCTACTTACAAGTCTGTATTGTGTATAAGTACAATGTCGTATTGAGATAAAAAAAAATCAAACTGGTGTATCTAAAACTTAGTACCTTAACCATATTACATACATACATATATTGATGCGTGACTTTAAATGTTTCTCATTAAAGATAAAATAATTAAACAATCACAAAGTACGCGATTTCGTAAGTCAGTATAATTGTTAAAAATCAATTGAACTTAATAATATAAACATTAACGGCTGCTTGTTGCGAAGGACATAAGCAACTACCTGGGGACGAGGTGTATGACTTTTATATACACAAAGCGTGTTTATCACGGTTTTAAACTTATCGTTAGACAGCAGAGCTCCTACATACGCGTACATCACGACTCTGCCTATAAAGTTGAACTACGCTTCGCGCTGAATAGAATTTATACTCCAGGCACATCGCGCTGCAGCTATACGACAAATATTGAATAGAAGACTTCACATATTCTGAACCGTGAAATAATTATTATAAAATCGATAGTTTTCCAACTGAAATAACGCCCTAATAAAAGCTTGAGGCTAACCATCGACGTTGTAAAATTAAATCGACAGATTAAACGAACGTTATAAAAATTGTACGGTGTACCTGACGGCGTGATCGAATTTTTGTCATATTTTCGGTGTATACATACATCACATACATTCAGAATTACAATCCAGTGATGCAAAATGTCTCGTACATCTAGAATAAATTTAGATCGTGAAATACCCGGTGTCTTGGTGCCGGTTGAAAACAGAACCTCTTTGGCCAGACGAGGTATAAACAATATCATCCAAGCGTTGCCAGGAACCCAAGGCTGGACCAGAAATGAAACAGTATCATCATCATCGTCATCATCGTCGTCGTCGTCGTCGAGCACAACGCGCACCGCGATACCGAGATGCGCGTCGCATAGATCGCGCGGGGTAAACATGGAGGCGATGAAAACTAAGCAGAAAAAATGCGAAAACCTCGATATCGCGGCCGTGGATAACGAGAAGCAAATTGTGTTCGAGCAAGTTGACCTTTACGCCCAAGGTTTTCCAGTCTTTGAAGAAATACGGAGACAGGGGAAACTCTGCGATGTCACGCTTAAGGTAAATCAGTGGAACGCCTACAAGTCTAACCCCACTTTCACTCGTTTGTTTTTGTTTTGACAGATGGAGTAAATATGCGTCTAGATATTGTGACATGTCGGAACAAAGCAAGAGTGTTTATATTTACAGTTTCTAATGACGAATCAGAGCAGGACGATGAACTAGTATTTAACGACGTGATAACAATACATACAATGTATTATATACCTAGTCGTAGAAAATTTTTTTTGTCGTCTTAGCAATCCCTTTTATTTTTTACATATAAATACGATTTTTTCACTGATGAAGCACCCTTGATGAGCTCACAATCACACCCTCGAACACAATTTGCTTACATTTTCATAAAATGTGTTACTCCAATTTTACAGGTCGATGATCAAAGTTTCAGCGCTCACAGGATAGTCTTGGCTGCGACGATACCATACTTTAATGCAATGTTTTTGAACAATATGATCGAAAGTAAACAAAACGACATAACACTACAGGGGATTGACGCTGTGTAAGTTGAACAAAGTTCACTTAAATGCTACAAAGGTACAATCTTTGGTTCACATTTGGCAATGAGCCAAATTCTCTACTTTGTTCTTTACATTCATTTCTTTGTGGATGAAAATATTCTTAATTTGATATTCCGTGCTATCTACTTTCGTACTTGCCAGTTGCTGGCAAGTTTTGTTACTCTATTTTTGAAGCTTATTTCTGTTTTTACTATATTGCCAATGACGTTACCTTTGAAATACACAATAGCTTGGCAAAGCAATGCACCTAGCTTTGTTTCTTTTCGTTACTTGTTATTATTGTTTGTGACGAAACGTCAAACAGGGAATGTAAATCTCAGAGCGAAATCTCATATATAATTCTATGTGGAACAGAACTGAAATTATATTTACACACTTGTATAAATTTTAATGGGGTGCTCTATACTATTTCATTTTCAATATTATTTCAGAGCTTTAGAGGCAGCAATTAATTTTGCATACAGTGGCCGGATTACTCTGACTAATAGCAATGTTCAAAGTCTTATGATGGGTGCATCTTTTCTTCATCTACACAAAGTCAGAGATGCATGTGCTGATTTTCTAAAAAAACGGTGATTATTGAATCCAATAAACAGGTCCAACCATGTTAAGAGATTTCATATAATAATCCTGAAACTGTAATTGATTTTTCTCTAGATTTCATCCACACAATGCGATTGGAATTCGTCACTTTGCTGACACATTGAGTTGCCTACCTCTTGTTGAAGAAGCCGACAAATATATACAACAATATTTTCACGAAGTATCTGTAGCTGATGAATTTCTTGCCCAACCATTCTCCGAACTCAAAGAATTGGTCTGCAGAGATGAACTGCATGTTGTCTCTGAAGAACAAGTATTCGAAGCCGTTATGCGGTGGGTCAGACACGACAAAGAAAATAGAACAAAAAATTTACCTGAACTTTTAGCTTCCGTCCGATTGCCTCTGCTTACACCTCAATACTTAGCTGATCACATTGCCAAGGAAGATCTTATTAGAAGTTCTCATCAATGCAGGTATCTGCCAATAACATGATTAATGTATGATATATTTTTGAACCATAATAATTACTAAATTTCCGTTTGATAAATTTTAGAGACTTACTAGACGAAGCTCGTGATTATCACCTAATGCCAGAGAGACGACATCTCTTACAAAGTTTTAGATCCCGTCCAAGATGCTGTAACTACATAATGGGCCATATTTTTGCTGTGGGAGGTCTAACAAAGTCTGGAGATTCGCTGAGCACCGTTGAAGTGTTCGATCCATTCGTCGGTATGTGCATATCATTTGCAAATACACAAATTAGAAAAAAGAAGAAACAGAATCATTCGGAGCAATATCGTAAAATGATTTCTAAAAAACTGTACCATTTTTTCTTACATCGCAGGTAGATGGCAGACATCGGAAGCCATGACCATGCTTAGAAGCCGAGTTGGTGTTGCAGTTCATAAAAACAAACTGTATGCCTTTGGAGGCTATAATGGTACGGAAAGGCTTTCGACAGTTGAAGTTTATGATCCTTGTTTGCGGACTTGGAATAAAATTGGCCCCATGCAGTGTAAGCGCAGGTAAATATGCGCTAATTTATAGTGGAAATATTTTCCTTTCATGCAATTCTCAAAGCCTTATTGAATTATATTCAATGAAGCAGTTACACCAGCAGATGATTGTGAATTTTTTCATGTTATGCATAGTGCTGTCGGTACAACGGCACTAGGTGATCACCTCTATGTATGCGGCGGTTACGATGGAGTCACTTCTTTGAATACGGTCGAAAGATATTCCCCAAACACGGATAAATGGAAAATGATTAGTTCAATGAATAAGCATCGCTCTGCTGGTGGAGTGGTTGCATTCCAAGGCTACGTTTATGCTCTGGGCGGTCATGATGGTTTATCTATCTTTGATTCGGTACGTTGTACAAATCGTGTGCCTTTTCACACACTTTCTATTTATTCACATATTTTAAATGGAAATTAAACAGGTTGAAAGGTACGATCCATTGAGTGGATTTTGGACTGTTGTTAAACCAATGCTAACAAGGCGGTGTAGATTAGGAGTTGCGACACTTAATGGGAAATTGTACGTATGCGGTGGCTACGATGGATCGACTTTTCTGCAATCAGTAGAAGTCTACGACCCTGTTATTGATACGTAAGCAAAATAGTTCAATAGTTTGTTGAAATTTTTGAATAGTAATCAAAGGGCTGCAACGCCTTACGTGAAGTGAAATATCAATACTCGGATTGGGGTAAAAAAAAAATATACTGTTTTCTTGAACCATCAGGTGGAAGTTTGTGGCCCCAATGAACGTAATGAGGAGCCGTGTGGCATTAGTGGCTAACATGGGTAAACTGTGGGCAATTGGTGGATACGATGGAGTTTCAAATCTGTCAACTGTAGAAGTATACGACCCAAGTACAGATTCATGGTCGTTTGTTGCATCTATGTGCGCACACGAAGGCGGAGTGGGTGTGGGAGTAATTCCACTCTGTTAATGTAGTACACAATTCATACACCTTTTTCAACCATCATCGCTCTACATCTTCGCTGATCAGTCAATTTTGATTGTATCGGTAAAAAATTAGATGGTTATAACAGGTTTTACTGACTAATTTATTTTTATATTAAAGTTTGAGACTTGTGCAGCTGTTATCTATTTATTCGGTAGAGCTTTTATTGTTCCATGTGACGTACTATAATTATACAAGACGAACTGACAGTGGAACTGAGGAATCAATCGATCCTGGTCTGATTAGTTTGAATTAATTATGGAATATTGTATAACGATTGGTAAATGTCAAATTTTTTTATTTTGGAAATTTATTTGTCTTGTCTCGTATGTTTTGGACATAACTTCAAGCATACTAATTTCTTTGATTGTCAATTGTAGGTGATGTATGTCCCGAACACTGATAATTACCACTGATCTCATTTTATACTCTCTAATCAGTTTTGTTAATTATTTACGACTTTTTTTATATCAATGTTAATATTAATCAATAAACTTTCATACGCTCAACAAAAAATTGTTCAATTTCTTGTTATATGTGTATATAGAATATTCTCAAATCGAAGCCCGAACTAATTTTCATCCTTACTCAAAAGACTAATTAACTATTATTCTTATCCAACAAATTACTATTACTTGCTTTACAAGCAAATGTATGAAACCGATTCATCATTATGTTTTGATCTTCAATCGCTGTAGCAAGTCTATTAATTGCACTAGTTTGGGCTCTAAGCAAATCGCATTGATTAAATGATGTTTCTTTAAAAGCCAGAGTAGCCAACACTAAGTTTTCTATAGGGTCCCTATTAGCCGCGTGCCCTTTTGCACTACTTAGGTTCTTAATCCCGTGGACGACGGTATCGGCATCCTGCTCTTCTGTAACATGATATTTATTAAAACAGTTTTAGAAAAGTCAAATTCATGATTTACACCGAACAGATTGCCAATCATGCCAATAATTACCTGCCAATGACAGGTGCAAATCCGCTTCCAACTGAAAGAAATAATTTTTTTTGAACTCCGAACCATAGATATCACCATTAAAGTAGTGTGAAATGCAGCACATCATTTTCTAGTAAGTTTTTTAATGTGATACTAAACTTACCGGGGTTTCTACAATTTTACTGGAAGCAGTGCTAACGTTTTGGTCATAATTCGAGAGTTTGTGAGATGTGAATGAATGAAATGCAGTCTGCAATTGTTTGGTTGAAGTTATTGCATCTTCTGAGGCTACAGCCGGATTCATTTTTTCATTAACACTGTCAACACTTGATGATAACAGCGAGACTATCGTTCTCTCCGATTGAATAGTAGAGTCGCAATCATTTTCATGAATACTGCGTTGCTGTATTGATCCTGCTGAGAATTTATACCTCGTATATGAGATATGTTGTATAGAACTATTATACCTACCTGTACTGACTTGCTCGCTTTCATTATCCGTCGTTGAATTTTCGAGATTTTTAGGGCTCGATTCATTTAATGAAGGCGACGACATTGCAATAAACACTTATGATTTTAGATCTACAAATGAATCAACTTAACTAGTTATGCCACCACTTTAATTAAAGAATATAACATTAATTTTATTCAATTCGTTTGAGAATATTTAGTGTCGGCTAAAAATAATTTTAAAGGTACGCCAAACAATTGAACGTATATTATTTTTCAATATTTGTTTTGACCTCATTCTGCAATTAACAATAAACCATAGCAACTATAAATTTTTGTTCCTGGCAACGATGATTCTAACTGAAAAACGTTCAGCAGGAAAAATCGTGCAATATTATTCACTGGTAACATATAATTAATTAACATTCCGAAATGTATATTAATGTGTGTAATAATAAAATAATAATTGAATTTATTAAATTGGTACTAAAACTGTTATCAAATACTGCCCATCAAATTTCTCATATACACATAAACATACCGTATTGTTCTGAATATAACCCAAGGTTTTTTGTCATTGACAACACCTGTCAAAATCGTCCTTGTCTTATACGTGGACCCGTTTATGTACGGATAACCAAGAAAAACATCCTGAAATACAGTTTCAGAATTGGGGGTCGGCTTATACTCGGAACAATGCGTTACATGTATATCTTTATGGTATATAACATCACCAATTGATTAGCAAGTAGATTAAGTATATAAGAATTACAATTTCCAAAAAAAGTATATTTTATACATATATTCATGACATGATTTCACTATGCGGTGACAACTCTTGTTCATTGATTACATGAATAATATCAACTATTCCTAATCTTTTTTGATAAAATTCTATCAATAATGTAATATACTTGTGTAACAAAACAAGCTGGATTTATTACACATACAAGGAACGATGAAAAAAATATTAGTAATAGTGAGATTTTGTTGCCAGAATTTTTTCTCTAAAACCTTTTCCTTTACCCACCTGTGAGCTAGTTCATTTTATTTTTTTCGTTTCTGAGATTGGAGTAAGAGTGTTGTTTTTTTTTCTTTTTTTGAGGTAATACAAATAGTGTAAATATAGTTTCACAAGCAGAGAGTATCGTTGAACTTTGTGCAATTTTCAACCATGTTCAATAATCTTGGTTGAATAATAATCGACTTTTATTGAAACTGTTTTAAAGATATGTCAATTCTTTCAACAGTTATGCCATTTAAGGAGGGCCTCTGGTGAATTTGCTAAGTTTTACATTGTTCAAAATAACTAAATGTGCATCAGGCTACTTGTTCATGGGCCTTAAAAACCACGAGCAACGATCTCAAAACCGAAAAAATGTTTTCAGTAATGCGTATTTTGATCTTGCACAGGTTCCAGACTTCGCACTTTCATTTCTTTTGAGCAAGATGTCGAGCTGTCGCATCGATTATCTTTAGGATTTCTGAAACGTAGAGATAACCTTGCTCAAATAAAATTTTACGACTTTTCATTGACTTTTTCTGTCTAAAAATACAGAATTCCCTGACCTTTTTCTACGAAACTTGGGTAATGTTGGCAATTTTTATGACCAGAAGCTCCAGGAATTGCGCACCTTCAATACATAAATTAAGATTCAAAACCACATAGCACTGCATTTTTTCTCAAATAATTAGAAATTGAATAATACCATTTCCGAAAGTTAGCTTAGCTGAATTTACGAAACATAGCTGAAATTTGGAAAAAATTTTTTTTAAAGTACGTTTTTCGCTATGGTCCAATATAACTCTCTGACTTTTTCCTAACTTTGTCCAATAGTCGAAATTCCCTGACTATTCCCGATTTTCCCAACCTGTCCTAGCATCATTACAAACAATGCCTAGGATCCCTTTTATTTTTTCATGGCCCCGAAACCAACAGAAAAAATTAGAACTCATATTTTGTCCTTTTTCTTGCAGTGTTTGTTCGAGAGATAGGATATGGAAAACATTTACCAGTGCTAGGTATTCTTCGGATAGATCCTTGGAACAAGAGAAATTTGAAGAAGTTACGAATACTTGGTTTGTGGGACTAACACAAAGGTTGCAAGAGAAAGGCAAAATATGAGTCATAAAATATGGGCTTTCATTTTTTGTTTCAAATTTGGGTTTCTAAAAACATGAAAGCAATCCTAGGCATTCTTCGTATGAATGCTAGGAATCCTAAAAAAATTGATGTGACAGTCCGACATCTTGCTCGGAAGATATAACAGCGTTTAGTCTAGAGTCTATCAAAGACTGAAACACGCATTATCAAAAACATATTTTCGATTTTGAGATAGTTGTTCGTAATTTTTAAGATCCGAAAACAAGTATTCTGATACGCATTTAGTTTTATTGAAAAATGCCAGGCATCGCAATTTCAATGGAGGCTCCCCTTAAATTTTTTTCCATGGAAGTAAAATATTTCTATTACATCCAGATCTAAGAATGATCATATTTTCACAGTATCTAGACACTAATATTATGTACATGATTCCTAAAAGATGTAGAATCTGACCAATAAAGTTGCATTGCAATCTGTTAAAATAAAAATAAATAACATTACATATTACAATAAAAATGTACAAAAAAAATATGTCAATTATTATATATATTCGATTATGCACGGTATAATTGATCAGTTTTGATGTCTGGCAATATGCATTCGACAAATTCATTTGTCACCCCCTGCTCCATATGGGTTTGTACATGTCGACTTAGATTTGATTTTTGAATAAATGTTTTTTTACAGATACGACACTTGTGAGGCTTCATTTTACTATGGGTTAATTCGTGTCGATTCAAGCTTGATTTACGAGTAAATGATTTACTACAAATAGAGCAGGCATACGGCTTTATACCAGCATGAAATTTCATGTGTACGGTCAAGTGTGATTTTTGCCTAAAAAATTTCTGACAAATACTACACTCGTATGATTTTTGACCAGTATGGATCAACGAGTGTACAGTCAGTGCCGATTTCTGAGTGAACTTTCTATTGCAAATGTTACATTCATAAGGTTTTTCACCGGTGTGAACGCTTATGTGAACAGTTAAGTGAGAACTCTGAGAGAATTTTTTCTGACAAATATTGCATTGATAGGGTCTAGTGCCATTGTGGACTTGAGTATGAGCTAGGAGTTTTGATCTTTGTATAAAAGACTTATTGCAATTTGGTTGGGGACATTTATGCGTTCTCTTGGCGTAGTGGCCTCTCGTATGACGTATTAGATAACTTTTTCTGACCCACTTTTTACACAGTTCGCATTGAGCCCTATCCTCTTCTTCCTTGTCGTTTTGTACAAAATCATTCGATTGCCCAGAAATGATGTTTTCTGTAGAAGTACTTGACTGTTCTTGATCAGAACGAGCCGTATATTTGTAATTATCATCTACAATTGGATTCTCTTTGAGAATGATATCCCTGTCGCACTGAGTAGAAGAATCTTGCCACGATTTCATTAGAGAATCCCATGAAAAAATGCTCCCCGATCTTACATTTCTCGAGCCAAAATTGTTCTCTGACGATGTTTCGGTATCTACAAAATCATCCTTCGTACCAAGAGTAGCCTGAAAAAGGTTATTAAGAGAGTAAGAAGCTACTGGTAAGAATACGAAGGAAAGTCTCAATATTTTGACATTATCCATAATTGTCGAAAAAAAATTTTACACAATCATGGATTACTTGTTCATTACTTTTTTGTCGGTCATTTTTCGCACTTACGGATTTTTGATCTTGTATGCGAATACATTCTTTAACACGTCCAGCTTGTGTGCAACGGGAGAATGTTGCAGAGCGAGCAAGTTCTTCGCTGATGAAAGGCAACTCTGCTTTGATATATGGCGATGGATATTCATCAACGTACTCTTGACAGTTTGAAGAGAGCTCTGTAGTTGAGCCATTTTTTAGTTTGAATTCTGTACCGATGTTTGTTTCCATTACAGTAGTGGTGCAAAATTCTGTATCATTTATCCTTCATTGAATATGTAATTAGGTTATGTTAGGCTTAAGGATGTCTTTTATTATAAAAATTATTATGTTTCGCTATTTACACTTGACGCACTTCACATTTGTTTACCAAACAGTTTGAAACTATTCGTGAGCACATTTGTTAATTACGAGATACTGCGAACATAAGGTTTCAACGTGAAATGTAATTATCACCTGTCGCGTAGATCGCTAATCCGGAATTACGCACGAACATAACCTCAACTTAACATCAACAATCCTTCCTTTGCCTTCCTATTCGTAGTATGCTTTGTATATTATGAAATTGGTTTAGAAATGCATAGAACACTTGGAATATTTAATCGCACGAATTAGGAATAACGCTTGTAAAAAAACAAAATTACAGACATCTTCCAATGGCGTTGCGTACTACACAGTTCGCGACTCTGCAAGTAAAATTGTTACCGAACTCATCGATATAATGCATTCTACAATCCTTCTAGTTTGTAAATGATCTACGTGATGCATTATTGGTCCAATTTTATTGAAAACATTTTCAACCTTAGTAGGATTGTTGAATTGCATTCATATTAAATTTTTGTAGAAATGTGTTAGGATAAAGAACAATTTCAATAGCTACGAAATTATCTTCAAATAAGGTAGATCACACTGAATTTATCACGTGAATGTATACTGCGCTATTTTTTTTCCACCAAATATTGTGAAGAAAATAAATTCGTCGATTGCACAGCGACGTTAGTGCGTTCATTATTGAGTTTTTATTTTTCATTTATTTACACACAAATATATTATATAGTACCTCTTGATTTACATGTAATAACTACGATCTTCTGTTACTATGGAATATCCTTAGAACTTTGATAGGAGCAGAAACAAGTAGTATTACATTTAAAAAAAAAAGACAAATAATTTGTTCCTTAATAATTAATCATAACATACTTCACAATTATTAATCACAACCCTTGTTGTGTCAGTTCAGTTCAAATTCCCAGGAGGTATTAATATTAAATTTAGTAGTTTTCTAATCATGCATTTGCAACATAAAAAACAAGAAATCATGTGTTTTATTACTAACACTGTGATGTGTTTCTTCAGACTTTTTTGGCTGATTTACTTAATCACCATATATTACATATCGTTCGTCATCTCTGAGCTTCAATTTTTTCAAAAAAGTATGAGCAAATTGTATGGTTCACAAAGGCTAGTACACAATTCAGTTACTGAATATTTTTTTATTTTTACGAATGGAGAATATCACCTTTGTTTTGAACATTGTTCATTAACGTTAACCACAAACTCATCCTGTACAATGTTTCTGTGTTGAATATTGATTTCTATCAACATTCAAAATAGAAGTGTATATACAGCACAGTAAGAAATATTGAAAAATAGAAAATCCTTTTGAGAAAAATTCTTCAGTAGGAATGGTGTGATTAATTTTATATTACTTTGACGTTTAAATTGAAATCAAACAAATAGTAGATATATGCTGAAATTAGCACAAGTGTTAAAAAAATAGATTTTTGGTCATTGCAGTGTAGAACAGTCTGCCACGATCACAAGGCTTCAACTGGACAAGTAGGAAAAGAAAATTAAAAAAAATTAAAAAATTGAATTTTTTAGTTACAAAGTGAAAGAACTAATGAATTTATGTTTCAGTAGAATTGATAGAAACAACTACTTCTGTGCAAGTAACAGGAAAACAATGTCATACTGAAATCATTAATTACTTATTTTTGGAAAGCATCGTCTTTACAAAGCAATTAGAATTATCGTCTTTGTTTGGAAGCTCTAAAAATCACACTATCACAGTATATAGAATTCTTTTCGAGTAATTGCACAGAAATATTAAATTCAAAAGCTAAAGTAGAAAATTAAAGAGACAACCAAAGAATATTTTAGTACGTAATTGTAATCACGTTCTTTGATTTTCTTATGGCATCATGAAATTTATTTTGTCTCGAATTTTATTGCTTACAGACGTCTCCTATTATTTACAATTAAGTTACCTTCAATACTCATGATTGGTGCCAGATAAATCTAGCATATAAGTTTCTAACAAAATCAATTTATTCCGCCTGTTCATATCGAAAGGAAATTATAATTTACAATACCCTAATAGATTCTCAAAAGTAAAAGTGACGATGAAATGTTATTCCCAAAAATATATGGTTGAGAAAATGATATTGTCGTTTTATATTCATTACAGTCTCTACTGGTCATAGTAGTCAATTCTCACCAATTACGATTCTAATCACACATAATATTATTAAAACTGGCTTATGAAGTCTTATAAGAGGCAATGAGTTTTCTGTAAGCAATATAATTTGAAAAACCATGGAAATACACTACCTTATACTCAATTTTACAGTGTAAATTAACATGACTATATAGAATAATAATTCTTAATATTGTAATTCTTGTTTATGCAAAGAGTTTACGTAAGTATACAAATAATGCAATGAATATTACACCTACGTTAAACGAAAGGTTAGCTAACAAGCTTTTCAGTCCAAACACACAAAACGATGCAATGAGCACGTCATATAATAAAAAACACCTATAATAAAAGGATATTTCAACGTTATGAATGATTACCTGTCGCGTTGAGAACCTACTTTTGATCAAATTTCTCACACATGCCATATAGTTCGTGCAAAATCTTTTTAGGACATTATCCATGCATTGCCATCTAATTTTTTAAATAATTGTTCAATGACTTACGATCCTAGTAACCCTACCAGTACTTGTATACTTTCATAAAACCCTTTGATCTTATGCAATAAAAATCTAAGATAGTAATAATATTAAGAATATTTTTTTTTGCACATGTCTAATGTAAACATGACCACTTATTGGTAATCTGTGAATTCAGAGTTGTTGGATACCCCCAAAAAATTGTTCTATCTTGTTAGAAAACGAAGGTTAAATTTGCTCATGCTATTACCAATGGCTCGTCATCGGAGAAGCCTCGAATCACAGGGCTGTCTTCATCATCTGTTAAAACAAGCAACACGTATTTCTAAAAATTCTGATCACCAGCAGGACATCAGTAATTTTTATAAAATTTACCATCTCAAAATGGTAGTTTCATATATTTTAGATATTTGATCGCATAATACATCTGTGTGATCAAATACCTATAAAACAGAAGAAAGAAATAAGTTTTATAGGATAAATCATAGTTTACCTAAGCCATCTGTAGTGCCAGGAAACGTTGCTTGTCCGCGTCTCGTATCGTAATGGCTGTTTGCGAATTGTGTAAAACTGTTCGACAATCTTCTGTGTCGTACCACAAAATATCCAAGGGCTGCTCCTAGAGCAATGATCAGTAGACAGATTGATAGGGCAAATGGCAGAACGTTCGACGTATATATTGCCAATGGTGTTGCAGCTGTTGTAAATATAAGAATACGTGATTTATTACAATTGTCGTTATAACTGTATGTATTAGCTAAATATTATAACAAGACATAGGAAGCAACTGCTATATCATAGCATCACTACGAATTAAGACTTCTGATATATCTGCATTGGAAACTGAAACCAACCACAAGAAACCCTTACTGTATTAAAAATTATTGAAAGCTTAGTAGCATATCGATTATTTACATGGAAACTTACATGGGGATTTTTTCATAACATAAGTTTCGCTGAGTTCGCTCTGATATCCACTTTCAGTAACCAGCCTCATAGCAAAGGCACAGATGTCCATTATTGGACTCTTGTATAAGTACGGGGGTTCATCAGCATTTAATGTTTGCGCAGTAGATTCATTGACTACACTTTCACCCTCTGATATCAATATTTGATAATGATACTTCGTTTTGTTAGCGAAACTTCCTGGTAAGTTGTGCTCTTGCCAGTAAATAAGATAACCGGATTTCTTATACTGTACTGTCAACTGATGCGGTGGCGATATTGGTGGTGCCAGATAAATAACAGGTTGACTTGGGATTGCATTGGTAGCATTTGTTACTACCGTCACACTGTATTTTCCACCATACTGTATAGGATGGAATCTCTGTGATAATCTAGTTTCATTCGTTGGATTCAACGATACAGTATGAACTTCATTATGCGTCATTTCAGTCACCGTAACCTGAAACGTCCAAGTAAAATCGAATTGAGTACTATATAATTTAACAAAGTAATATTTAATTATTGTTTTCAATATAATTATAATACCATGTAAACAACTGGCTCATCTATCCTGGGACAGCTTGAACTCCAGCTCACAATTATTTCATCATTTCCTGATGTTGTGATGCTGAGTTGCTTTGGTGCTGCTCTGATGTTGTAGTGTGTAGACACCTGGAATGGAGGGCTGAGAGGACCAGCACCGAAGTCTCCCAAAACTCCAACTGCGAACATGTATACCTCGCAAGCTTCCAAGTTACGAATAGATGTTGTAAGATTGCTTGTAGTAAACCTGGCCTCTGTAGAAAAAAAAACAAATACATTGAGTCGGTTTTGTAACTGTTCGACATGAACCATTTATCATCAGTTTTATATAAACAAATTATTTCTACAGCTATACCACACTAAGCGGATTCGGTGAAGCAAAACTTTTCAGATGACTTTGTGTCATATTTAGCACTGTAGGTTTGTCCCATGATTATCATAAGGGCTCATTTCACCCCATTTTCACAGTAGATTTATATATTGTAGGAAAATTTAAAAACGGTCGTTATTGACAAGTTCATGTTACTACTCACCTTCCATTAAATCTGGCATGTTCAGAGCGTAGTAGATTGCATACTTCCACTTGATCTTCCGGGAGTCCTTTGGCGGTTCCCAGCTAAGTTTAACGGTTGTTCCTTGATCCTTCATCAATTGTGCTTGTAAGTTTGGTACTGTAGGTAATGGAGTGCCAGTTGTAGTTGCACTGATTGTTACGACTTTTCCAACAAAGTTATTTTTGAATGCATTTACGTCGAATTTGTATTGAACTCCTGGTGCCAAATTCTTTACAACTAATGAATTATGCTCAGTTATTGTTGTGCGCAAGGCAGGATATGGGTCAGGGCCTTTTGGAGTAACATGATATCCAGTAACATTTGGCCTTTTATCCCAAGTCAAACTAACGGTTGAATTAGTCACAGCAAGAACTGACAAGTTTTCTATATCATCAATATTAGCAGCACCGTCAAAAACTATAATCTCAACAATGGAAGAATTCGATTCATATTCTTTGTTCTTCGCAATAACCCAAAATGAATACTTTTTATCCGCTTCAAATGCTGTGTCAATAATCAGTGATGTTTTTTGCACTGTATATGATTTTGGAGGGATTGGTGGCTGCATAAATACTTCATAACCAGTTATTGGTCCATATGGACACAGTGGTGGACGCCAAGATACTTCAATCTTCGTTCCATTTTTCTGGGTAGCAGTAACATCCCACGGTGGAGATGGAACGCCTATAGCAGTCATAGCGGACGTATATACTGCTGGAGGAAAGACTGTGGTTTGATTTTTTAGCTTAACATAAACGGTTAAATTATATTTTGTGTAAGGCCGAAGACCGTTGAACTGATATTCATCTTTTTCGATCCAACTTGTAGCATTTGTCCAAGTAGCGTTTGTTTCAGATTTTGCTATTGAAGGTAGGAATTCAAAGGTCACATTGCTCGGCACCGGGATCATCCAATACAAAAATAAGCTAGATGCGTTAATAGATTTGCTATCAACTCCCATTTTAGAAACTTGATAAATTCTAGAACTGTTTTTGTCGCAATCACTTTCATCCAAACCATCATAGCAATCTGATTTTCCGTCGCAAAATGAAGCCTTTGGAATGCAGTGTCTCTGATCGCAAGGGAAAAAACCAGAATCGCAGGGAGGGCTTTCTGTGGCAGTTGTTAGATCATCATTGCAGCCTATTTCGTCACTACCATCAGGACATTCAAGTACGTTATTACAGAGATTTATCACAGGAATGCATGAGCCATCCACACGACACTTAAACTGGTCATTACGGCAAGCAATTGTAACTCCCTCACAATGCAATTCGTCTTCTCCAGACGAACAGTCTTGGTATCCATCACAAACCCAGGCCTCTTCTATGCAAGCCCCATTGTAGCATTGAAATTGATACATGCGGCATGTTCGTGACTGAGGTGTAGTGGCAGGTGCTTCTGTCGAGACATCTAAATTTCCGCATCCAATTTCATCTGAATTATCTCCACAATCATCAACCCTGTCACATTTCCACCAATATGGTACGCATTTTTTATTGTTACACATGAACATCCAGTCACTGCAGGAATTGTTTGGGAACAATGGATGTGGCAGTGGTAGAGGAGTTTGAGTAGAGATTGAACAGTTAACTTCATCTGAGCCATCTCTGCAGTCCTGATCTCCATCGCAGACCCAAGAGTTGTAAATACATCGCTTACTAGATTTACATGCGAACTGCCAAGGTTCACACTGTAGTTTATCGCAAAATGCTTCATCAGTACTATTTTCACAATCACTTTCTCCATCACATCTCCATGCAGATGGAATACACGTTTGGTAACCAGTCTTGTTGCAAAGGAATTGACCAGTTTCACAAGTGGTCGTTTGAGCAATCGAACAATTTTTTTCATCCGAACCATCGCGACAATCACTTTCTCCATCACAAAACCATTGATGTGAGATACATTGGCCATTCTGACACTTAAATTGCGCTTCTGTGCAATTTGCATAACGACAATTTAACTCATCGGTCTTGTCTTTACAGTCATTATCGAAATCGCAAACCCAGTACTTTGGAATGCATTTATCTTCATCGCAGGCAAAGTGATTCGGTTCACAGGATGCACGTTTACAGTGCATTTCGTCAGAATTATCTCCACAGTCGTTATCACCATCGCATTTCCATAACTCTGGTATACAAATATTATTATTGCAATAGAATTGATTTGCGGAGCAAGTACTAGCTACACGAGGGCATGTAGAGTTGAGATAAGGTGTTATCCCTCCGGGACAAGTACAATTTCCTGAACTAGTCATTTCCATGCCATACGGACATAAGCATGAAAATTCGTTATTAGGAGCACCGAGACAAATGTGAGAACATGTGCTGTTGGCACATCTATTAGTGCCAACCTGTACACTATGTGCAAATACTTTCAGGTCCATCAGTCCAACTAGCTGTCCAAATACATTAGTTAATCCTAAGCCATGATCTTTGTCTGCTACAAATATCATTGACTGTTTCCAGTCATCCCAGTACATGTTATCCTTAAAGACAGCAACTGCAAAAGGATGAGCCAATCGTTCGTCATTAGCAAGTATTTTTTTAAATCTCTGCCCATCAAGGTCGGATGAACCAATATAGTCGAGTTTAGCATCTACCCAATATATTCTTTCAGCTATGTGATCGATTGTTATTCCATTTGGCCATTCAACGGTTTTGTCATTAAACAATCGCTTAACATTTGAACCATCCAAGTTGGCACGGGATACCGAAGCATCTCCAGGTGCCCAGTCAGTCCAAAACATATAACCATTCATTGGATGAACGGCGATGCCTCTTGGTTTTTTAAGCACAGCCGAATCTAAAATTGTTCGCCTCATTCTTCCCATAGTGGAAATGTCAACCCTGATTATCTCGATTTTCATTTGTACACCATCAACGAAGTAGAGAACTTTGGAGATCCAGTCGAGTGCCATTCCTTCAATAGAACTGAGATCCGTTTCAACTAAAATTTCAGGGTAGCTTGTTCCATCTTTAAGGCACTGTCTTCCAATCGTATCATTTACAATATCAGCCCAGTATAGACAGTTGTTTTTTAAATCGAATTCAATTGCAATTACGTTTTTCAAACCGTGTAGGGGTAAGACTTCCAATCTTTGCTCTTTTAGATCGATTCGAGTTATGTGATCTCTTTGAGCAACTAACAAGAATTCAGAAGAAATTTCTTCCATGGGACATGGTATCTGTAACACAATTATTGGCACTAGAGATAATTATAGGTGGTATCGTGAGATTAAAGCACCTCATAGTTTTCAACGATATTTCGATTAGAAACAATAATAATTGTTCACAAATTTACTAATATGACAAATAATTCATAATTCAGGAGATCGATAAAAAGTAAAACTTATCAAGCCTATAAACAAATGCGTTTAACGTGAAATAAACAAGAAAAGAAACGCTGCAATAATGTGATAAATAATAATTATGTACCTCGTCAGGTTCAAAATTTCTGTTCAAGCCCCCTGAGCATTCGTCATCCTCTATTTTTCGATATCCTTTGGTTCGATTATAAAATGCACCTGGCTTGCAAGTTTTGGGTATCTCGTAAGGATCGAAGCTACTGTGTGAAGATTTGTCGCGAATGCAATGATAGGGAAGCGTACTACGTATGAATCCTATATCGCACTGGTAGTCCTTGGCATCACATTGGCAAATTTCCAATTTAACAGGCCTATCATAATCAGCTCCAGTATAACAATTAGCACGTGCAGCCCTTCGTTGATAAGTCTCTTTGCGACCGAGTACACAGGCCATTGTGGGCTGTTCAGTGCTAGTCGGAGACCAAAACTTGAAATCATCTTTGTTGCAATCTCTTTCAAATACTTTCCGTAAATCCACTTTAACTATTAACCACTGATGCCGAGAGCTTTCGGAGCCAAACATTGTAAAAACGGTTGTATTTTCTCCAGGCTCTGTCATCAATCCATAAACTCGTAGCATATTGTCATTAAACTCATACATCTGCCAAGTTTCTCCTTCATCTGTCGAGTATAAAATGTGTCTAGTTTCCCCGCGTGACTTGAAGTATTTGACAGCTACTAAAACTCCGCCATGATCTCCCATGTTGAAAAAGTAATAATCCTTGAGGACTTGTTTCCATGTCAAACCGGCATCCCGAGATACAAAAACACCTGGATGACCCTTCAGACTTTTTCCAATCACTCCTGTAGCAATTATAATGCCAGGTGCGGACTTGGAACTCATTATAGACACAGAACGAGTTGCTGGATAAAGCTGACTAAACTTCTGGCTGAGATGTAAGGAACAATCGTCGTGACATGGGATGAAAAATCCATCATTGTCAACATTGGGTGCTTTAATTGGATTCCATGTTGCACCATGATCGTAAGTTATCAAAGATGCGAGATGCTCGGGTCCAATTGCTCCAGCTTTTGGAGTTTCTTTTACTTGGGATGCGATATAAATACCTCGCAGCCCTTCTACCTTGTATAAGTCAGTGAAAGCTTCATCCGAGACATCACTGGAAAAAAATTAAATAATATTAATTACTTGGTAAATAATTGAACAATTAAAATTAAAAAATTAAAACTTACTGCACAGGTATACATATTTTACAGTATAATTGTGCAGAAACTTGAGTGAATGTTAATATAAGGCGAATACTAGAAAAAAGATAAGTGTGTTTACTTGAGCCAGCTGTCCTTCCAAGTGCTATTCGGGAAGAAAGTTAGAATTCTTTCCAGGGATAATGTAAACACAATGCTGTCGTAATCTACTATCTCCGAAACGTAGAGATTAACTATATACTCAGTATGGGAAACTGCTACTAAAATACGATTGTTGGAAACATCCGCAATATGATAGTCTTTTCGATCCAATTCGGAAAGAAATTGAGCTTTCACAAACGGCCGATTCTTACATGAAATAAATAAGTCCAAATTTTTCTGAAACAATAATGTTTTTCCCATTTAATTATAAAATTTAGTGGTACTCATTCAAGATACTTCCAGCTTTATCTCAAACTACTACAATAATTTTTAAGCAATCGAAGATCTACTTACATCGGCACTTTTAGCTCGGCTTTTAGTCGTTGCAAACATGCAGTCACCTTTTATTTGAAAATCTTCAATACCAGCTATTACAACTCCAAAGTTTCGTTCAGCTTGGAATAATTTTCTACTTTCTAAAACTGTATTAACACCAGATGGTTCGTGTCTTTCAACAAACAATGTCTTCGGTTGTTTAGATGACCAGAAAAATGCTTTGACATACTCTTGGATAGCTACCCATGTTTTTCCAAAATCTCTTGTAAGCCATAACTGCAATTAATAAAGCGTCATATAATAGTCCGCTAATGAAATTATTGAAAAATTGATTGAAATATTTACAGATTCAAAATAACAATTTATCAACTTATTCATTTTCGTGGTTTATACTGATTGCCCATGCTGAGAAACAAATAAATAAGTTGTCAGACAGATATGCTTCATCATTTAAAGCCTACTATCTTATCATGTTTAGATGTGAAAGTCTAATATAACATTACCTTCCGCTCTGGGTCAATTTTGTCCAATGCTAGAAATGTAATTGGATCATCCTCATAAAACGAAATTTCGCTTGGATGAAATGGTAAGTTTTGTCTGATTATATCTTGGCCATTATTCCATGTAGTGAATATCAATTGGTTGGAACTATCTGCAAATACGCACTAAAAGGAAAAAAGAGAAGAATATTTATCATTAAAACGAGACATCGTTTAAGTAATTCGACAACCAGCGTTTGTTACTGTGGTCGTATTTATCAAGTATCAGTCATAAAAAAAAAACTTGGATTATCATAGCAGATTGAATCCGGATAAGTCAGTCAAATTGTGAGCAACAAAGGATACTTGCTGCTTGATTTGTATCATGTCACAAATATTGGTACAAGCAAGAAGTATGTCACTCGATGAGTCAAGTGAATTTCATTCTTGGTCTTATAGAGAAAACATTCAATCATATCTGGCGAAAAGTGGCAATAAATATTTCAAAGTATAATATACACATCTCCCTATGGTTAATGCATTTTATGACTACATACAAACAAGAATGGACAAAAAAAAAATGTCTCTTATTTTATTATCCATTACAAACTTCATTCTCATTATGTTTCATGTAATACTTATATGGTCGACTAATTAAACTCGTCTCACAAATTCGAATTGTCAATGTAAAAGATTAACTTACATGAGTGTTGAATTTCGGATGGTTGTAAAATTTGTCCAGGGTGGCATATCCAACACTTGGCTCTTTGGAATCGGAAACACGGAATTTATCAGTTTTATTTTCGAAGGTTTCTCCATAATCGTAGCTGATGTAGACTGCGCTGGGATTAGTTTTTATTGGCAGACGGACAAGCGGAGTACTATCTCTTGCTAGGCAAATTATCACATTTGAACCTTCGCCTACCCAATGTACCATCAGTTGTTGATGAGAATCATTCAACCAATTGAGCTGAAACAAAAATTTAATCTTCAATTTATAAACCTGTGTCACAAGAATGGTAATTGTAAAAGTTTTCTTTATGTTTTTAAAAACAGATTGACCTCAAGTATCTAGAAATTACAGTTATTTAGGTTAACTGATAAAAGTGAAAGTGAATTTGTCACATGAGTGGATCTACCACATTTGGTTATTATTAATTGCGAAGATGGTCTGACTATAACAGTTATAACTGGATTTATGCCTAATCACGTCTAATCAAGTCATTATGACAAACATTCAGTGAGCAGGTTCACTCAAATGCTAACCAAATCGGGGGAAAAAAAATATGGTACTTATATAAACGTTACTGTCAGTTTGCGTTAATATCCTGCGAAGGCAAAAATAGTAATGACCTATGAGTGATATATCAAAAGTACCATCAATTTACTGGCAACATAAATACTAGTTCCAGCTATAGAAGGTGATAAAGTTTTAGAATTAAATGTACACTTGAATTATAGGAATTCTAGTAATCAAGACTCTGAAATTTCGCAAAAAATGACTTGCAAGATCAGCATGTATCAGACGTATGTAATGAATATAATGAAGAGCTGATCCGGCAATAAGTAAAACAATGCACACGGCTACTTTGTATTTTAGTGAACTGTTGCGCAAATAAATTTCTTGGCGTCCTTAGAAATGAAATATACATGCCTTGGTTGACCTTCATTTACATTTGTTGCTTGTTACGAAAAAACTTGTTACCAAGTGGATATTTTTCATCCTGAGTATATATAGTTACAGTAAAACAAGAATGTAGATAACATTAGCCAGAAGTATACTAATTACAGAGTATCTTATCGGCATAATTTCGTATTCTGAGATAATAAACAAGAATTTATCAAAACAATATCCACCTTATCCACCTTACTTGCGAAGCGATTTGTTAAGTTCAGTTGAGATGTCAATATCAACTGGTAATACTAATTATTTTAACGATTCTTCGTAAACAGAACCAGTTCTTACTCAAGCGAAAATCTTTTCTCAGAAAAACCACTTCACGTAAAAAGAGTGAATATTTATTTTGAGATCTACAATACATATATTCATATTTCAGCTTCTATCACATTTTACATTCATAATATCAGTGGCACATATTCTTGGTAAAACTTTTACCTGGTATATAGATATCTCAGCAAGAGTAAAAAAGAATTCATACATTGAAATAAAGAATTAAATGATACTGGTATCAAAAACTTCTTGCATAGTAGATGATTTGAATATAAAAATAAACAAATAGATATACGAAAGAAGAAAAAAGAAATCATGTAAGAATACAAAGACGGTCAACGCTGTCTTTGAAAGTTATTGTGATTTATTCTTTGTAATAATGTACTAAAGAAAACAGTGGGGTAATCCATATCGTATAAAAATAAGTGCCAGTCACATGACTAATGTACAGATAAGTGTTTGTGGAGGATACATGTCACGAGTGAGTGACATTAAGAGAGTAGTGAGTCATATGGATGTATGGTTCACAACTCATAACTATAGGAATAATAAAAAATAACAACTCAAGTTAATAGGACGAAGTTGAACAGAATAAACAATCGTGTGCGAATAAATTGGAGTCCCGGCAGCATGACAGAATCGCAATGCAACACATGATTTTGTGTATTAAGTTTCAAACTGTATGAATACATTATAAAATATACCCTTAATATTATAAATCTAAGGGATGAATCAAGTGAAAGTAATGACAGAATTCATTGAAGTTAGGATTTACGTGTAAAACTGCGTACTCAAAATAACTCCATAAACAATTGCTAATGAATGTGAATTGTTCCAGAGATGAAAGGGGTGACTTGTAGAAATAAAGAGAAGACACAGTAATAGAATCACCCGTCTGCATTCACTTGGTAAGACGTCGAACTGTAACGTCATACGTTGACATTGCAAGAAAAAACAACACAGTGTGCTGCGTGTGTATACAGCGACGATACGAACAATACGATACAGCTATTATTTAATGAATATAAAATTAGGGATACTTTTGGGAGTAAGACTAGGTTCACTAGCTACACGTATAATAAATTCACTCACCTTAGTTGTAATGTTGTGATTATTAGACGAAACATCCCTGCGGCCGCGGCCGAACGATGTTTCGGAATCTAGAACGTTACCAGACTCGATAATTAGCGGACTTCTGCGGTGCCTAAAACCATCGTTATCCGAAATATATAGAGTTCTCGGTTTGTCGTCAAATCTTTGACCGTAATTGCAATCAATTAATATAAATAACTGCAATATCAACGCGAAGAGACAAAACGCCGATGTCGCCCGGACGGCCATCTTGTCTACACTGACTTCTAAGTACTTTTAATTGAGCGGTGATGTGGAAGGGGGAAACAAAAGAAGCGATACGCCACGAACCATGCACGAACCACAGTCGACATACAAACGAGTGGCTCTTCACTACGACGCGCATGCGTGACTGTCGCCGGCGCGCACATATCAAACGATTGCTTATCGTTTATCTGGGGGTTCGCCGTTCTCGCTGATCGGGAGTAAATTTAAACGAACAATTTCCTCATTTACAGTTCACCAACTCCGTATTCACAATTCATCATTCATTCATACATTTCGACCCTATCGCCATTCGCGATACGCGAATTGATTTTTTTTTCAATGCATCAACCGGATCGTATCTTTCAAATAATTATGTTTCTCACCAGCAGAAATTTTTCACGTAAATGTTCTGCAATAGATTATTCGTCGAAAATTTGTAGTACAGGTGCATTTGGTATATCGAAAATTCTCTAGTTTTTTTCTGCAGACTATAACTTCAATCTTCAGTTTTTCAATTCTTTCTTTTCATCAAATTAGACTCTTTCCGAATATTGCGTATTTTCCAACCGTTCGAATTCCAGTTTTGTTCCTCTATTGGTTTTATGTCATTGTCTATGACAATTATATATTTAGATACTGATAGGCGACTGATAGGTCTATACGAATTGTTTGCCTAGATTATCTGTAAAACTCGTCGCTAATACAAATTGACAGTTATTATATCGTTCTATGAGACATTCTCCATGAATTCGCAAACATTTTGTTTTTCACTGAAACTGTTTATGCACCAGCCCTCGTATCGACGGGTTCTACGGAACAGACGTATTTCGGCGAACAATCTAGAACGGATATATCTAGACAGACACCACAATAGGTGTATACAGAGCTCTATACGCAACTTGTAGCATCTTCTGAGATACGTCCGTTCTATCCGGTAGGCAGGAAAAATACTCCCGGAATGAATATCTTACCGAGAGTTCGGTCTCCAGATGAAACAGGCATAATCGAAGGTGACAGTCTCTGTCCGAATAGAATGTTAATATAAGTTCGGCATTCGGGGGTATTTTTTCCGGGATTCGTTCTATCCAGCCTGCCAAAATACGTCTGTTTCCATTAGACCCGTTGACATACGTATTTTTATTGCAAAATCTGTTTTGAGAACAAAAAAATTAGTATCAATTCTCTTTTTACCAATCGGATACCTTTGAATCACTCTTGATTTTATATCATCTAGAGGGGTGTGTAAAAAACGTGCAGAAAAATCAATATTGTAGGCATCGGTTATAACAGAATTGAAACTTTTTTTTTCTCAAGTCTCGCTGCAAAATAGCAATCGACTCACCATTTATGTCGGTACCTTGTCTAATTGTATAATCACAAGTTCCTACGTACAGACACCTGTTGCGGAATCGACCGTTTTTGAGTTAGCCAGCCTGTATATTTACAGATCCCAATGTCGAGCTGAGACCTTCGAAGAAAAATGTTTTTTCAGTAGATTATTTACACATCTCTGTAGATTGTATAAAGTTAAAAAAAATGTTAAAGGGAACCAATTGAGTGATACAAATATTTGTTTCAAATTTTTTTTTTCTTTAAATAGCCCTCGCGATATAATAAAAGAATAATAATGTAAGACCTATTGCATTACAAAGCTAAGTGAAAAACGACACTTTGTTTTTGAATCGAACACTTTTTCGACCAGATATGAATTTTACAAATAAATACATATCCTAAAACAATTGATTTAAAAATTTAAAACAATTCATAGAGACTATTTTTAGGTAGCAGTGACATTTAACCAGTTATAAGTGATATCGCGAGGGTCCGAAAAAACGGCTGAACTCCAGATGAAGAATGTCCTATGTAGCATATGCAGGCACTTTAGAAAGAGCGAAACGATTGTTTATGTAATGGTACCAATAAACAAAGTTTCCTGTAGCAATCACGCTGATTCTAGCCTTCGGCGGTATAAAACTCGTGAAGACCAGTTGTTCATTACTAAACTGGTGAGAGACAGATACATACTGGTTTTATTTTTTTCTCTCTACGATACGTAGTTTCGAATTGCATGATTTGATTAATGAATTTTCGAAACACATCGGAATTGAGGTCGCAATTTATAAGTATCCGAAAGGGTAACTGTCTGCACATAAAAAAGTTCAGTTGCTAATATCAGCAAGGTTTAAATAGAAAAATTCTTAATTTTGTAGTAACACGCGCGGCAATCTCAATATTAATTGGGAAATATTTTTCGATAAAAATTTACAAATCTAAACGAAGATATCTCATGTTGATGTGAAGGTGAACGAGGTTTCGTTTTCATTAAAGTATCGCTGTTCCAAGAACGGTAATTTGCGTATATTAACTATACGAGGAAAAGTTTAACAATTAGCATCGAGACCTTTCGCAGTTTTTTGCAGCACTCATTGGCAGGTAATAATTGCTTACCTGTTTGTTTCGGGCAATTAAGCAATGTGAAATTGAATTCTTGAATTTTTGCGTATTCCACGAACTTTAAGTTTTTTCTTTTTTCAAGGTCAACCAGGAAACTTATCACAGACGAACTGGCAAGCTCGAGAATATTTTCGGGTTGATATTTTTTTTTGTTTCTCTGTACATTTTTCAATTGACAAATTATATTTCGTTGCAAACATTCCGACGAATTTCATGACGATGATTATAGAAAAAATATTTATAAAATAAAAGAATATCTTTACCAGAAGTGTATTCTAAATTTTTAGAAAATATCCAGGAAGAAATGTGTACGGGAGAATTGGTGTTCGCGTCAACGAATGAGCGATAACTTGTATAATAATAATTTTATGGTATATGAGATAATGGCGTTAATTTCCGGATGTCCCTGGTCTGCCCTCGCTGTGTCATCAATCCCATTGACGCGATGAGCTAGAGTCTGCTCTTGATAACATAAAAATATCGTAGTAGGGCGTTGCATTCGTCGGCCACAAGGCATACACGTACATACATACATAGTAATACAACATATTTCAACCATGTGGGATGCATCTTAACAGAGCAGATTCACAATCGACTATTTAAGTTGCTACGCAACTGAACATCAACGAATAAAGCGTACCAGGCTCTACCTTACACAGCCTAAGATACGAGACTTGAGAATCGTGTTACATGCCAGCTTATGAAATTGCCCGTTTGTTTCCCAATAAACACGGGATGGCTTACATACCATAATTCCGAGAAAGCTCATTAGTGCTCTCTTTCATGCTATTGAACAAGTACAAATATAGATATATCCAGTTGGACATGATACTTGGAACTACATTTTCAGAATAAAAGGAGATTACATACTTGGTATTATAATTCAGCGGAATACTCTGCGAAACTTACCATCTACCAAAGTTTATCAGACTGGCAGAAAAGTGTTAATCTTTGAAATTAAAAAAATATTCAACATGAAAGATATTAGCAAAGTTCGAAATACTGACGCTAAAAGGATTCTGTGAAACTCAATTTTTAGTCAAATGTTTTTTCAACAATGATTTATTAGAAGCATTCACATTGTTGAGTATTGTTATACTTATTATTCACTTATAAGTCGCAGCTCACAATCATAATTGCTGCCAGTCGTTACTCGTTATAAAAATCATTTTCCGGCAGTGACAGTATATGTATTATTCAAAAAACGTCGTACTATAATATCAAGATAATTATTTAGGCATGTTTTTGCGACCCGAGCATTCTGCTCTTGATGGTGAAATGAATAAAGAGGCACAAAATACAGATGCATATACGATAAAACAGGTTTTTGAAAGTAAAAACGAGTTCTCGTTCAACACAGATTCATAAGTAAAAAAAATCTTGCATCAAGGCTAAATATTACAAACGTACTGTCAGACAAGTTATACAAATTTGCTCTCAAATCCTACAGTAATTCAAACAACGCGTTCAAGTCATGCAACATGTTTCACTGCAACATAATTTTTGCGCGTTACGCTGAAAAAGACTGCTGTATTGCCGCAATGACATACGTAATTATTGATGGCTGTGATTATTTAACGAGTAACCAACGAGCTGCTGATCATCTCACTATGACATACCTACATTTGTTTAGTTAATTAATCAAATTCTCAAACCAATTATGCCTAGCACAATTTAGCAAGGGTTTGATGGGGGTCTTGGGGAAAGTTCTAAAAAGGCAGAGAACTGACCATTTTAATACAGCTCTAGTTATGGTAAGCAGATCTCTCTCAAGATTTTACAAATTAAATAGTAAAATATTGCCCCTTATAATTGTTAGTAAAAACGTTGGTTTTCACAAAATTAATCAAACAAAGCATATCGGGAAAATATTAGAATAATGACAATTAATAGGATGCTTGCGAAAATGACATTTCGATCAAACTGATAAATGTAAAGTGTTAAGCAACGCTTACACGTACCTATGTGTGCTCACTGCTCGTATATTATTTGTATAACACGCATAAATAAATAGATGCTTATTGATACTTATGTACATGTATCCGTACAATACATATGCATAGTATATAAATAAATGTGATATGCCTCAATAGTGTAATTTTTTGCATTTATTGTATAATTGTTTACTTCGTAATAATAATAATATTCCTTCCCAAGCAGTCATTAAGTTGAAGACATAGTTCTATTCGGTAAACTTTGTTCAATACAATAACCTTCTATTTTCTCAAGTAATTGTCCGTTAAGTTATGGAATAATAATTATCGTTTGATAAAGATGTCTAACGGATACCTCACGTCCTGGATAGTTTTTAAAATAGTGATGAGTGAGCTTCGATTAATGAAATGAGTACATAAAATTGAAAAATAGTTTACCGAACTAAATTTAGGTCTTGTTTTAAATACGTTAAAACAGCAGGCATCTAGCGTAAGGCTAACAATGTAATGAATCGCGAAACTTATTTGCAAAGATTTATCTTTCGCTAAAGCGGTCTTATCAACGTGCGATATTTTGTTTTGAATGTAACTTTGCAAAACCATTTTTGCGACTTGCATTCAATAAATCCCAACGCGATTTTTGGTCATTCAAATCGTTTGCTGGCTTTCTTTCACGTTATAAAGTGTTTCTTGAATTTTCAGTTTGGATAAAAATTCAGTAGAAAAGGCCTCTTTAGGAAAGAGATGGCTGTTGTACAATAATCATTATTCTATATATATTATATATATAATTATCGATCATTCTCATTTATTATAATTTATTAATCTTTTCTTTAATTATATTATATATATATATATATTTATATATAAAAAAAACACAGGGCGAACAATATAGTTGGTTTTTATTTCTTTATATTTGCAACGTAACTCGATAGGTACTTTAATCACGTATGGTAATTAAAATAATAAGATAATAAAATAATGATTGGAATTATAGTATGTCTTTTGCCAAAGTAGATTTCCAAATCATACACATACTTTTCGTTTAAACTAAAGACGAGTTACGTTTATGAATGAAAACAAAGAACATACAATTTTAAGAAGGCAATGATGCCCTAAAGCTGTCCATGAAGTTTACATAGCAAATTCGTAATCTTGAAATCTGATCTTAATTTCTAAAAAGTAGGATAGGTTTTTAAAATATTAAAAAAGTAACAATTAAAAAATATACAAGCCACCATATGCTATGCGAATATCTAAACCTGTATTAAACAAGTATCTCTTACAATTCCAATTTTCGATATACATATAGAGATAGAATTGAAACGAATCTTTTTAATATATATCATTACTTGTGTGATACAGGTCTCAATTGCTTTTAGATGGCAAAAAATCGAAGATCCGTCTAACCTTTTCTTTTAGTTAAACTATGAGATTTAGGATTTTGAAGAAATCTTTTTTAATTATTACAAATTTTTAATATTTCTGTAATGTGATATATCTTTGCGATAGACATATTTTTAAAATAACTTTAAACTGCAATTTATTAACCTACTTTATTGTGAAGTGTCCCGCATCAGCATGGCTAAAAATGTACAGCTAAAATAATTACCATACTCGAGTGGTCAAAGAATGAATAAAAGGCATAGTAAAGTGGGAAAATTTAATTTTCACATGATACGGTTTAGAAACGATTACACATAAATATTAATCCAAAGCATTTGCACATATTTTGGACTTGTCATTCAACAAATATTCACATGAAATATCCGCAAAATAATGCTGGGAGCAGTATGTTTTCCTAATGAAAATATATTTCACTAAACCAGAATTTTTACCTAAAACTTGGATACGATCTGTAATGTTTGCTTTTGTTCTAAAAAACATGTATAAAAACTGACATCATTTGATTCATCTATCGAATTAAACCTGCTTTGTACAAGTAAATAATTTATATAAGTATTTTGTTTCCCTATAACATTAAAATATACTAAACGAAAATTTAATAACAAAATGAAAACAAGGGCATAGACGAAATAACTCATTTAAAAACGCAATAACATCAGCCATGTTAACTCGGGACGTTGAACTTTATTTATCCTTGACCAGTTTCAGTGATATTTAGTGAATTGAAACACTCGACATCAAAATTAAAATGTCCATCAAGTTTCCGACAATTTTTATCCCAATATTCGCAAATATTGCTTTACAGTGAATGGTTTAAACTTTGAAAGCGAAATGGATTTTTGAAAATTACATTGATTTTCATTCTCAATTTGTCTAAGGACTTCTTTTAACTTGTTAAATAATTAATTATCAGTGTTAATTTATTACTTCACCAGCCTTTAGCTAGGCGATATCCGACAAAGCATTTTTTCAAACGTTATTTGTTGCGTTGGCGCGTACTGGCGGCTTCTTAGCACGCTCTTCACTGCTCCAATTTAGCTGGAAAAAATCAAACGAGTATGGAATCAATCCAAATGCAATATACCAGATATATTGCATATGTCAGTCATATTTGTCAAATAGGGATTTCGAGAGGTATGTATAGTTTAAAACTGTAATTAACATTGAGAAAAAGCTGAGTTTTTTTTAGTAAAATTTACCAAGTCAAGTATTCAATTTTCCGATTCTTACGCAAAAGTTTATACATTTAACATCTGAACATGTGTCAGTGTTTAACCGAAAAGATAGTGTATTTGCAAATTTTTGCTCAACTGTTTCACACGAAAGATTTAACAAATTTCCTGGATGATGCTAAAAGTATAATTATGAGGGTTACAATGAGGGTGATAAAATAATTTTTAACGAAGTAACATTACCAAGGTTACTGCATATTAATACTAGCAGTAACTCATTCTCTGAATCATTGCCAATAATAATAACTACAGTAAGCACTACAAAAATCATAAAGACTACTAAAAGGTTGAATAATGAATCAAAAAAACACAGGAGTTACAAGAAAGAAAAAAAAAAAAACTGCAAAGGATGAAATGGGTCTATCTGTGCATACTATATCAAGTTGAGAACAGGCTGCTGTGCTTTATATATTCTTCACACAATGAGATTAATTAAGTGATGTCCAGCGTTTGTTTACCGTTGTACCGAATTACAAAGCAGCTCGAAAGTTCTCTGAGTCAAAGGTGCGAGATACAGCGATAATAATACCACGAGATCAAAACTTATGGAAACCCCTCTATTTTATGAAAAATATTATCGTTATTTATATATGTCCACCAGGTATTCAATGCAAAGACAAAAATCTGTCGATGCATGTTACTTAATCGATATGCATAACTACAAAACAGGTATGATGCCCTAATCGTACGGAATTATAAAATCGAGAATGCGATCCATGTGATAACGTATACGAAAATCTTACTAAATTATGAGCACTGAGTACAATCACTGTTTTCAGGGAGTATTCGTACGTCATTCCGCATCGACAATTGGAAGAACATTCTTCACAGGTTCCCAAAGAAATAATTAAAATGTAAAACAAAAATAATTCAAAAAAGAAAACAATTTTCTATTAAAAGAAACGGTAAGATTTCACTGAACGTGCAAATACAGACAGTAATATACTATTGTAGGGTGCGACTCACCGCATCTAAATGTTGTTCCAATTGCGTACCGGTTCTTTAGTTCATTGGTTTCGTTTTTACTTTTTCGCTTTTCTAAAATATGACAAATGAAATGTGATCTGCGGGCTACTTTCTAACTTTCATTACGCTAGTGATACACCAAAATAACCAAGTAAAACTGGACTATTTAAACTGAAACTTTGTAAGCAATGCCCTAAGGATGCGTTGATGTTAAATATTTGTTATGTTATAACTTATGTAAGTTATAACTGATTGCTGTACATCTACCTCACTTAATAACAGAAATATGATGATCGATGAGAAGCACGGCATGAAAATTTGGCACAAGAACAGTTTGTTCGCACTTAAGAATACAACCTGTTGATAAACAGGGTCGAGTGATTTTTTGAACAATGTTTTAGTGAAATTGCCCCTTGTTCTTGAGTATGTACATTGGTAGAATATTTTATTCTAATTCGCACAATACAAAAGTTATCACGTATAAACCGCTTAGAAGTATAAGAAAAAGAATCAGTGACCTTGTATTAATTAATATACCGTCACTTACTTTTTCTTGAGTGTGAAGAAACTACGCCGCTTGGTTTCAGCTTGCGTCGGTGCTGGCAGAGTATGTGCTCTAGATGTACTCGCGCCAGATACACCCTGTGCAGCTTGATTTAACAGAGATACCCACTCAAGCATTTCTGCGTCATCCTTAGCTTGGAATAGGAAGTCTGCTCCGCTCTGAGACCTAAGGATTTTGTAATTCGTTTCGATTTATCAATTTTTGCGTGAATTATTTTCAGAATTTTCTCTGCACATCATCAGAATATATTCTATTGCACTATTGTCAAAACACTTGACAGTAAACAAAAAATTTTCACTCACTTGACTCGGAAGACATGTTTCTTCTTGGTGTATTCACTGGCGACCTGTACAGAGGCACCTCTAAGATCTAGAGGTGGTTCACCTTTGTATGGCTGGTCGGCAGCAGCTTTGTAGGATTTTTGATCTTTGTAAGCTACCAAATTTTGCCCACGTACGACCATATATAGTTTGTCCCATGATCGATTCGTGGCTTTTTTTGTTGTGCTTTCCCATTCGTGTTTACGCGTTAACGTTCCTTCAAATTCGTCATCGCCAGGACTCCGTTGTTCTGTAGATAAGAAACATCAGAATATTATTCTATATTTCCGCTACTGTTATTATTGCACGTAAGTATTTTAAACTAAACAGAAATGTTTCAGCTCATCGCCCGTTTGTCCAGAAATAATCAGTTTGCATGTTGAAGTCCTGAAAGGTGATCAACATTGTGAAATACTTCAAATTAGATGATCTGATTCATCAGTCGTTATTTGATAAATTATATCCTGTAACTTCAGTGGTTAATGAAATATACACATAATGAATTGTTAGCTTATGTCTTCAGAACTATGTATAAATATATAAATGTTGAGCGTAACGATGGCCACTAATTCCTCACTCCCTCACGCTATCAGCTTATGGGGACATATCTGAAAGAGTATGGCGGGACTGGAGTGATTATTATTATTATTGTTGTTGTTATTATTATGAGATTGAAATTTTAAAATTGGAAGTGTTCTCTCGATACGGAGCTAACCACAGATGCGACACCTGAAATTGATATGAAAACAAATTAAATTATTTATAATTTGAAATCTTTTCGCTTATAAGCAATGGACTGTAGAAGAAATTTAATTTATATGTAAACATATTTACATTGATTTGCTATTAGCACCTTTGATTGCTATAAAAAATTATGAGAAGGACGATCCGTAGAGTGAATAAAATTGATCAAAAAACATAATGTGCATAAATGTTTGTAAGAGAAGTTATGCCAATGCAGTACAAACAACGTGAGACAATAAAGAAGCTGGATAACTTTTGCACAGTCAATTTTCAGTGAGGTGAAGATAAATCTATACGAATTCTTTTCATACAGAGGCCGTGACGACAATCAAGTATGATACCTCGCAGTTGATTCTTCTTGTAAACACCACACAACTTGCTTTTTTAATTATGATAAGTTTTTACCTTACCAATGAAAAAAAAATATCGCACAATCGCTTACCAGTATAACTATGATCATCATCGCTCACACCACTTCGATCCAGGCTAGGTGACTTTGTTGATTTTTTCCAACGGAAACTTCTAAATGGTGATTTACTACGGCTTCGTTCCTTGCGCCGCAAAGTACCGGATTCAGAACCACTGCCACCCTTCGGAGCTTCATTTAGCACACAATTAAATTTATTTTCATTTATTACTTACTGTTACTTTGTTTTTTGAGTTTGCAGAAACGTGTAATGAGTTGTCTGTGTTTACCAGAGTTCCGGGAACCAGTGTTTTGTTGTTTCTTTTCGTTTGAAAATATTCATCAAATATAAACTCATCATGCAACGTGCTCGTGGAAAGAGACTGCTACTACAGTATATTTACTACAATATACAAGCTTACGTTTAAAACTAAGGAAAGTGGTTCATACAAATAATATATCTAATTGAAATTATTCAAGTGTTATGACCTGCTCTAGATTTTTTAAATGTGCTTGTCAAATTTTGGGTATTAGATAAGAAATTAGTTTCATAGCATGTTAAATTGAAAACTTGTTTTTACCAAAACAATGCAAACAAAAACTGCTGATTCAATGCAGTTTCAAAACACTTCACAACTTGAAGTCTACGCCGCTTTGTTTTCCAATCTTTTGACACAAATCAAAACCTTTCGGATCTTTTCAGAAAGTAGAAAAATAAAATAAGTTAAATAAAAAAATCATAACATGACTAAATATTGAAGTAATGAATGTCTAAATGATATCATGTCGAAACTACTAGCAACCGAAAATAATTATCGAAATCCTAACGAATCCGACGATGAAAAGCAACATTACCATATCCACAAACAATTTGTTCCAGCATTACTGAAGCCAGCTCCCTATTGGAAGGGAATGGCAATAGTCAATGCAGAGTTCAGAGAAATTTCACTAACGGATTACAGAGGAAAATATTTAGTTTTTTTCTTTTATCCATATGATTTTACATTTATCTGCCCTACAGAGATCATTCAATTTAGCGACCGTATTGATGAGTTTCGAAATATTGGTATGTGTCACTGATTCCTGCCTGTTTTAGTGTTTTGGTAATTTTGATAAATACTTTATTAGTATAAGGAAACTCAATATTAAATTCTTTAAAGATTGCGAAGTGGTTGCGGCTTCTACGGATTCTCAGTTTGTGCATTTTGCATGGATAACTACACCTAGAAAACAGGGTGGATTAGGCGAAATGAGGATTCCGGTATTAGCTGACAAAAGTTTGCAGATTGCCAAAGATTATGGCATATTGAATGAGAGAACTGGAGTTCCGTTAAGAGGATTATTCATCATCGACGATAAACAGAACCTTCGTCAAATTACTATCAATGATTTGCCGGTGACTCGTTCAGTTGACGAAACTTTGAGACTGATAGAAGCATATCAATTTACAGACAAATATGGCGACATGTGTCCGGCTGGTTGGAAACCCAAACAGCAATATAAAAATCTTGAACCAAGTAAATGTAAAGAATTTTTCAACGCAACATGAACTTTAGAATGTCTAAAGAAAACAAAATAATAAATTTGAACAAGTATGAAAGTAATAATGAATATATAACGTGAACTAATAAATTTTTGAATGTAAAACATCAAATGTATATCCTCTCTGTTAGTTTACAGAAAACAAATGAAAATTTGATAGCAGAATATTTACATGAAGATGACAATTTCATAGCATGACAAAAAATGATTGCAGTTTTGCAATGAATGCATTTGTGAAAAATAATATAAAAGCTAGAATATTCAATTTAAAAAAAAAATGAATGAAATAAAAAAAAATCTTATTCACGCTTATTCTACTTCAATTTGTTTGCAAGAATAAGTTTCCAACATTGTGAAGATGAAATATTGTACCCTCGATCAAGTATTCTAGCACACTTACTTGTCGGTGTTGTTGGATATGACGACTGGGACTTTGGAGATGTTGGAGAAATCGGCGGTGTTGAAACGTCTGGTGTCGATAGTCGTGCAGGCTTCTGAACATGCACTACACCACACCAATTACATCATGCTTTTTAAAACTTCAATCGAGGCTACATAATATATGTTTATGTTTATGTATATGTATATGTATATAAGTAGGTGCACCTACTTCCATGTGCACAATATCATACACAGGCACACAAAAGTGTCTTGAAGAAACACGTTAGAGTATTGATTTTAATATAACAATATAAAGTGACAAATATTATTTCCGTAAAACAACATAAAAAGCATGCATTTGCTACTATTTTGCAAACAAAATTACGAGATTGTTTCAGAAATCGTGTTCTGTGCATGAAACTGATCACATTGACAATCTTATTTGAATGAATAGAAAAGAAATTGTTAATACCTATGGATAGATTTGCGACCGAAAATTACTTTGGAAAACCATTCAATATGTAGATCAACGATAGAACAAAAATTCAAGTATTCATGATATATATGGGTTATAAATCAATAATCCTATCAACTCTAACAAGTAGGTACTGATAAACTGATGAATGTGACAAGTCGTCATGCATGTGAGCGCTTCAATGTCGTACATCAACAAACATAAATATATGATATAATGAGAAACAGGCATATTTAGCAATGATTGTGTTAGCGTGAATAAAATGAAATTATGAAATGGAGAACTTTGCCAGATTTTCGAATTAACATGTAGATCATTCTGTATGAAGAAGACGTTCGTCAGGGAAGGTCATTGAAGTGACAACTTGCAAATTAGTCGATTGCAGTTTTGCGACGTTTCGGCTGACTTCGTTTGTAACGAACATCCCAAACGCTTAGAATAGTCAATTTGGCCTGATGATGGCTGTCTGGACTCAGCTGAAATGTCACAAAACTGCAATGTAACTAATTTGCAAATTGTCACTTCAATGACCTTCCCCGACGAACTTCTTCCTCAACTTACTTTCTCGGGTCACGAATTCTACATTTTTTAAATATTCTGTACGATATGAATGTAAACAAAAAGTTTCACCACATACTATATGAAAACTCAAATAGATTCATAGAACGTGAGAAGCACATGTGTAATGTATTAACATACTCAATGCATAACTGAAAAAAATCGTGCATTCTGTTATTCTATGACTATCTGAATTCGTTGATCTGCGATAACATCAAAATAGCAGTAATTTTTTTGATAAGATGCACTTACCCAATATTTAGGAAAGCTTAAAAGGAAACAATTTAGTATATGCAATTAGCCACAAATGTTATCATGTAGAGAACCAATGTACCATAAGAACACTTTCCAATAGATGAACAGGTAGACAGATTACGATACGCCATGTACCTAGAGGATTCGAATAGTAATTGTACTATATATAAAATTTTCACATTATCACAAGATGGGTGGACAGGACACACAAGGGCAACTGATAATTCCAAATTAGCTGCCACCATTTTGTTCACTTTTGGAGTTTCGATATGTGCTTAATGTGAATCGTCTTTCAATAAAATACATATAAAGATACTCACATTATCGTATAATTATATAAATAAAAATTTCTAATAAAACGTTAAAAATACATGAGGCACATTATTGTAAAAACAATTCAAATATCTTCTTAAAGAAACCATTTCCAATTATAAGACAGGTATCGGCAAGTATTACGTGTACATCTACTTAAAACACTACATGATGAAATTAGGCAGCCCAATCTGTAAAAATGCTCCTCCACCTGCTAAAAAACATGTTAACAAAAGCAAATGAAATGGAGAAATTTGAATGAATATTAATATTGGTGCCATGTTGCTGCGATTGTGCTGAAAGGCTTGAAAGATGTAGTTCAAATGTGTTCTAATATGCGGTTAATAAATATTCAACTTGATGTGATTAGTTGTAGATTAAGATATATGGATCATACTTTTCCATCACCTTCATGAGTTACAGCTTTTGATGCAGCAATACCCAAATTATACAACTGAATTATTTCAGTTTACAGAAATGGGAACCACAGAGCATTTAACACAATCATCAAATATTATGTGAATATATAATTTGAGTATCCTTCATCTTTCTCATGTGATATCATCTCGCTTTGCCACTGCCATATTATTATAAAATCTACTGATGTTTATTTTTATTTTCGGTCCATCAAAAATTTCAGACATAATAAATGTAATAGTTTTTGGAAATATCATACATTGATAAATAATAAATTTTAAGCAATTGGCCATGAGAGACAATAATTTTGATGTTAATAAACGTGACTGTTTTTCAATTTTCTGAACCCAACACTCACCTTCCTTGGGTTTTTCTTGGGTTTGTGGCGATCTAGTTGAAGGCTTGCGTAGTGCCACTGTGGTTCGTGCATTCCGTGCAGCATTTGGTTGTGTTGGGAAATGTATTGCGGATGATAGGAGGTCACAGAAAGGGATTGAAGAAGGTCGGGTAATTGGGAGGCAAAAATAAACGTGCTGTTAGCAATTTCATGCCCAAACGTAAAATTTCAGCACTAAGGCTCAGAGGTAGTACGATTTATTGATACAGCAGAGTGAGACTTGCAATTGAGATATTAAACCCCTGAGCTTCAGTACTGAAGAAAACCATCGCTTAAATTTTTAAATAAGATTGTGAAGACAAGAATAAAACTAATTCTCCTTACAATCTTATCATGAAATGCGTTCATTAATTTTACCATTTGATTTACAACGAATTCCATTTAAAAATTCGTCAATCCAATACTTGATATACACAAAATCGTTGGTTGAAAATTTAATCACACCTGTCGTAGACTCAAGCCTTTTCAATCAATAATATTTATGAACGCATTGTGATTTTCTTGATTAGTCTTGTAAATTTCATAACAATCCACTGTGCTAAGTTATTCTGAATTTTTTATATTTCTGAGCATGTAGCACTGTCTGTGAGATTACTGCTTGTTTGTTATGATCGACAGTACTGTAATATATGTATGTTTATAAAGATTTTCAACTAACCATGACCATCCTCTTCACCAGCTTGTTCCCCGCTTTGATTACCATCGCCATCAACTCTGTATTACAAAAAATCATCAGGTTGATGCAGTAATTACTACGCGATCTTAATAATAAATACTGATATTGAAACAGCGTCTAATTTTTACAAATCCATTTTTCCTAAATCCATGCTATTATAAAATTAGTTTACCTGTCACTGGGTGGCTCGTCAGGACTGGTGACAGGTGTCGCTTTAGCTAACTTCGCAGCCTCTGCCGCGGCAGCTTCTTCCTGTTCACGCCTTTCTTCTTCTTCTCTTTCTTGTTCTTGTCGTTTAAGTTCTCTCAACTCAAACTAAATCATAAGACGCGTTTATTATTATTTTAAACAGACAAAGAAGCTAGAAATTACAAAACGAAAATGGACCAATGAAAATGTTCTACATCACAGTAACATTCAATGATAGGGTAGATACTATACGCATAAATGTATACTACTGCATTACTACTGCATTTCGAAGCCAACAAATATATTAGGATTGTGAATACAAGTACATAACGGATAGTAATAGTTGCATTATGACGATATGATAAATTCCTTATAACATGCATTTGGGAATCAAAGTGATTTATGGAGTACATTGTAAGAAAGCGTGCACTACTCACTTGAGTAACATTGTTTTCCAGGGTTACATTGTCTAAAGAAAAGGAGTGGTCTTGGGAAGGGAATGATTTTTCTGAATCCGAGATAGCGGATAAGTTTGGGTCAACTTTGTTCAAATTAGAACTTTTTTTGAACTTGTCTTTAGGACCCAAAAGGGACTTACTACGTTCACGGACACTCGATGTCTCGTTCGTTAGTAATTTAGAGGATTTTGGTGGCATTGCGCGTGATTTCAATGACATATAATCGTGATCATTGAATTTTACCTGCATTAAATGATTAAAACTACGAATACTGTTATCTTCATTACAGAAACAACGCTCTGCTAAAATAAGCAACTCACTTGGATCAAGGTCTGCTTTTATTAAATCATCCGTAAATGCCCCAATTTCAAGACGTAACTTCCTTATGTTAGTTATTGATTTTTCAAGGTCTAGGCTATGCCTATCCTCACTTGATAACTCGTCGTTTAAAGAAATCTCAGCCAATGCTTTTTCTGACTTTTTGTCTCTAAGATATGCTTCCAGACCATATTCATTCATTTGTGTATCTGTGGGTTTGACTAGTTGAGTTTTTAGTTCGACATTTACATGTTTGTGATTGAACTCATTGTCAGTATCCACGAGGTTGTGGATCATTACAGAATGACTGACATCAATACTGGTCGAACTCTTCGTTCTCTTTTCAGGAACACAAGCTGTGTCAATTATTTCACTGTATTCGGTATCCGAGGAAGAGTTTGACACACAATACTTCCTCGGAATCAATACAGTCAAATCCGCAATTTCAGGAGTGGAATGTAACCTGAAAAATTCTGGTTTGTGAGCACTGATTGTGCTGATTCTTCTTAAGGTTTTTCTTTCGTTGGAAGTAACAATCTCATCATCGAATACAGGCACATCTGTGAATTCTGCATAAGGTGATACAGGTTGACTGCCAGAAGAACCTTGAGAAGTTTTACTCGTAGAATTCCAACTAGAACTCCATAGAAAAGACTTGGAGGGTTTTGTCTTATCAGTTCTATAATTTATAGCATTTGGATAAATGATTTTAGTTCCTGTAGATGTACACTCACGTCTTTGCATCGTATCAGGCATGATAAATCTGTCACAGTACAAAATAATGTCACGCACAATCTCACCTTGGGATTTGAGGTATTTTTTGGGTTGTGTTATAGGGATTTTAGATGACGGAGGACATTCCGGAGTAAAGATTAATTTGTGACTAAATTCCAGCACCGGTGGGTACAGGCCGCATTCTTTATCAGGACACTCAGACTACGATAGACACGAACAGACAGGGCGTTGTAAAGATGCATGCAACACAGATAGAAATGAGAAATGAAAAATTATAACAGTTAGGTAGTGCGAAATGAAGATATTATGATACAGAGACATGTAGTGCGATTATTAACACTCAAAATCAAATTAATCAATCACCATTACATAGAGCAAAATATGATTATAATATTAATTCATGAAATTAAAAATGATCTAGAGTAACACAATTTAAACTAAAACACAAGAAATGAAATAAAATTATTTCATTGTGCTGAAAGATCAAATTTTTACAAATAAAGTAGGAATATAGCTATTAGCCGATGCTCAAAAATCACCTCTACCATGTTGTACATAATATATGCAAATAATTCACTATAATGGTCGTTCTTTACTTACCGTTGTGAGTCGTTGTAGAGCACTAAATCTTTCTTCTTGTGCTGCAGCTGATTTTTCGAAAGCTTCATGTTTCTTGATCAGATTTTCTACGTCGTCGATTGTATGCTATAAACACGAATGTATGAAATTAGAAAAGAAAGAAATATTAGTAAAACTTGTTAGGTAACTTTATCAGTAGTTCTAATTGATTAAGCATGAATATTTTTTAATGGCATCATACCCAAACTGTTTTATGTAAAATCAGAAGCCATTGTACAACTGATGGAGGTGTAGGCTAAATTTATCATTTCCAACGCTCTATCAGTTTTTCTGACATATCGTATGATAATTAAGCATAATTTGAACTGTATTTTGCTTAATTATTTCTCACTCAGGTAAAGAATACTTGGACGAAGTTGTACGGAAAAAATATATGGGATTTAAATAGTGCAATCTGAAGAATTTGTTTACCCCAAGTTCTTGGCTCATGAGATATGGCTCCTGAGCAATAAGCCAAGCTTCTGCTACAGCTGCATCTCTGGCAAATTGGTAAACTTCAAGAACTGAAAAGACATTGACATGTAAATTGTTTTAGTAACTGCGTACAGAGATAAAATTTTTAGACTAGTGAATAGAAGGTGAATATTTTCATATTATTTAGACATTTTTTTTCCACATGTAAAATTACATTTGAAACTTACTTAGCTGCAGATTCTCCCATCTTTCTTCCCAGCGGTGCAACAATGCATTTCTGTGATCAGTCAATGCTAGTAGTTTTTCCTTAATTTGGACGCTAGCGTAATGATTCCTTGCCAATAGATCTTTTCCTAGGTCAAGACAAGCAGTAAGATTGTCTTCCCTGGTGTCGATTTCAGCTTTCAAACTTTGATGATTATTCATAAGTAGTTCTACACCTGATACATCACGGGGCTTCTCTGAAGTGTTCATTTGCCTAACAACATCATCCATCCAAATCAGTAATGTTCTAACCATGTTGAAGAATCTGAACAAATCGCCGGTGTCTTCCAATTTTGCCTTACGTCCTTCGCACAAAGATTGTAAATTATTCCAAGCTGCTACTACTTCGGCCTCTCTATTCGTGATTTCTCTAGCCTTATCCCCTGCGTAGCTAGCTTGAAGTTTAGACGATTCATCTTGAATTTGTGTCACCTGTGACTGTAAGGTGAATAAGTCTTGGATAAAGTTGCCGTGTTTACGTTGAAGTGCCGAAACTGAGCCAGCGTCGCGGCCCAATTCATCAGACATTGCATTTTGTTTTTCCAAGATCCTTCCAAGAACATCTTTGCAGTCATGGAAAAATTTATGTAGCTCACGGCTAGCTGCTAACATTTGAGTTCGTGTTTCAATAAGCTCTAGCAAATCTTGCCAGACTTCGTTCAGGCCATCCTTCCATTCTGCAATTGTAGCTGCATCCGAATGTCCTGTTGCAATCAAAGAATCTGCAATTCCATTTACAGCTGCGACTCTTTCCGATCCTATTGTCTCTGTGTCACGAGCAAATTCCTTGAATCTTTCCCAGAGCAAAGTAACATGATCGTAATCTTGACCTAACTCATGACTGCCTGCAACTAATTCTCGCTCAGCTATCCATTGCTCCAAATCATCAACTTCTCGGTTTAGCATAAACAATTGAAGGGCTTCGTCTAGCTTGGCACGGCGTTCGCCAGCCAAATCTTTTAGTCCTGCATATAGCTTGTCAACTTGGGATTGTTTGACTGCAATTTGATCACTCAATGCATGCTGATCGTTTATCAATTGTCTTGCTGTTTCACCTAGCTGACGGATGGTATCGGCATAATCTTCGACAGCATGTTCCAAAGACTCGTGTTTTTTCATTAGGTTTTGCGCAGATATCTCGTCTTTACCACGATCTTCAACCATCATGTATAATTCCTGTTCGCTCATCCACGATTCAGCCTCCGTGGCGTCGAAGAAGTATTGTTGTGCCTTTTCGTTTTGTAACAAATGCTTATTCCTGTTGTCAACCGCATCTTTCAGTTCGCGCCATTTATCCGAAAGATCGGAGATACGTTGAGTGAATTCAGCACTATCTTCGTGTCCCTCGTCAATCAATTTCTGACCGTTTTTACATACAGAATTAATTCTTGGTTCGTGGTTTTCGATTTCAGTACGGAGAGATTGATTCTTTTTCTTCAACATATGAACATTGAAGAGGGAATTACCATATTCCGAACTGGTAGCTTGTGGCATTTTTTCTGCAATCCATAATTTCTCATCCTCAACGTCACGCCTGAATTGGTACGCTTCTTTTTTCTTCTCCAGCTGACGCTGTCGATCGGTAAGTGGTGCCTTAAGCTGTTCAAATCTTTGCGCAACTTTCTCCTTCTTGCATTTTATTTCTTCCATCTTCTCGTCTGGTACTGTTCTCTGCAAATGTTCAGCCTGTTTATCGAGCTCTGTAACTTGGCGAGCCTTCACAGCCATTTGAGTTTCTATCATCTGCTGTTTCTGCATCAAAATATTGACAGAGGCAAGATCAGATCCAGTATCTGTACTTTCAATCTGTTTCTCCAATTCATTCATCCACGAGTCGATATCATCGCAAGTCTGATGTATGAGGACTTCACGATTAGCATCGAATAGTCTCTCTCCTTTGTCTTTTGTTGTTGTTTCCAGCTCTTCAAATTGGTCACATAATTCTTCAACTTTCGGCTTTATGATCTCAGCCAATTCAGGCTTCAATTGAATCAACTCATCAGCAGCCTGTTGCAGTTGTTGCAGACGATCTTTATTGCTAGCAATTTCTGCTTCAAACGCTTGGTGCCTCGTCCATTTGCTATGAACCGTTTTTGCACTGCGATAAGTTTCATCTTGAGCAGTGATGTGTTTTTCCTGTACCCATTCAACGAGTTCCTCTCTATCCTGTAAGAACATCTGCAACTGAAGTTGATCCTTCAATTTGTCCATCACTTGATTAGCTCTTTCGTGATTGGCGTTTCTTCGATCATTTATTGCATCTGCCTTCTTCTTGACTTTGTCCGCCGCAAAGTGGCCTTCCTCAACTAACCTGCCCGCAAATTGAACGACCGAGTTGATCTTATCGTCATTGGCTTCCAATGTAGTCATAAATGCTTCGTGGCGTTTTATCATATTTTCTGCTTGTTCAAAGTTCGTCGGAGTCTCATCTTTGGTAAGGATATGTTCTTGCTGAGACAACAAAACTTCAGCTTGGCGAGCATCGCGGTCAAAGACCTGCAAGTTCAACGAATTCGATAACAGATTTTGACGATTTGCCCACATTTGGTGGAGCTCTTCCCAGCCCATTTTCAGGGCATTCAATCTTTCTCTCAAGAACATGTACTGTGTATCTCCATCTCCAGCCTCACTTGTTAGCCTCTCGCCATAGTCCATCATCTTCTGATAATCGTCCGTGTAGTTGTCAATCTCTTCCTTAATATTCTGATGCTGGGTCAACAGTTTCTCAGCATCTGCAAGGCTTGTGGGTGTATCTTCGCTGGCAACATCTGTTTGGGTCTTGGTAAGCCAAGTCTGGAAATGATCAAGGTCACGCAAGAATCTATGTAAATCTCCAGCTTCTTCGAGTTTGGCATCGCGTTCTTTAAGCATCTGAGTTAATTGCTCCCACATGGTATGAATTTGGGTGATTCGTTCACGAATGACTGCAGCCTCATCAGGATGTTCCTGCTCAATTGATTGCGCTTCTTTTTCAAGTGCATTCAATTTCGCCTGTATGGCTGCCAAGTCACGCTCCATACCGCTAAGCCGACGTTGTAGCGTCATCACACCAGTCAAGTCCATTTCTAAGCTATCGGTTTGCTGTAAGATGCGTTTCTTATCTTCGATCCAAGATACGGTCTCACGACATTCGATATGGAAGGTTTGTACTCCATGTGCAGAGTTGAGTGCTTCACGTTTGCCTTCAGCCTTCTCTCTTAGCTCGGCCCACTTTTGATTCAATTCATTCTGACGTGCAACAATCTGCTCTGAGTTCGGATGTTCAACATGTAGTAGCTGTCTAGCCAATTGATTAACTACAGCAACGCGAGAAGCATTGGCATTCATTTCCTTCTCAAAGCCATCGTAGCGGTGTTTCATTATCTCAACATCTTCAATGTCCTTGGCAGGAACCATAGTTTCCAACATTCTGTTCTTTTCTCCGATCCATTGTTCAACTCCATCCGATTCGCTGAACAGCTTGTACAGAGACAAGGCATCTAATAATCTTTGCTTGCGCAATTTAGCCAGTTCCAGAAGCTCTTTGTATCTCGAATCAATTGAGGCGAGTCTTTCTAATACCTTTGGAGACTTAGAATCGTGTTCTCCAAGTTGCGATGCTTGTTGATGCAGCTGTTCAATGGTTGTAGCGTAATTTTTCAGTTCATCAGTGACATCTTTATGTTTTTTCAGCAAAGATTGCACATTTGCTTCATCGCGACCGACATCCTCAGACGATACCAATCGCAGAGTATCGAGCATCCAAATATCGATATCGTCGGCATCAGCAAATAATTGATGATAATCAACAGCTTCTTCTAACCGCTTGCGTCTGAACGCCGCCAAGTCTAACAGGTGATTCCACATGCCTAATATTTCTTGTAATCTTTCCTTAATGCGATCAGAACCGAAATGGTGTTGACTAATCAATTCATCACCCACTGCAGCAACTGACATCAATTGTGGTTCGTGAGATTGGATTTCGTTCTCCAAGGCCTTGTGTTTGGACAAAAGTAAATTAATGGTAGTTAAGTCATGACCGATATCACCCGTAGAAACAATCTGCTCTTTCTCCTTGATCCAATTCTCTTCGTCAGCCATATCCCAATAGAATTGCCAAAGATTACGAGATTCTTCAAGCCGTGCTCGACGCTCAACAGCCAGGCGGACCAATTCAGCGTAAGCATCTTCAAGTTGTTGCACTCGTTCAATAATAATGGTTGGATCGCAAGGACGATAATCTTCTCCTTGTTCTAAGAATCTTTGGCTTTGTTGTACGACAGCCTTAACTCTCTCACCTAAGACATTGATGTCGGCCTCAACAAGTGAATGCTTTTGAAGAAGATCTTCAACGCCCATCAAATGTTTACCATAATCATCAGTTAACAATCGCATCTTAATTTCTTCCATACTGTCTAAAATGTACAACATTTCTTGGAAGTTCTGTTGTAATTGAAGTGAACATTCCAACCGCACTCTTCGTGCTTTCAGTAATTCCAGAAGGTAGTTCCACAATCTTAAAACATTGTCCTTTCGGGCATTGATCCGGTCTATATCGTGGTAGTTTTCAGCCTCTAACTCTTGAGACACAGCCATGACTGCCTGCACACGTTCTTCGTAAGCGAATATATCAGTTTCTATAGCCTCGTGTTTCTTAGCTGCAGCTTCTACGGCTGCTAAATCGAAGCCAAAGTTGTCTTGCGATACAAGTCGTTGATTTTCAGATAGCCAAGTTTCTCTCATGCTGGCTTTTCGGTTAAATCTTGCAGCCAATTGCTCCAATTTTTCTTGACGTATCAATTCTTCTCTGAGCGCCAATTCACGCTCGTGTTCAGCTTTTTCTAATCTCTCCCAGGCTTTGTTGATATCGGAAATCATTTTACCTTCCTTGGGTGTGTAGGGTTTCTGATTGTTGGCACGCATTTTGGATTGCAGTGTAAACAGTAGCACCTCCAAGTTACCCTTTTCTACAAATTTAGGTGGTTTTTCTACTGTACGGTAGTTGGAAAACTGTGAAAGTTGAGTCTGAACGCCCACAAGAGAATTAGCAAAACGACGATCACCCAAAGCTTCAATTGTTCCTTCGATCCATCTAAGTAAATCACTTGTCAAACTTTCATAATCGTGAATCATTCTATCGTTCTCCATGGCAATTCCGACAACTTTACCAATTCGTTTACCTTGAACGGTCTCCTGCTTCATTTTCGAGAAGTAGTGATAGTAGGTCACAACATAAGTTATTATAGACTTTTCGTCAGGATGATCAACAAAAATATCCTCTGCGTCTAACAATTTTGTTAGACCTAATTTATCCTCTGCGACATTGAAAGCATTGTTTAAATTGTAGATCGCGTTTAATTTCGATAGCTTGTCAAAGTGGATCAAATCTGGACGATGTTTGTGTATTATGGCATTGAACGCAAGACCGTCTCGCCAAGATGTTGTGAAGTTCCTAACATTTACATTGTGATATCCAGCAGTCTTCATTTGACACCACAAAAGCAAAGCATCCTTGGCTGATTTAGTTTCCTGGTTATCAGTTTCTTCTATGGTGATGTCTTGAATTTGGAAACGTAGAATGATTGTCCAAATTAATCCCAAGCTTAATCTTGGATTTCCATCGACGATGTCGTGTGATCCCATGTTTTCAAGATGGACTCTTTGCTCTCGCAAAAATTGCAGTGCCTTATCTACATTCTCCAAACAATGGATACGCATTTTTCCTTTTGTAGGACGTGGCAAACGTTCGCCCGACAATATTTCCAGCAGCTTTATAAGCATTTTTCCATCGCGAAGATCGACATAGAGATCTCCGATACGACAAGAACATCGTACCAGATGGGAATTCACCCATTTTTGAAATGTTTTCTTCTGTACCGATTCACGTTCACCTGAGAAATAAAAATGTGAAATAATATTTTGATTTGCATTATTAAAAAGTGAACGTCATCAATTGATTACTTTTATTATAAAATTGAATATACAGTGAAAAAATGTATATAGTTGAGGATAAAATTTGGCGATACGGGTAGAGCAGTAATTTTTAAATTCACTTCTCACCTCTGAGATCTAAAACAACTTTGTCATAGTATTCTTCTAAGGGTTCCTCAAGCGAAATTTGTTGTGAATCATCCATTACAAATCGTAAAAAAATTAATCAAATTTGAAATCCACAGTACAAATTCACAATATGTCTGTATCTGTCTATTAAAGTGTTGGACTTTTTTTCGATCTGATGCTGATAAAATTTTGCTACTACGTTAAAAATTTTTTAAAACGTGGTTAGAATTGGAGGACTTGCTTTGTACGAAATAATTCGTGTACATTGGCATTTTTCTTAGGGTTGCACATGTTAGATAAGACGTGGCAAAAACCATTACCCATGAGTCAGGGAAGAGTAAATACTGAGTACGGATGGAATTGGGAAAGATAAGGATAATATTTCAAAGCAGAAAATTACTATTGATTACTGAGCAAATATTTCGTTTGAGAGGTACTTGAAGCCCGTGGTAATATTTGCCTAGAATTTGCAATAAGCCGGAAAACTAACTTCACCTCAAATCGACGCCCAGTGTGATAAGACGAAAAGAGTTTGATAAGAGTAATAAGCTTAACAAACTGCAAAAAATTTCGTATTACATTAAATTTCTGTTTGAAATTTACTACTTAAGAAATTTTGATCCAAAGCTGCGAGAAAAAACCCATTATCAAGTATAGAGTGAATTATCGGAAATTGCTAATATCAACAGTGGGGATATTCGATCTTCCAACTCTAATAAATATGTGTTAATGTAGGCTTTTCAAAATCTAACACAGCCTCCCTGTCAGACCAATGCAAATACTGCTACATGAAGAAATTTATGTTATTAAATTCAAAATTGTATTAGAATGATTGAGATTGCATCAGCTCGTCCAAGCCGAGCGGCTTTCCTTTTATACACCACTATTAAAAATTGAATTGTGATATACTTTATTAAACTTTTCACCCACAATTTTTCACATATTATTATGAACGATTTCAAAGAAAGACTTTCTTAAACTTGTACATAGGAATGTATTTAATAACAAGTCTAATTAATAAATAATTAAATTTCACTGGTTTTTATTACTGTGTACATAACACGTCTTCTAACGATGGCAACCATCTACTGACTACAGTGGAAAAATGTATTATTCAACTAAATTTGCAACAGATTACGATTTATCACAGGATACTGTGGTCTACCTTACTCACTTCCTGGAAAAGAATAGCGTACGCATAGTATTACTCAACACAACATGTTCATGATGCTTTAAATATAAAACATATACGTAGTAACACATTCAAATTCAAAGTTAGTGTTTTTAAACACTGATGATCCTCAGATTAATCGTTAAAAAGTAAATTTCTTCAAAATCGTTGAAATGTACTGTTTTAGGCACATTACCATGAAGATATTAATAATTGACATTTGACTCAAGTTAAACAGCTTACCAGCTAAAGCCTTGATACGGGATCGTTCAAAAAGTCTCGAACTGGAATTTCCTCCATCGTATTCGTACTCGTCGACAATCTCCTGTTGAAGCGTCGGGTCCCAACCCCCGCGCACCACCGAGATGTCGGTCGTCATTTTTTCAGTCGGACCAACAGCTCACAACTCCCTTACCCTTGTCAAGGGCACTCCTGCAGAATGAAGAATACAAAATATGAAAAATACCTTTAGACAGATTTCTTTATTTATTTTTTTTAAACCCATATTCATAATTAATCATATGGTTGAACGAAAGAGTTATTTATAATGATGATGAAAATACTTAAGTAGAGAAAAAATATGAGAACAATTCACAAAGTTTACGTGCCTATATTTATTTTTAAGCAAAAGACCAGCTTTGTATTACATCAGATGAAATTTTATTTTATGCTTTTTGAATGGCTAAATCTACTTAGTACTTTCCAACTAAGTGCATAGTAATTATCACATCTTTTTGTTATGTAAATAACAGTTATGCAGTATAACATGAAGCGCTAAATATGTACATACATATAATTTAAGTTAAAAGGTGAGTTATTCTATTAGTATTAAACAAGCGTCATTGTTATTATTTTTATTGATCTTAAATTGTGAAGAAAAAAAAAAAAATAACTTCTTGGCAATATTATTTGAAGAGAAAAAAATGATTCGTCTCTATCTGTGCCGAGGAAAGAAGAAATGATTATAATAAGATACAAAATCAGCAGATTAAATAAAGTAGATAATGAATTAAAGCGAAGATTTTCTCACTCGTTGTCGATGTAAAATGAATGAAAACATTCTCCATGTACATACATTCAATAATTAATTTACTCATCTATTATCGTTTATAGACCAATAGTGCATGTAAGACTCGAAGAAATTACAAGATATACCGAGGGTACGATAAACAATATATTAATGTAGACGCGAACTAACCTAACCTAATCTAACCTAACTTAAACAAACGAGGAAGTTCTAGGATAGGAGAAGGAGGAGGAGGTGGAGAGTGACCGCGCCCTCCTATCTGACACTAATCACGTAATTTCTGCTTTATAGACGTGCACTCGTCGTTGCGTCGACGTTATCTAACTTATACTCAAGTCAACTCAAGTTGAGAATAAAAATTGAACAATAATACAACAGATAAAAGTACTTGTTTCGGCCGTGTTGGATATAGTTACACGCAGACGGGGCTACATCCCGTTTCAATTTAAGACAACACCGTGTATAAAAGTGGGGGCGACGTGTTTTAGGCGGTTAGTATTATTACACATGCGTTATCTAAATTTATCATCTTCGATTTACGAATTTAAACTGACCGGAATTACCTTTGTTTTATACATACATATAGGTATATACAGGTAGATTCGATACTAAGAAATCAACGAATGTGTCATAGAATCCCTTACACGCGTATTCGTGTAAGATGTGCAACTTACAACGATGAAAGAAAATGATTAATTATAAATCGAAATATTACGTCAGCAATTCGCTGAATTCATTATAGCTATAAATACGGCTGACCGAATGACCGGTACTGTATTTATTTTTTTTTTTTTTGTTTGGTCTAATATCGTTTTAGTTTTCCATTTCTTTGAATCATCCTATATCCCGAACCGAGAATAGAGCAACGAATAAACGATATCTAAGTAAAACATGAAAAAACTTTCGTTTATACATTACATGCGATGTATTTGTAGAACGATAAAATTTCATTTTTAAAAACTATATTTTTGAATAATATATTACGCTGTACGTTTCAACAAGCACGAAACTCGGAAGCGAGAATTCAGGCAAACGTTCGTCGGCGTCGCGTGCATGAAACTTAAAATAACATAAGCGCGTTTGTTAACCGTATCATTTCTCCAGAAACGAGCGTGAAGATCATATTTATCGTCGGTCTTCGGCATAATCTTTTTCTTTTTTACTATGCGGTAGTGGTGCGAAGAGAAAATGAACGGTAAGAAAATTGTTCAAATTCAAGATACAATTTTTCATCGCACGTGTACTTTATTCTGAGCAAATTATTTATTTTGTATAAAAAATCATCGCAGACGAAATTGAAATGACAAATATATTTGACGACTCGTCGGTGAGATTTAAACGATTTCTCAACGTTTTTACTAACAATATCCCCGATTGCGAGTGTCGCGTTCATAGGTAGGCAGGTATATATATATATACTTATATATATGTATATACACACACATATACACGCAGCGTTAATCTTAATACGGTGTATGGTCGAAGGTTTCAACGTTTCAAGTGTCGCCGGTGTAACACGATGACGCGAGTAGTTGCATGATGTCATTCGGGTAAAATACGTTGCTTGCGTAATTTGAAAATAAATTCTCAAAGCGTGTGGAAAATCGCTTTTGGCAAATGAGGAAAAAAGAAAAATAATAATAAAATATTCAATTAACAACAAGCGATCGTGTCGCAACGTGTGTTAACCGAGAGCAGTAAACAGTTTCACGTTAAGTCCTGCAAAAACATGCAGGTAACATCAAATTATTGCAATCTCACTCTCATCGTAACATACATAAACGATTAATTTGGTAATCAACGCGAGGTGTAATTAAATAACATTGAACATTCTCGACGTTAAAATTGCAACTCTGTTTAAAATACACACTACAGGTTAATGCAAATTGTCAAAAGAATTTCATCCAAGATGTCATGCCCCGTGAACCCCAAGCTTTAACAACGTAATGAATGAACAGACATTCCCGTGTGTGCATCTGCGGACCTTCACAGTTGCTTTGAATTAAGTTCAATTAAGTGACGTCATGCTTAATGCGTGATCACGACGTAAAGTGGGCGTTAAAGTGTTGTTAAATAACAATGCGAATGACTCGTATCTTGAAATAAAACTTCGCTTGAAATTTCGATACTATCGTATACGTGCCATTATATACCTATGTTACATGATGTGGTCGCTGCAGCGAAGCAGCAGACTATCGTCTGGCTCGTGTTCAAGAATAATTTCGTCCCCATCGTACGTAGTATCGGCTCGTCTTCGAATGAATTTTAATAAATAAATATAAACGAGGAAAGGTGTATATCAGACGAAAATTAACAACGGCAGACAACAGCAAAGGGTAAATGTTACATGTATACCTATATACGATCGATCACCGTACGTGGGATATAGTTTAATAATCGTCTAACTCGGTTGTTATTACACCGTTGACCTGTCGTATTCTACTTATATTGTCGCAGGAACAAGACGCAACACAAGATGGCTATTGATTTTCCACTCCAGTCGTCGTGACGCCAGGACGACTCTGAATTGCCTATAGACGCAACGTTGCGAGACTCTCCGGAAGACCGAAACACCTGTAATCTCTGTTTAGTGACAAAAATCTTGCGGCAAGGTTAGCCTAATTTTAAACCAATAACGCAGAGCTGATCGCGCCTACAGCCGAACCTTCGCTGCTCTGGACAAAGTTTCAAAAAATCTACCGCACATTCCATCTTCATATCATCATATAATATATATCCATAATAATGTCGATAGTGTTTCAACGGTATGTTCTCCTCAAGCTTTTAAGTCCCCGTCATTATTATCCAACGTTATTATAGAATAAACGCATATTTCCTACTCTTTGAGACAAATCGTATATAACAAAGTTCGATAAATCGCACCTGTAATTGTGTACATACGGGAGATAGTACAACGAGCGTCTACATGTATCTGATTACGTAACGATGTGTAATTACGTCAATGCAATCTACTCTCTATCTTCATGATTAAACAACCTTTATTTAGTTCATGCTCAGAGATTTGTTAAGTCTGTATTGAAGATAAAAGTTGAGAAGTTTCTTATGGATAATTTTTTTTAATTTCTTTTCTTTTTCCTTCTGTTTTTTATAATGGAACGGCGATTCATCCACTCGACGCACTGATCGTCGCGACCGAATGCCGAGAGAATGAGGTAACGTCATCTGGAAAATAAGAAATCGTCCGTTCGAAAGGATGCGTTGTCGCTGATTATATATATTATATGAAAAAAAGAAATTGAAATAAATTTTTTCAAATAAAATAAAATTCGCCCACCTACGCGTCTCCCAACAATTAGCGTACATGAAACATGCGACATGCTGTAAACCTGAATTGTAAAGCTCATTGGTCCACTGCTCAACCACAACGTCACATCCGCATTTACGCTAATTTACCATTCGCCGGTGACGATCGTTGTTTCAAGCACGTAAGCCTATACGAACACTTGGGTATTTAATACTACATTCGATTGTTCGTTATCGACGCTTAAAATACCTCAACACCCGCGGTGAGTTATCAAATCTGTTAATTAATTTTTCGCTCGTTTAACGTCGATAAATTTTATTATATTTATTTTTAGGCTGTTCTTTCTTGTTTACGCGTAAAATAAAAAGGGTGAAAATAAAACAAGTGGACAGTGGACGGCGGAAATCCTTTCTCGGTAAATGACCTGCAGAGCTAGAAGTCGCGGAACTTGGTGCGTGTGTTATATACATAAATGAATGACCCAATTTTGCTCAACGCAATGCATATATATCTATTATGTATACATACAAAGGAAGGGTGTGCTGAGCAGGAACGTATATACGCCTCTCGTCTAAAATTAGGTCAACGAGGGTTAGGCTCATATACGATATACGGTGTCCAAAATATCTTTCCACGTTTTTTACGTTTTTTTTCTTCCCCTTCTACTTCGCCTCTGATTTTTCCCCAACACTTCCATTTCTCTAATTTTTGATCTCGCGATTTTTTGTTCTCTTTCTACTTCCGAGAAACACCGCAGTCCGTTAGAAATATCCGTGTGTACCAGCTTCTTGAGTTTTCGCGACAGCTTCCCATTGTATTATACCTTATAGGTATACACATATAGTATACCAACGGGGTATAATGTACTACGAAGGAGAGGCGGCTTGCACAGTGACTGTATACTTTGTTCATAACGGTTCTACAGTTAGATCGAGTAGATACGCGTAAAGAAGGTACAGGATAGATAGGTTCTTCTCCGTGAGATGCGGAGAGGAGGAATGAGGCAAAACTTTACGCTCGCTGCGTGAAAGTTTCGAATGTGATTGAAGAATAGGGCATAGATCATGTGAGCATGTGGTTAGAGTGTTATAAAACGACGAAGCCTTAGAGTACCGTAAACGTTTTTTTATTTCCATTATAAGGCGAAAGATTACATGCGCCGAAAGTAAAATAATATCGTATGAAATCAACGAAAAACACACGCGCACGTTATTTTGGAATTTAAGTATACCGACTTAAAATGAGTGAGCGAACAGTAAAAAGATAGACCGTACATTTGGTCGTAATTCGAAACAGTCATTATGTCAGGCTCTTAGAAGTACATATGTGTATTATGTGTATGTGCCTAAGGTATGGCAGATAAGGTGGAAAAAACGTAGATATAGGATATATCATATATATACGGTATGTAATATATCTGTCGATTTAATCAGCCGTTAAGAATGGTCTAATTTCACGACGATTATATACATAACCGAATATGAAGGGAACTTTTTAATATTGATTTTATATACACCTATATGCGTACAATTATATGCCTGCGTGTATTTACGTGACGAAACTCAAGGGACGCTTGTCTATGTAAAAGATATAAAAGGTATACAAAGGGGAATACGTGTAAGGATAAGATATAACGGATCGAGATTATACTGATTTTTCAAATACATTCTCAACCGATATTATTTCAGAAGAGACAAATTACTGCGCGTAATTTCCAAGTCTCATTTCAAACGTATAGACACGTAGTCAAGTTTGCTTGAGGCAGCTGGTGCATACAAAATACATCGTCAAGACGGTTGGCTTCTTTGCATAAAATTTTCGTCCTGGCAATCGATTGGATAAAAGAAGGCGGACGCATTTCCGACAAATTTTATGTTCCAGACTACCGCACACACACGTTGTATGAATATCGTGTTTTCAAATATTTATACCACCGGGTTACGCTATATAATAAACACACTTTTCATACACGAATGTATGCGTATAGTAAATTTTCATCGACTACGAAAAGTTTTATATCGTGCCGAAATTAGAACATTCCTTCGGTACGATGTGAGGGAAAGAAAAAAAAATAAATAATAAAGAACGAAGCGAACGTGTACCGTCGGAGGAAATGATTACTATCGCGCATCTTCCGCGCAAACAATTTATTTATAATAAAACGATGTCAGGAGAGAATCGGTAAATTATCGAATTCACAAGATATTTAAATGAAAAGTTGAGTAGGTTTTTTTAGTAGGAAAAGGGATTTGACGAACGGTTGCAAAGGAACTTCTTCGCGTATACTGTTAATTTATTAATTTATTCAGTAAGCGTTGTGTCGTCCCTTTAGAGCGCAGCTCCTGCACCTGCCGGCTTGACGTAACAGTAAACAGAGCAGACCGAGAACAATTGAATAACGATGCGAGAGAGTTGGAATACGGAATGAAGCAAAAAGGCAGCTTACTGTATCATTGTTGGCTCTGTTTTTGTTCGAATTAAGTAACAACAATTTGGTCATTGGCAGTCCTGACAGGTACGGAAGGGATTATATCTAAGCTCGATCGAACGTCGTGCCTAAATCATTAGGCTAATGATAAGGATGCGGTGGGCAACGTCGTTACCGACAATTGTTCGTTGATGCGATTTGTATAAACCGCGACGATTTCTTTCAATTTTTATTTCAATTACAGTGAAATTATCGAGTAGAAACGGACTTCAATTTTTTCTTCATCCCAGTGGACGCCGTTAATGCAGGTAATCGGATTGACATAGTTTCGGTGAAAATTTGAAAATCGAGGTATTACCGAGCGCCTTGAGGGAAAATTGAATGTGCCAGGATGTACGGCGATCTCTTCAAACGTGGTATCGAGTCGTGAAATATCTCGGTATGCGTTATAATCAGTAAATTAGGAAACCGAGAGTAAATCGACCACCATTTTTACGGGAGACAAGATTCCGCCCGTCAATCCGCGTACGATCCTACAAACGGTAGCTATACTCGACACTCCCTCACAATTGTTTCGACGTGTGACTTACCCTGGCTAAAAAATACTCCCAAGCACCGTTTCACCTCAAAACTTGCATAAAAACTCCACAAAATACACGATAAACCACTTCTAGATTCACTCGGTACGTCTCCTCACTCACACGACCGGCGCGCAACCAACTGTGCAATGCAACACGGCGTCCAGACCTCGCGGAGAAGAACTAGTCCCGCCTACTCGCGCGTCGCGACGCCGAGAATCACGTTCACGGCGAAATATTTGGCCGCCGTAAAAGACGACGGTATATCCCGGACGATAATTCATCCGAAAAGTGAATCGCAGACTCCGATTTCACGCGTTTTTAGTCAATTTCAGGGATCACGCATGTAAACTATAGACTCACGGACTATAGTGACATTGGGCGTATGAATACACTACGAGTATGACATCATCGGCCCCGTTTACACATTTTGCCGATGGGCACGCCCCATCCTTCAATGATCCTTATTATTTGCTGTATTTTATATTTATTCGATACTTAATACGTTATTATTGGGCGATAATCTCGGCACAGAAGAATCGTTGTATCCCGGGCACGATCTTTCGGCTTTGAACGCGTTCGATCAATCTTAGCAGATGTAGTATCGTTATATATTTTATCCATAATTTTGTGTTATCTTACACTAGGAATGAGAGTGACTTGGCTGAAAGAAATTATTTTTTGACCAAACTGTTGGCAGATATTTAATTTACTGATCATATACATAGCTACTGATTCGTTCGGTGCATTTGCACCTTAAGATTATACAGATACAGGCCTGGCAGCTGTTATATAAGTATAGTAGGTTCAACAGTCCAAGATTTACCAGCCGAGCATATGCGTTTACGTTGAAACACATAAAATAAATTCATAGGTAATATATGCAATAATAGATTCTTTGACTTCAATACCTTTGCACGTTTACTTGGGGATCATAGTATAGTAGCATTTATAAATGTTCGATTTTGATAATGTAAAATTATATACATATTCTTTTCACATACGTTACGCCTTTTTCTCTTGACATGAATAGTGAACAATATCACCATTGGCATATCTTGCAAATGCACTGTGAACAAAAAGAAAAACATAATTGTAATTAGTTTAGAAAAAACTGAGTAACACTGTTTTAAAATTTGTAATTTGTATGGTCCTTGGAGCGTATACCAACCAATCAATGTTTTTATTAAGTTTAATGACAATATGCAAGGATCATTCAGCTATAATCACAGTTATGGATCGGTTTACGAATAGAGATTTTTGAAATGATTTACCTTTGATTTCCAAAACGTTTTTTGCATACCGGACAAATATTGAACTCCGTTAAGAGAACGCTCTGGGACTCGTAATGCATTCTTTGCTCCTGTACCTGGAGGTGTTCAGCATAAAGCAAGCCTTTCAGAATTTGGGTCCTTCGTCGTTCATTTAGATTATTCTGCAAGCTAGCCTCAAGGAAATGTCTTATCCGACCTATTGGTACATTGCCAGGCAAAACCTCCAAGGCTTTCAAGGGTTCGATTTTTGCAGCATGTTCCTCAAGCAATTCCAAAGCTGTTTCCAAGTCAGGTTGAGCTGTCCTTCGGTTCTCTGGAGTGCACCCTACAGTATAAAATAAGTTTACCAACAGGTACACTTAAAAGCGCAACTTCAAAAAATATTTCTGTAACACAATGTGAATCTTGAAAATGATAGAGATTTACCAGTAGCTACCAAGACACCTTCGTTGTCCGGCTTCAAAAGTTGCTTGATCAAAGTAACATAGACTTCGTCGGCCCCATCTTGATTTTTCCCCTTTTCTGAATTTTTCTGACCTTCAATACATATTCATCATGTAGAATGAACATTTTTATTATTCATTTAGATGATACCAACCTTCGAATTTTGCATATACATTACTGCAGAATTGAATCGCCTTGGGGACGTCGTTTAATAAGTTTACATAGATGGAGATGGCCTGCTCGTGACGACCCAATCGTCCTAAAATAATCGCACGTTCTTCGAATAGGCAATCAAATGGTAAATGAACTAGGACCGTTTCTGGCGTGTAATGAGTTGACTTCTCTAAGAATTGTTGTAGTTTCTGTCGAAGGTGTTGAACATTTTGCTTTTCAGCCGGCGAAGCATTTGGGTTCAAGCCTGCTAAACACTTCTCTTTATATTGGTGTACCAGGACGTTGTGAAATAGAGGATTGTTATCCATCCAAAAATGAACCACATGCTCCAAGTACGTTATCACCAAGTCTTTGTGACAACGTAAAAGATAATCCAATACTTTGGGACGTGGCAAATGTTCAACTTCCTGTCGGCATTAAATATGTACAAGTTAGTAAAATAATGGCAGGGAGCTTCCACAGAGTATTCCATTCACAGAATATAAAAAAGATGAAAAATGTGGGTATGCTACTGATTATTATTACCTGCACATCTTCCATAAATATTCTGAGGCCCTGTTCTGGGTCCTGTTCCAAAACCCATCCAGAAAACTTCAAAATCAAATCCATATGGTCCTTACCTAGGTGCTGTAAGTATTGAATTGTTCTCTCGGTACCTCTTAGACTCGAATCACTTTCGTTGGATTGTTTCTCAAGCAGCTCTAAAGCCTTTTTGTGCTGACCTTTTGTTTGATATAATATAATTAATTCTGGGTATTTCTGATATTTTAATAAAGTCTTCTCCGATTCTGCTAAATGGCAATGGTTTAAACGCAACAGTGGCGCTACCAAGGCATCATTTGTCTGTAAATGTAATTTATTGTAAGATTGAAGACTGCATTTTATTCTGAATAGCCAAAATATTAAGTAATACAAAATTGAGATTTACTTGTAAGTAACATTTGAGTAATGTTGTGTCGATTATTTTTAAAAGCTGCTCTGTAGCCACAGCTGTTATATTCTTGGTTTTCTCTCCTTTCATTGTATCTTTCTCACTATTTTTCTCATTTTCTTTATCTTTTGCTTGCGTATCACCCATTAATTTATGTCTCACTTCTGTCAAGAACTTAATCAAGGCAAGCAAGCCTTGTTCCAAATCACGGTCTTGCAATATTGGCACAGTTGTAACATGTTCGCTAGTTTCATTGGCATTGGTTGGCTGGGAAACCAGATCAGGGAAAAGTCTGATTACTTCGTACGGATCAGTACCTGATTTGAAAAACTGCTCCATAGACTCGGCAAATTTTTTATTAGCAAAAAGATAGTGGGCGTATAACGTTTGTATTTTCCACGTTTTTTTTGCTTTTTCTTCTTCTGTTATGTCAGACAAATGCTGGAAACAGATAATTTACCATGACCATTGGTTGTTTAAACAATTATTTTATGAATTCTCCAATAATAAATGATATGCTCACAGTTAATTTTAAAGCCAGCTGAAACTGATTCTGTTCAAGAAGTGTTCGAATCTGATGCGTCACCTCCACGGCATTTATACACCAAACTTGGCTAACTGATGCTACATAAACAAGGCCCTTTCTACACCTGCACAATAATCTAGCTTTGTTAAGTTCTGGTATCGTTTGAATGTGTAAACAACCTTCCAAGGTATAAACTTCCAAAGTATCGGTAATTATACCCATGAGAAATGGATCATCCCAGGCTAGAAAATAAATATTCTCGCAATATATTTTTTAATATCTCGAGTTGAATTGTATTTAAGAAACACTGTTTTACTGATTATTGATACCTGTAGCACTAGGCGAATCTGGCCATTTGACAGAGTTGTGTTGGACCAATTCTCCTTTTGTGTTCATAAGAATTGACTGTGAATCTTTTCCTAAAGCAAAAGACGTGTCTGACAGTTTTGTTATTCCTGGTTCAGGAGACTTTCCACTTGGAAATAATTCCTTGCTTGTACCATCTAGATCCAAAAGTATATAAGACAATCCACGGAATCCCAAAACCACAGTTTCTCCGCACCTACAGCGTAAAATGTTCCGAGCAAATTTAAATAAGATATGCAACCAATTGCTGCTCCACCTTTTTGTTTTACAATCTAATAACTTGTTTCGTACCACGACAAGACTCGAGGCACATCAGGAACAGTTAATTCTTCTCCAAAGTCTATAAATTGATCCACCTTCCACTCGTACAATTGTAATTTTCGCTTCACAGCAACACACAAGCGAACAGTTATATCTTTTTCACCTGTCAAACTCTGAGTACGTTGTACATCCAACACGAAGAGCGTCGCACCTTTCGTTTTTTGCAACTGACATATTTGAGGGATTGTTGCAGAATTTAAGTCATGTACGCAAATGATGTTGTCTAAAACATTGATTTTCGGACATTGTTATCGCCTTATTGGCAATTAAAATTCAAATTTTTATTTTCTTATTCGACTCACCGGTCAAAAGTATCAACAAGTTGTACTCTGGTACAACTTCGATCTGCAAAATAGGTTTTTTGCTAAAGTTTTTACCGTATCGAAGCAATTGTAATTCTTGTTTGTCGTTTGACTTTGGAGGAACACTGTACATTAACAAATGTCCCTGTCTAGTGCCGATGAGTAAGTTATCATCTGTAAGTAAAAAGTTTCACTGATAATTCAAAGTTACGTTTTATATATAATTTAGAATACCGCACAGTTATTTCAGTTAAGGTGTAGAACGATTGAGGTTATGTTTAGCGCTTATTACCGTAAGCAGTAATTGATTCGATCTGAACTGTCAATTTCAAGAGAGGTGAAGCTTCGTAGGCGTCGTGCATCTTAACACTCCGTTTGCACAAATATGTTTGGATCTTCACGGTATTTTAACACCGTGGAATCTTACACTGACATTTCACTCCACGACGACGTTTGGGGTTCTGCTTCTGTCAGTTACCGTGCCACGCAGCACTTGTTTACATTAAACGTTGACGTCAGCTGGTTAGGTATTCAAAAATGGTGTCTCGACTGACTGACGATGTTAGTTTTAAAGAATATCAATCCAAAAACCATCATTTTGTTTGAGCCGAGGGCTGTGCCGATTATAATAACTTTGTAGACAACAATGACCTTCACAGGTTACTTCAGTTGTGCTGGATGTTGATATTTGTGAGAGAATCGTAAGATAATATGTTACTAAAATGTATTGATTGATTGATTGATCAATGTACAGACGTAGAATAGTTTATTCTTATACTTATTATTAATTATGCGTCTAAGTGAATTGTTACAATGTGTCGACCTGGCACCATAACAAGCCCCAGGGCTCTAGCTTCGGTGTGTTCTTCTGACAAGAATTCCGAACACGAGCCTAAAATAACATTGGCATCACGATCTGTACATAAAAAAGCCCCCGTCAAAACTCGGCCATCGGTCATTTTGATTTTAAGGTGACGATTCAGCCATCCTCTCAATTTTAGTTTGGCTGGTGATTCCTCCACTGGCAAGGCCTGAAAAAAACATGAATTAAAACAAATCAATTATACCTCATGTGTTTGTTCAGTTACGGATTGTATCAGCTAAAGGTAGTCATTTTTAATTGAAATAAATAATACCACATTTTTAGACAAAAATTTTCTAAATTATCATAACCGTCACATTCGCTAATTGTCACGATCCAATTACCTCTCCGTTACCGTGAACAGCCTCAGTATTTGGAGTTGTCGACATGCTGTGCACCGTGTCTTTCATATTCTTGTTGATTTATTAGGATAGGTGAAAATCTAAACGTATTATACAATTACAATCAGTTTGCTTGCGCAATTTTCCGCAAGTAAAACCAGCAACAACAAAATCGTTGACAAAATAAAACCGTTCCTGACATCTATCAAAGTGTTGAAGAAACTCGGTGGAAGTTAGATAATACCGAGTTAGAGGGAGCGGAAAGTAGCTAAGACGGCGGAGACTATGGCGCATGGTATTTTTTAAACTTTCCGCGGTATGTACATCATTAACTATTGTTCATTTCGCATGTAAAAATACTGTCTACACCAAAGTAAATTACCAATAAATCTTAATACCATGTCTTCCGAGGGCGTAAGGGACCCTGAGAATCAGCGCGAAGATATTCTTCTAACCTCAAAATCAAGCAGCGTGGATATCGGTGAAGAGAATGTAAGAGACACTGTAGATGATGTAAAAATTGTATATTCTAACATCAAGGATGTCACAGAGAAAGATGAAATTACGGACTCGATAAAGTTGCTTCAACATTCGTCAGAAACAAGTTCGAAGCATGATCTAATGGAGATTGACAGCTCGTATATGAAATCAGTAAATGATTCTGTCGAGGCCAATGTGACCACTGAGGAAGGTCAGATTAATGTACCTATTAGCATAGATGATGTCGAATCCTTGAAAGTTGTTGGAAATGGACTTGATACTCCAGAAATACAAGAAAGACACGCAACTCGGACAGCAAATTTGATCGCATTGCCTGTTCAACTGGTCGCTCAAGATGCACAGAATGACAGGCCTATTGAGATCAAAAATAGTGATCAAAATGAGTTGATGCAAAAAGACAAAAGCGTTGAGAACGCAGCTTCGATGGATTTAATAAAAGCTCAGGCAGCTTCAAACTCAAGGGATGGTATCTCCAAAGTAGAGGTAACAAACGTAGTAAATTCCTTATCGTATTTAGCGGCAGAATATGCAAGTTCTGATTCGGATGAAAATGAAAAAAGACCATCATCACCATGCGAAGTAATTACCATTGTTGATGACCGTGGCAATGTGAGACAAAATAACACACAGTATCGAATGGAGTCTATAGATGATGACTCTGAAAGTGGATCTAGTAGTATAAATTCCAGTGGTAGCGATTATACCACAGAAACCGATAGTGATATTGATAGCGAATCAGACAGGTAAGACATTGCTAAATATTCCTTACCTGATGTGAAAAATTGCTTGTTGATGAATACTGCAGTTTGTGTGGACAAGATTTTGTTTGTGACGTATGATTGTTACATTGCAGCCCTATACGGGTCAGTAAAATTGATTTACCAAAAATCAAAAATATTAAAAGTGAGTTTGAGGGTCTACCACCAATCGAAGAATTGAAAATTACAGTACCTGAAGAATCATGTGACCACCTAGGCAAGGTAAATATTTCTATATTTGGCGGAAGATAGAATAGATGATGTAATTTTGTTTTATTTTCGTGAAATAATAATTTTATATGCCTCTAGGTCACTGGGTTTGTAGAGGAGTTTGTTATAGTACGACCAGTTTCGGGTAAACCCACTCTAAATCTTGATTCAATTTTATTTCTTGAAAAAGGCCAAAAAGTCCTTGGCAAGGTGTTTGATGTATTTGGTCATGTGGCTGATCCTCAATATTGTGTTCGATTCAATAGCGAAGAACACATTCAACAATCGGGGATTGTTTTGGGAATGGAAGTATATTATTCTCTAAACGATGAGCACACATCTCTGGTCTTCCTTCACGAATTAGTCAAGTAAATATTTATCTCTTAAGTTTACATCGCAGTCTGTCAGTACATGGCCATCGATTCCCAAGTCAGTTAGTGAACATTTGAAAACACGTATTTACAACTCTTACTAGGCTGAAAGGTGCTGATATCTCTGGAGAAGACGATATGGAGCCTCCAGAATTTTCAGATGATGAGGAGGAACGAGCTTATAATCAGCTGCAAAGACAAAAGCAACGTCACAGACCAGGAATGTCAGAGAGTCATGATAACTGTGGTGGTGTAGTGATCCCACAAAAACGTCAATGCCCCGGTAAGTATGTTTCAGTAAATTTGTAAATCTCTTAATAAAGTTAGCTAATTTCGGGTAATGTGATAGCATAAAAAATATTATGAAATTTCATTAATACGCTTATTATAGAACGTCCTCGAAATCCTTGGGGCACTGACTGGAGATCTCAAAACTATGGTAACCGCCCACCAAATCCAAATTCCGGCCATGGTACGCATCGATGGATCTCTGATAATTGTCAGCCTTCATTTCAAAATTCGCCCAACTTACAAAACGTAACTCATTCACCTAATCAGTCTTCCCCTCATCGATACAGACACCCCAGCACATTTAATTCTAGTCAGTGTCAATGTCATCTATATACTAATCGGTACCAACAAAATAATATGTTTCTTCCAACAAATCCAGAATATGTGTTTGGTCAACCGGCGAATTTTCGGCCTAACTATCCCTATTATGGAACGAATTTTTATCGACCTAATCCTTATCCACACCCTCATATGTCTTGGGGACCACCACCACCACCTCCTCCTCCTCCCCCACCTCCTCCGCCATCTATGTAATTCTAAATTCCATGTTTTAGCTTACATGCTTAAGATCTGATAAACTTTACATCAATATTCACGACCAGATTCTCATCCACCCCCTCACATGCTTGGGGACCACCACCACCACCACCACCACCACCACCACCACCACCACCACCACCTCCTCCTCCTCCTCCTCCTCCTCCTCCTCCTCCTCCTCCTCCTCCTCCTCATCCGCCACATCCTCCGTCATCTGTGTAATTCTAAGTTTCATGTTATAGCTTACATGCTTAAAGATTTAATAAACCTTACATCAATATTCAGCATCACATATGTTAATTTGTCAACCATGTAGCACTCCACTAGTTACGGATACTATAATGTGTACAGAGGTAACGATTAGAAGTAAATGGGCTTCCAGCAATAACTACGGTAATGCACGATTTTTTCTGTTTTTTGTAAACATATTTGAAATATATTTATCTCTCTGAATTATTTAGTTCACTGTCCGTTATTATTTTCCAGGTATTCCGTATAGATAATATTGATGAATATTTACAATGCCTTTTTACAGTTTTAGGACACATTGTCGAATAATTTTCACAAGTTTTAAGTGTGCAGATATGCGTGTATAGATCTATAACACAAATACGATCCATTTAAGTAGGTATAGATACGTCGAATGAATTCAATCAAATTTCATGAAATCTGAGAAAATCAAAGTCAAAATCAATTAAAAAATTTAAGCGGTTTTAAAATTAAACGTGAGGAATATTATTAAAAATAATTTATTTGATACTTAGAACGTCTAGTCTCTGGTTACTATATTCACGATGGTTTGAATAATTTTTTTTCCTTTCGAGTGGTGAACCAGATTCAATAAAGGGTCCTGCATCTTTTCTTCGAGAAGTTTAACCAATTCAACTCGCATGCGTTGCAACAGTTGAGCAACCTATGAAATAAAGGTTGTTAGTACAGTAAATTGCTAATTGTTTGCTTGTTTTAATCGTTTATCTTAATTTGTTATAACTACTCTCCATTGACCTCTGAAAATATTCAATAAGATTCACATACCCTGTGCGATTCAACGCTGAACATTATCCAGCCATCTTCTAGTGACAAGATGAAAGTTCCATTGTGTAACTCTATATCGATACCATAGCCAGAGAACAAGACTAACGCCAGCATCGGTACCATTGATACTTCCCTTATAAATATTCTGCTCGTCTTAATTTTTTCTTGAAAAACTAAGTATGGGCTAGAAAAGTGACCGACTGTGAAGTTGACCGAAGAAGGATGCATGTTCACGTATCCATCTTTAGTTTTGAACTTCAACTCCTCTGGTTTGGGCTGTCTTGGTATAGCGCCAGCTGATTGTAGTTGAAATGATTTTTCTGGCGTGAAAACTTTGGCTACATTTGGGTACAAGGCAGCACATAAAAGTCCTTGTAGCAATTTATAATTTTCGTTGTTCGAATTCATTGCTGGTCCCGTTATTTCCAAGATCCTGTCATCTCCTGCTCGTCGTCTTCCTACATCGACTGGAACAAAGCCAATTGATACCAGAAGTTCTAAAAGTTGATGTTTAACATCAGCTAATGTTTGTAGTGTTCTCGTAGATAAATAGTTCTCGTTAGCAAAAACTTGACCCGCATACGAGCTATGTGAACAAGCATCTAGCCATTTCTAAAACAGAAAACAATAAAGGTCAAGATCCTAAATTTTGAGGTCAGTTGACACAATAGCTCGTATTTATGTACTGTACGCACCTTGTAAGCTTTTAGAATAGTCAATTGATCTGAATTTGCTGTAGCAAAATCCTTTTTCTTTGCATCAAGTTCATGCTTTTTGTCAAATGGCGCAACAAAAGGACTTTTATGGGACAAGCAGGCTGCAATTGTTAATGCAGAGTCAACGCAACAGAAAATAGCTCCGAAAAGAATTAGTTTTCCTATGCGAACGTCGAGGGGTAAGGCAGCTAAGTGGTGACCTAATGGAGTTAAACTACAATCTGGAGCTATAGCTCCTACATCTTGTAAACGTTTTATTGCATCTGAAATACTGTCCTCAGATGGAGGCTCCAGCACTTTGCCTGGAAAAAAATATTGTGGATATGAATTAGCAATTATAATTCTTCTGCTAAATTATATATATATATATATATATAGGAAAAAGTTTTACTCAGTATATCATGAAGATCAACTACTTTTCCTTTACTCATGATTTGGATTCGCAACAGCAAAGATTCTAAAGCTATTCGCAATATTTCCGGAATCGGCTGTGCCAAGAAATGATGTTTAAATCTGAAACAAAATTACTAATATTGGCATTGCAGAAACATTTTGATAGGTGGAATGATTTCGGTATTCGTACTGTACTTTGGAAACAATTTTTGGAATGATTTGAAAAAAATTGTGATACTGAAGAACTTACTCCTTCTGAATATATAGCATGAAATTACAAAAAAGGTAGATAAGTTTGTTAACAAACCTGTGTGATGTATAAAGATGTATGGAGACTCCTGGCATGACTCGGCCAGCTCGTCCTTTCCTTTGCATGGCATTTGCTCGGGAGACCCAACACATATCTAAACTTTCCATATTCTGATTTGAATTGAATCTCGTTTCCTTCATTTTTCCTGTATCCACAACAAATACGCAATCGTCTATCGTTACTGACGTTTCAGCTATATTTGTACTGAGAACAATTTTTCTAACACCATCTTTCATTTTCTTAAACACTAAGCTCTGATCTTCACTAGATAGAGACGAGTGCAACGGTACGATAATAAAATTTCCACTTTTTGGCGATAGTGACTTATTGTTATGAAGCGCGTCTTTCAGTGACATTATCTCTGCAATACCTGGTAGGAATACCTGTAAAATAAAAAAAATAGCATTTGATGAAATTGGTAAATCAGACTCGAAAGTTAGAGCATACTTATTTTCGTTTGTTTTGTTGTTTTCAAATTGAACGATTTGAATAACTAAATGCAATCATTAATGAATATAGAATATACTGGTATGTATGCGTACCAGTATTGAACCAGTCCTTGGATAATCATGGTCTCCGCTGACAATCCATTCTAAAACATTTTCAATCAACTCACAATTAATTTTCTCCGGATCCAAGATGTACAGATTCTTGTAAGTTTGTTTCGAATATCCTTCATATCTTGCCATGAGTTGGGCAAGGACCAGATTTTCGTCTAATATATTATCTTTGGGGTAGACACCAGCCATAGCTTCAACATCAGCGGATTCTAATTCAGTTTCTAGTTTTTCAAACCCGCCTTTGATCCTTCGAGTAAACCGTGAATTCTCTTCAACTACAAAGCCAGTTCTTTCCAGAATATCTTCTAGGAAAATTTGCTCGACAGGGAAAGTTCTTCCAGGAATATCCAAAGTAGGAGTATTTCCAAAGTAAGTTGAGAATGTATCAGCTTTGAGGGTGGCACTCATGAGAATAATCTTCAAATCCGGCCTCTTGGAGAGCAGTTCTTTCAATAACATTAACAAAAAATCACTGGAAACAAAATTTCTGCGTGTTATTGATTATAAACCAAGATAAGATTGTAATTAATTATCTTAAATAGAGTGAGGAATGCGGAAGAAACAGATATGGTCGAGATTGAAGTATTGAATTTATGGTTTCTGATAATTACTAAAGTGACTTAAAGAGAAAATATCAAAAATTCGTGGTGTGTTCAATTGACGGCACATTGTGGAAAATTATGCATAAAACAATAATTTTCCAATCACTGATAATAACTATTTACCTGATTACCTTTCAGCACTTCTCTCGTGTACCTCGTCTACAATGACATGAGTCACAGAAGACAGATCTGGATCTCCTGAAAACCTTTGCAACAAGATTCCTGTTGTGCAAAAGGTCAATCTTGTTGTGGAAGACACTTTACTTTCTAATCGTATTTGATATCCTACAGTGTTTCCTATACGTTCGTCTCGTTCCGCAGCCACTCTTTCCGCAACTCCAATAGCACTGATTCTACGAGGCTGTGTGCAAACTATTTCGACATGCTCTCTGTTTGTTTCTGATCTATTTATTATCCAATCATCTAGTAAATATTGAGGCACCTGCACCGAAAATTTGAAATTTAATATAAATATACTGCAAGTATGTGAACTCATGCAGAAATAGCAGTTAAATAAATAAGAATGATTGGTATTATTGATTACACAAACTTTACCTGAGTACTTTTACCACACCCGGTCTCACCAGAAATCACAGTCACCTGACTTTCATGAATAGTGTCTAAGATTTCATTCATTTTTGACCAAGCAGGCAGTTTTCTTCGAGCTTCCTTCATTTTCAGGTACCTTGGACTCTTCTGCTTCTCCATGAATTTAGTTCTTATTTCATCATCTTGTTTAGAAATTTCTTTCCACGATACATTGTCTCTGTTTCGTCTATTTGTAGACCCTTTTTTGTAGTGTGTCGGTATATGCTGGTCATGTTCGCTGTTTATCGATTTTGGGAATAGTGGATCATCTTTGTCTAAGAATTGCTCCTTACTTTCTACCAAGTATGACTGGATTTCAAACTCATTTTCTAATATAGATACTGCTGAAAATATTGACGGAGCACCATCCACACAGTGCTCCAATGCCTCGTTGTAAAGACGTCTTGCTATTCGTAAACAGTTTAGCTTTGGATAAGGAGGCGTATTCTTGTAAAAATAAAAGTATGGCGGATCGTAGGGGTAGGTCAGATCTATAAACAATTACGAACTCTTAGTATGCTATGGATAATCGTTAATCCACATTGAAATATAGATAGTAACATTTTTTGAACACAGAACAGCATATAAAAAGTATTAACGTACGATCTGGAAATCTTATTTCCAAAGTAAAAAGAGCATCATCCTTTGGTATAGTCTGTTGAACGACGTCAGGTTGTCTGTGCACAAATTTACACTTGTTACCAAACCTACAACTTCCACTGGCGAATAAACGACAAATATTTTTATCTATCTTGACAGGTTTTGAGACTGTTGTCTTATCTTTTTTTTCTTCTACCAGATAGTCTAGTTTCAAGTTGATTATCCAAATTCGATTTTTTATTTTCTCAACAAACGACTCTCCATATATTGACTCGAGAGCCATTTTTTCATCGTTTTGTCTCTCAAGTAATTCATCTTTGGATATATCTTCAATATTATTCATTCGCTGTAGATTTTCTACTCCGTAGTACTTTGAAAACAATATTTCTAACGCACTTCCGACATTTCCTTTCGCATGTTCCAATGCTTCAATGCAATGTGATGTGTGAAAGCTATAGATCGATGACAAAGAGTAATTACAATATTATATCCCATTTCCATTTATAAATATTATCGTAAGTCTAGAAAAGATTATTTTCAATATTTGCCCTATCAGACTCATTACACCCATAATACGTGTTATTAACAAAGATTACAAATATTTTAAATATTAGTAAGGTAGATCTATTAGACAGTATTAATAAAATCATATTTGTGGTAATGATTTGATCAATTATTGCAGTTTGCTCAATTTCCTTCAAATTCCAATTTATATGTTGAGAGAAAGCATGTTTTATTGAATTGCATCGAACCTGTAGCTTTCGAGTTTCGAAGTTGCAAATTGTCTGGTGATTTGTTCATGAGTCTTGGGAGTATTTTCTTTGGAAGAATAATCAACAACACCTTTTATTACTAAATTTCCACGTTCCATCCAATATTGTTTGCCCAAGTTTGATTTTTGGTCCTTGAATTCTGAGGCATCCGCAAGTCGAAATTTCTGAAAGGAATTATCACCAATTAGCAAGGTGTTAGTCTCAGAAGAATTCTCTCAAATTATGTAACTAGATCTAACTTCTCTATATACTCACAGTGCCATATATATGTTTCAACGTTTCATAAAGTTGCCTTTCTGAATCGTCTGTAATTCTCAGCATTTGCATTTCAACTTTAAGATTCGTTGGCACATTATTCGATTTATCAGGGACTCGTTGCGTGGGCACACTGGTCCTTGGAACATTCTGTATTTTACCGGTGTCCTTGGTTGACTTCTTAGTTGAAGTATTTTTGCTTTAAGAATGTAAAAGAGAGATGAAAGATTGGGAATACATCAATAATTTGAATATAGAAAATACTTTCCTACAACGTGTCAATCTGTGTCACTTTGTCTCACCTATTGCTCTTTGGTGGTCTTCTATCTTCCAATACTATGTCTTCCATTAACTGAGCACTGTGATGATCCATGATGTGATACTTTATTCTCGAATTATTAGTCAGTGTAGAAAATATAGAATCAGATATTGTAAAAGAATTGGGTTCCGGAGGCACTATTACAGTCGTATGGTCAGGCTGCAACGATGACCAGAAACTGAACTGAACTGACGCACGAGGTTATACCTATACGACAAATATCCATCTGTTGAAAGATCGTGGAAGTTGCGTTGCGCGTGCGCACGTGCTCTGTAGTAACGTCACAATACTTGACAGTTCAGAAAGGTTGCCTTTTTATTACGTATTTTATGAAATAGGTGGATTATCTACCATATTATTTCCATTAACTGTATTGGTATGGCTTTCAGAAAATTCCCAAACACGGCATTCATTTTTCTAATGCAATATCAAACAATTTGTGAATTATCTATATTTCTGAATTTTTCACGCCTGATTGCACGCCACTTCAAACATTCACGTAAAGGTAATAGAAAACTGGAGGCGCAATCTGCTGAATACATGAATGTGTCTTGACGTTTCACAAGCCTATTTCGTTTCTAAAGCGGATGATCTCATTCGGTAGACCGAGATTCCGTCTATGGCAACTCCGCGTTCACCATTTTATTGTTGGCGAATCGGCCCGCAATTCAAAAATATAGAATAACTTTTCATTTATGTTTTCATTTATTTATTGATAAGTAAAATTACACATATCCACAAACACAATAGTTCTTTGGGGGTGGGGAGGTGTACCGTACTGAAATTAATTCGCGCTCAAATTTTTTACAAAAAAACATGTGATGTTATTATTAAATATATTTTTCCATAAAAACTTTGCAACGCGCAACCGAAAGCAACGTCAACGATGAATATGGAAACAAGTACCCGTGCTGCTGTTTGTTATTTTTTTTTTTTGTTTTTTTATTTATTCAAAATGAAAAATACTAGATTTATATGACAAATATTATGTCACACGTATTATTATACTTGCAAAATACTAAAAGAAATATAATTTTAAACGGGAAATCAATTCGAGTGTGACAACGATACGTTGTTGCAAAGCTAAAGACTAATGTTTCGAGTGATTTTTATTCCGACATATGCATTATTTATTTAATATTTAACCAGACTCGAACGAACATTTCACACCTAATTTATCGAATTATAAATTTTATGGAAAAATTGCGTTTCGTCTAATTGGTCGAAATTAAATAATTATTCGTAGAATCTTTCCTTTTCTGCTTTTCCTTCTTTAGTTCGAGTCACTTTTAATATATCATAAAGTATTGTGCCTTCACAAGATCTATAATTTGTTAGATATTTTACGTAAGAAGCGACTATATAATGTATTCAGCAATATGTGCCTTTGAAGGTAACAAACTGTGAGTAGACACGCGTTTTTACGATTGTAAGGTATGAAAGAAAATGAGAAGTTCTGTGGAGAGACACCTGTAGCGAAGACATGTATGTCTTATACGATTAGACGAGCAAATGTTATCACCACATTTGCTTATAAGTAAAACAGATGAATATGATTCGAAGATAAATATAATTTAAGAGCAACACCGAAAAAACTGTAAAAATAAGATCTACTTCCATTTTTTAGTTATTTTTTTTTTTTTTTTTTTAGATTTTTTATTTTTCTTTTCACTCGAATCTGGACTTCTACTAAAGGACGTATATTCTTTTCTCTCATCTCACGTGATTTTTAAACTAAGTCAATTATTTCTTCCATATTTAATAATATACTTATTACCTCTTTACAAAAATCAATTCTTAAACTTATATATGGTAGCTCGACGTTGACTCACGGTATTTGAAAGAATATATTAATTTTTTTTTCATTTGGGTCATGTATTGATATGCCCTGACCACTAATACTGATAATCGCTATCCCTCTAAGCATCTTCTAAAATGAAACATTGGTAATTGTCTATACGTACATATTCACTTGACGCGACCGTTTTACAAGACAGGAATGAATATTGGAGTGAATAATAGTTGGCATCAAAAACTATTGTCAGCTATGCTCGGTAAGTTATTGTTATTTAAATATCTGAGTTGACCATGTGAATTGCTGTTTTATTTGTGGTATTGCCAATAACAGACAACTACCAATTACTTATCTCAAAATTCTTAATTCATCTGTGTGCCATCGTCGAGCCGAGTTTACATGCGATGACGTGTCAATGTATAACGGTTATATGCTATAGGTACATAATTAATATATAATTAATTTAATATATATGTATCATTATTATTAATGTTATTGATGCTATTTTGTTGTATTTCTTCATCATAGTACACTCACGTGGTAATTGCTATCATCTTAATATATCTAAAATATTATTTATAACATTTAGCAGTTTATAAGTGTATCTGTGTGTATTTATGTTCGCGTGTGTGTGTGTATGATTTTCTGTGTCAGTATTAAGCTGCCATTTCACCGAAATCACATGAAATTGAACATTCACTGTTTATTTTCCAATATCAACATAGGTTCATGCATATTATGCCGTTTTATGACGTCAATCGATTAAAAACTTGAAAGGAAATGTTCCAGCAATAGAACAGAATACCCAATTCTTGACTGCGTCGTTTCATTCTGTCATAAATGAAGCTCGTAAATCGTAATTGAGAAGATTATTACTTTCCAATATGAAAGTAATTTTCCCGTTTATAACTCAGTTGTTCATTAATTTATCGTGATCGACCGTCGAAGTATGAATTTTTCACTATAGCAGATTGTTCATAACATTATGATTATAACTATGGCGTGTGACAATTGTTTTCCTGCTTTCGCTTTATTCCATTTATATCTGCACATGTATCCGTAATACGCTAATCTATCAGGAATTATTACGTTTAGGATTTTGTTTTTTACCTTAAAATAGTCCAACGAGACCAACGAGGTAACGCAGAAATATGTTTGTCGATTTAAAAATACTACAGATATTGGTGAAATATATTTTATAGTAATTTCGGTCAAAGCACGCGTCATTATTTCTTGTTCATATACAAATATATAAGCATTAAACGTGTAATATATTATCATCATATATAATTAGTAATTATTAATATCCTAAGATAGTTATTGTATGAACGATTTCCAAAAAACAAACAGGAAACAAATCCTTGTTTCAACAGCCGCCACTTTTTTAACGAAGGTAGAGGTATATGCCATTCAAAATAACTCCATTTATCTGTTCCTCTTATTCGAGAGTTTCGACATGACTTTCTTGAAATTTCATCAACGGAATGTTCCAAGAAAATCGAATAAGACTCTCCAATATTTTCCAATATGTCACAAGCACCTCGAAAACAGTGGACCTTGGCTTGGAATGATAGAATTTTATTTCTGTTAACTTTAAATACGTTAATGATTTTTGTTTAAATTTATTTATTTCTTAAGTGATAGTATTAGTCTAAGAAGATATTAAGTACTGAGTGAGAGATTACTTAAAAAAAAAAAGGCAGTGGAAATTGATAACAAAAGCACGAGTCGAAAATTGCTAAAAATCTGTATTATTGTTCTGATACTTTGAGAGTATTATGTTATTCGCGATTATAATATTATATTATATTAGTATTGTTAATATACTCTGCAGTAAGCTGCTACCGTTTTTCATCAGGCTACAATTGAAAGCTGCACAAATTGCTGCGGGTTCGCTGACATGCCAGATACTCAAAAAATATCAGAACCTAAGAATACAATGGAGAAAGAGCCTATAAATAAACCAATCTAATGAAATACTGTAATAATACTTCCGGGTTATTAATAATACGTCACCGTTGTTACAAAAATATCATGATAATCATTCAAAGTCTTGGTATGCTTAAACTGAATTGGAATTTTTGACAGAGAGAAAAACAACATCGCGGGGAAAACCAAAACTAGACTTACTTCTATAATATAGGTGACTATAACGCCCTTTCTTCTGCATTCTTAGCGCAAATGAACCAAGGCAATATTCGAATTTTGAGGGGCTCCAAACTGTAATCGAGTATTTATTTCGTTTACAGGAACAACACGATCAGTGTTTTATGGACTTGAGTTGACTCGATTGCAACAATGTTGTTAAAGTAAACGAACTCGACACGATAGAGATATCTCACGATGTGGTTGAAATCGAGCAGAAGAGCGCAAAGCAGTTGTGTTTAAAACCTGCATCGCCGAATACGCAGCAAACTCGAGTGTTTTAAAATTTCGATTCTGGCTCCCACTGGGCGACGTGAACCACGCCGTTAAGAAAAACTCTATTCGATTCTAACATAATGTTGAGATTCCTAAAGAAATTACGGTAAAGTGATTGAAACGTGGTACTAAGACCAATTTTCTTATTGCAATTTGATTGAATTATTCTTTGACCTCAAAGTATTTGTAGGTCGGATTTTCGTAGCCATTTATCTGCATGTTAGCTACGTGTCTTTCCTCAGGTGTGGCTGCCTGATCAACTTCGATGAATCCCTGGAAAATTACAAACTGGTGTCAACAATACAAACTCATAATTATACGCTCAAACGGTTATAAAATAATGTATATAAGTATAATTCTCCATTTGTTTCCCGGAGATAGATGTCACCTGGCTGTGAGGGCTCCTGGCACTGCGTCTCTTGAACACCGCGACGCCTACAACTGCAGCAGCCATCAAAGCTATGCCAGCAAAAGCGAGGGTGAAGTAAACGGAACGACTTTCCTTGTGATATACTTCGCGTCTCACGGCATATCCCTGAAGATACAATTACGGCATTGTCGTCACACATTATTGGGATCCAAAATATGCAAGACGAACAATTATTTTTTTTAAGTTGGGTTGAAATATTAATTGGCTTACCACTTCGGGATGAGAATTGTCGTGAGTCATGCTGTGGGCTGCCCTAACAATTCCCTCGTTATGCATGGCCGCCCCAGCTGCAGACGGTTCTAACTGTTGAGGAGCGTCCTTCTTTTCAACAATCGGATTTCCATCTTCATGTTGCTGTTGTTCAGTTCTTAGTTCGCCACGTTCAGCTTTTCGTTGTTCCTTGCGCACTCTCTCCAATTGCTTTTGGTGTTCTTTTTCTAAATACAGTACAATGGTGAGAAATTCTGTTAGAATCTATCCTACAAAAAATGACGATAAACAGTGCGATTAATTCATACTGAAAAGCAACTATAATTTTGCAATACATATGAGCCATTTTGTAACGATATTTTCCCAACTCGGTACCAAACAAATTACAGCAATGGCAGTTATTTGGCTCAGATTTAATCTCTTTCAAATAATGCCTTGTCTTCTTGACTCTTGTTTATCCCGATTCTAAATAATCAGAATCCTTCGGAAAAACTTGGGAATCACATTCGATCCCACACAATACTAAGAAAAAAACTGTATCGCATCCACGAATCTAGCAGTAATGAATTACCAGATGACTCATATAATCGGACAAACCATTTCAAATCTTGTTCCTTGGCTATACAATTTTATCATTTAACGCAACATATTCACCTTGTTGTTTACTGGCTACATCGGCTTCGTATTTGTCGAGTATAAATGCCTCAGCCTCCCTGGTCATAGCTAGAAGCAGTCCCGGGGTTTCATCTTTGCTTCTCAGTGCCAGAACGTAGTCGTCCATCAGACGGCCAATTTTGGCGCTCAGTTCAGGATACCTGATAACAGAGATTGATACCAATTGATACGTGGTTCTCTTGAGACCTGGCTTATGTAAGCTTTCTCTTTCATCGAGCACCCGTGACGTTGAGACGTAAAAATCAACGATAACAACTCACCGCTCCAACATGAGAAGACTCTGATTGGTAACTCTGTCAATTTCGGCTAGATGTTCCAAAGTGGTAGGTTTTTCTCTTTGTGCTTGTTCTAAGCTGCTGTCCAACAGATGTTTGTAGTGGGCAATCGTGTGATGTCTGTCCTTGTGCAATGCTCTGAGTAATTTTTGCAAGCACTTTTGAATACGGTGCATCTATAACGATAAAACACGGAGGTAAAAAAAGGAAATAAACCCCCCTTCTTTCCGCGGACTCGGCGCAGGTGCACGCGGCTACTAAATGAGTTGGACTCGTATGAAAGGTCCATTAGGAAACTGGGTTAAATGAAAAAACCTCAGTAAAGGTAGCGCGCGCTTACTCGAACTCAACACTCAAATATGTTTCAACGCTCGAGCTACGTACGCTTTCGTACCTGAGTATAATACCTACCGTATTTACACGGTATGTATATTTGTACATATCTATGTACATAAGTACGGATGGACACTCAGAGACTTACGTTTGGTGGAGTTTCGTTCAACGCCGCCGTGTAGCATGCCATAGCTTCCTCGTTCCTCTGTTTAACAGCCTCCTAAACAGAAGGAGTAAATAATAGAGTTTGGTAAGCACTGGCAGCAATATCCGACGAACAGAACACCGGGATTGAAAAACCAGGCAATTTGGTACAATAACACATAATTCCGGAAGAAGAGCTGCAGTTTTCGCTGGGTTAAAAATTCCTGTGAAATCATCGTATTTAAAAATTTTCGGCAACACGTATCCAACGACACTGTGAATATTGATTATTTCGTAATATAACAGATTCTTCTACATCGATTTCGACAATTTCGTAGAACCTGCCAAGCGGTTTTTTGTCCAACATTCGCTTTTAAAGTTGGAAAAACAAACGTAGTTGAAATATTTTGTAAAGCATCTTTGGGAAGTTCACAACTCTGTTATCCCCTTGGAAATAAATATCACAACGCCTGTCGTAAATTAAAAAGCCACCACGGCAAATTTTACACGTAAGAATCCCGGGGAAGGTAAGTAAAATACATGCAGATTACGAACTTGAACGCGTTGCTGATGCATAGCGCTGAGCTGATGCTTTTCGGCAGCGCCGCTAGCCTCAAGTGCGGCAACAGTTTCCTGGAATCTGGCCGTCATTTTCCGCTTAAAAGCATCAGCGGCAACAGGATCTCGTGCCCTCATGTCCTGGTACCTTTCCTCGAGGTCACTCCAATCCTTCATCACCTAAAAACGTTGTAGCACACAGATTTCGCGGATAAAATTCTTAAGGGTAAGTAATTGAAAGAAAACGCAAAGTACTATCGTACAATACGGTGATTTGAATCACGTGTAAAATAATGTTTATAACAATTCGTTTTTGGTTTTCGTTTAAATTAATAAAACCAACGGACAAACAAGACGAATCGGGTGCCTCGATCGTTAGATGACGTAGAATATACCTTTGACCGCATGATTTGCTTCACAAATGTACGATGCGAGACGTAGACGACGTGCCCTAAGCTTGATTTCCAACTTGAAAGGTAGTTTCTTTCTTATCTCACCCACTCTCCGGTGTATAAATTGCCTTCGGTATCCGGGTTGCGGAGGGTGATAGAAGCATGTGTGCGTATAGTCGCGCTCACTTACCTTGGTAACCTTTTCCTTGTGAACCTCCTCCAGCCGCATCTGGGCCTGTTTGTAGCTCTGATGTTCGGATCTCGGATCAAAGTGAGTGAGATAAGGGTCGGGGGTCGCGTGGGGCTGGGAGGGTTGAAGAGTGCTGGAGCTCACCGGAAGCGGCATGGGAGTAACTTCCGATTTTTCAGTCGTTGATACCGTTGTAGCTGGCCGACTGTAATGCGAGATGCAAATCGACGTTTAGCGACGGGAGAATTTTCATCTCACAACACACGAACACGAGAGAGGAATGCGTGCTCGTCAATGTGGCTGGAATCGCTTCTGCAGGGAAACGTGTCCCTACACAATTTAAACGTGACAAAGGAATCTACGTGTACCGATATTCCCTCTTCGATCTTTCCTTCTCCTCTTTGATAGCAGATACGAGAAGAGAGAGAAATTGCGAAATAAGAACGGACGAGAGACGGCGTGTTCGTGTAACGTAAACGCCTGTTTTACTTGCATTTATACACGTGAAGAGAAGAACGAGACACCAAATGCACGGCGCACCTTGCGGCCAAGGAAACACAATAGAAACACGTCACGACTCGAGAGAAAGATATGACATGACATTCGTTTAAATGAAACGAAAGGAAGTAGGATCTGCGAGTCTTGAACGAAATTGTTATACGAATAATCATAATTCCCACTTCTCTTCAGACCTCGCACGATTTTTCACTCTTTACCAGAGAAAAGCTGACGTCGAATATATACTTTCACCCCGAGTCCCCCCATTTCTTTACTCGGCAACTCTCGCCCTCGCGACCCGCATTCAAGAGCTTTTGCTTCGTGTAAATTCGGATGATTAATATTAGACATTCTAAGAAGAAATCCGTCTTCAAAAAGTGCCCCCGTTTTCCCAGCAGCTGCTTTTCACAGCTACAGAATCGCTGATTATTCGAAAATATCACGTCACCGCATATCCACGATCTTACCTAGTCGTGGTATCGTAATCGTCGACGTACTCCTCGTCGCTCTCGTCCTCGTCGGTTTGGTCGCTGAGAACATCGTCCAGGTCACCGTCCGAGTCACTGTCGTCATCGGCCAGGTCATCCTCGTCCTCAAGATCGTCCTCATCCTCGTCCACGTCCTCGTCGATGCCTTTTGGAAGCGGCAGGTCGACCGGCTTCTTTGGTTTTACATTTTCTGCAGATAAAAGAAGCATTAAATAATAGTAGAGAAAAAAGAAGAAGAAGGAAAAAAAACGACAATACAACGTCTTACATGAGAGGAGGTATTGTGCAATACCGGACCATGTCTCCTCTATATACTCGGTTGAAGGAGGTTTAAGCCTGACGTAAAAAGTCGACAAGGATATAAATTACCAGCGAAATCCGTCGAGGATTCTGTATTCTCTTTTTCATCCCTGCGAAAGCTTGTCATTTTCTACCGTGAGCGGATAAACTCGCTGCTTTAATTCGCGTACATATTATATATATATACGTATACGATATACATATATATACAAGGAGAAAAAGTTGGCATGTATATACATATAAACGTATAATAATGCCAAATCGAATACTCTCGAAGATCCCTGGCAACGGCGCAGGCAAAGTCCTTTACGAAACGGCGCCATTTATCAGAATACCTTCCCATTCAAGGCGTTCCCCATTGTTTGAGGTCTGAATGGGGTTGTGCAGTAACATCAGCAGCGGTAGCAACGGCAGAGTCTGGTTATCGAGAGCGGATTTGGCGATAATACAAGCGGCATTTCGATACCAGCTATATCGTGCGAAATTTTACCGCACAGTCTTCTCTCGCTCGACAAGGCTCGTCTGATCTAACAATGCCTGGGAAAATTTTCCTTTTTGATTTTACAATGCAAAATACATCCGCAAGAGAATCAGCCCGAAGAATACAGGTATACTACGTACCTAAATGCTAACGCGTACGCCGTAAAAAGCTGCAGATTTACCCGTGAAAATATTCAAGCGAATATAGAATATCAGGATCCGATATGCGGGTGAGTTTTTTCATTTTATTATTTTCAGGCTCGTTCTTCTCCTTCTCCCCCCTTGCTCCTACTTATACGTCGGCACAATTTTCAGCTCCCGGACTCTCGGTCATAAAACGTAAAAATTTCAAGGTTCGCGAGCTGTGAGCAGAAAGTTCTTTACACGTTGAAAAATCAGCGAATTTTACGAGTTCACTTTTCCACCGGCCGAATGTTTTCAACCACCGTAATAAGCGCGATGTCTATATCACGTGGCTTCGCCTTTTATCCCGCTATTTATTACAGGCGGGGGTGAAAATGAAAAATTACGGCTGATCGTTAGACGGAATGACGGCCGAAAGATGACGAAGAGTGTCGTTGGCACGGTAAGATCCTCGAGTGATGCACACGTGACCGCGACGCGGAAGAACGTTGCTGAAATTGTTGCATAATTTCAACGAACGCTAATTTGGCTCTGTTGCAGCTCGAGTTGTAACTTCGCTGCTAACTAGGTTCTCGAGTCGTTCCTTCACAGAGCATTCTCCGAGGACAGAGACGCGCCTCATCTCTGATGAGTCGAGAACTTTATGTTCTTCACCGTCGGAGTGAGAAAACATGAAAAAAAAAAAAAAACGAAAATAATCAACAACAAAAGACTGACCCGCAAAACTCAGCTCTCTGAAACACGCTGCATGCGCTGCAGCAGCAACGGTGCTATTTCACGAATGTATGTGTAAATGCATACATTATACATACATGCATGTATATGCTGCTTTGGATACATGTATGTATCCTCCGCAGCGCTATGCCGCACTTTTTAAATAGGTCACGTGGCTCGGAGCCGTGCTACGGTACACGTATGAATGTACAGACATGCACACATAGGTACGTACAACACCTTCTATGCATTCCTCTCGGAGATATGTTATATTTCTTGTGATACGATATGTACACCTAGTTAAGCCCGTGACGCACGTGTGTCGCAGGCCATTTATAATACTCATCCTCATTGGTCGCTGCACACGTGGATTCTCTTGGTATGAGTTCGGAACGATGCTTGAAAAACCGAGTCAAGAATAACCCCGAAGTAACGTTGAGTCGTTCTTGATACGTACGTATAAAGTAGGTTTGGTGTAGGTATGTTTGTTCCATTATCCACAGACAGTGGGATCGGGTGAAAAGATAACGATATAAGTTCGAGATTTGGGGATGATTTACCAAAATTCAAGATTACACGCAGTTACTCTGCGTGAATACCGATTGCATCAATGTTTTTCATTCGTGTAAATTCGTTATAAATTTATGTCAGGTTTAATTTCGTCGTCTATCCTGCGGTGTAGAAGTATCGGAAAACGACGATGCACGTGAATCATAACGCGTGACACACCGTGCATCACGCGAGTATATAGCTGGATATGTGTCGTCACGTTCCGGCGATATTGGCCCAGGGAGAGAAACGTCCTCCCGTTATACCCTTATCAAATCCCTTCAAAATCCGCACACATATCCATCAGGGTTTCCTTCCCCGGTTGGTAAAGTACGTCACACGCCGCCACCTCTACAGACGCGTATAAAATTCAGTAAAACAGGTATCGTTGAAAAAACTGTTCGAACATTGTTGGGATTACGATAAACGAGGTGCGCCTAACCATTTTGCGCTGTCGCCGATCCTTTTTTGGTAATTGCAACGCAAAATCAGTTTCTTCTGTTTACTCTACTTTTTTAGTTAAACAATGGGAAAGAATAGTAACGGATACTAGAATCTCCGGTAACGTCTAGAAAATTAATTTTCATTTTTCGATTGTGGTAAAAAATGAAAATAGTTAAGGACTGAGCGGTAACCGGAACTAAAAATTATACATGCATATACATCGTAGGTACAAGGTGAGCGGGACGTATTTTTGGCGTCAAAATTTTTCCACCCCTTTCGGTCAGGCGCGAATCGTGACGGTGACGGTTTCGGTCTGCAGGCAAAGACGCCGAGGGGGTCCGAATCGCGCCGAACCTTCCCTGGTCCTCCACCTCCACCTCGTCTTCGTTCACCCTCGCCATCGCCGGCATCGCCATCGCGTACGACGCGCAGTCGTCAGCTTACATTATTGATTGCACGAGCAAGCCAGTCAACGACGAACGAAAAGCCTCCCTCCGCCACCGGCATGTGGGTGTGTCCGTCCGTGTGCGCGTATTATACAACCCCTGCCCACCCCTGTCTCTCTGTTCATTTAACACACCTCCCCGTTGGTTCGCCGTAGCCACTTCCACTTTGCACTGTCACTCCTTATTCTGCATAAAACCAACCCTTACCCGACTCCGGAGCTCTGGACCATATGACTCAAAGGGCTCCTCGCCACCGATCATTTCTCATGCACCGCACCCCCTTTTGTCCACATCCATGGACTCGCAGCGTAAACATTCCGTTCGCGCTTTCTTCGTCGCAGACGAAGTTTTCATCGCGTTCGCTCTTTTTTTTTTTTACACCACTCATCGCGTTCATTGTTCATTGACGCATCGTTTCGATCATTCAAATATCATCACATCCGGACCAGCTGTAAAAATCATTTCCATTTAGATGTCGTAAATGGTACGCTTACAACAGCTGTCCTTTATTTCTTTTTTTTATCCCGAATTGGAGTCTCTACTGTTTTTCGCTTCTTCCAGAAACGGGAAAAATTTTCCTCCAGAGAGATTGTCGTTTGCGTTTCTCTACGAGAGACGGATATTGTCTTAACGCTAATTTTCACGGTACTCAAGTTCTTTTAAAATTGTTTAATTTAATTTTCAAGTATACAACCGTGTTGTAGAAAGGATTATCGCTGAATTTCATTTTTGTTCTTTTCCCTCAATCCTGAATCTTGCGGGGCGTGGTAGAAGTCTTCTTAAAGCGTTGTAGGACGATTTCGTCGTTTTTCCGTTGCACCCAGCTGCAATGCAGCTTTATGAGATATAATATATGAAAATCAATAACTCCAACAAAGACGCGTTCAAACTGTTGAATATAATACACACGGACGTATTGCGGAAATGGAAGAAAGAAAATATATAACTCCGTTTAACCAGGATACAGACGGATAAGAACACGGACCAGAAAAAATCCCTGAGACTTATCACGCTGTGATTGTATCTCTCTCTGCAGGATTTGGACGTGCTGTGCGTCGACCCTCCGTATTCGCTCGTTCAGACCTTCGTTCTGTCAATCAGTTACTCGATTCGGCCGTTTATTGGACATTCCGTTAACCCGGGAAAGCAATCGAGAGGGACAAAATCCCTCCAGCCTATGTACGAGAGCATAGAGCGGATGGTTGTAGCTTGATTTCACGACTGATCGGAGAAGGTTGTAGGTTGTATACAGTTGTCCCTGTAAATGATAACTTTCGCAATTGATTATACCTGCACAGTTCTCCAGCTACGGTAAAGATACACGACGCACGAATTCTGGGAAAGGATTCCCTTCCTCTTCTTCCCGAGTATTGCACAGGTACGTACAAATCGTGTTATAAATCTTCCTCATCAATTTGAGCGAAGAAATTTCGCCGCGGTTTGGATGGGTTTGGTACAAAGGTATGCTCCAGGGTTTAAAGAAAATAGGAGAAGGGAAAAAGAAGTTTTTAAATAAACTAAAATAAAATATAAGGGAAGAGGGACCACTTGAGCTGGTCGAAAAGGGCGACAAAAGTTCATTGTTGACCTTGAATTATTCAACGTTCCGATGTGTAAAAGTCAAGCACGTCACCGCGGGCGGGACGCGGATTTTCAGGTCGATTCTTCAACTGGAGAGTGACTTTGAATATAAAAATACCTTATACACCCTGACACATCGATTATACACGGCTCGGGTCTGGTTCGCAGTCTCGCTCTCGTGAGTGTGACGCCGATAAAACCCAACCCCGTCACGACCAATGCGTGGAAGGTGAAGAAATTAGCAAAGTTTTAAGGGTGGTTCGTTTCACACCGTATATGTATACGATATACGCTTCTTGAGGGATTTATTTTTTTATCTTTTAATTGTTCTTTCTTACTTTTTTTTTTTTTTTTTTCTTTCATAGGACTGAAAATTCGCACCTGCGTGATTTAACGCATAATTAATCCTTTGTGCGATATACTCACCCTTGAGGTGTTTGGGACAGCAGACGAATTCGACACCAGAAAATAGGGATATGCCGCAGGGTAGAAGCATGGCGAAGCTCCGAAGGTTCATATTTCGCTCCCGGCAGGTATCGGCGGCGGTTGAATTCCACCTGTGATGCGGAAGAGAGAGATAGAGAGAGAGAGAAAGGGGGGGGGGGAGAAAGAAAGACAGAATAATAATGTGTGCATAGAAAGAGAGATGAATATGAAAAACGGCATAAAAGAGGATAGGCGTGATGAATGGCGATCGTTTAGCCCGAGATCCTCTTTCGCCACTCGATCATATTACTACAACAACACCGACAACTATGTACAGCAGGTGTGTACACAAAATTTCGCATTCACGAGCCTTTAACAATGCAGTGAACTGGAAACTCTCGGCTTTATCGCTTTGCCCGGATTTCGGACGGCTCGTTATGGCATAAATTATGTATCAGGTCGATACGTGAAATTGTCACACCGCGAAGGATAATTGAGAGGAGAATATGAAAGAAAGATACGGACGGAGCTAATCGTACATTCTTTTTCGTTACGTCGGGTTGGTTAAAAAAATTCTATCCACGCTGTGGATATTCCCTTATTCGTTAACCTTTCGAGTCACGCGTTGATGTGCCGAATCGAAATTTGTAACAAGATATTATTCTATGGTTTTTGGGCTCGCTGGTTACGAATCTGAATATATATACGATAATAATTTACATTACATCGCAATAATTACCCTCGAGTATTGAAAAGCTCTTAGTCCACTATCAGAAATAGCAAAAAACCGATAAGAAATATATTTTCAAAGTTCTCTAAGTATGCGAAAAATGGATATAAAATAGGTGGTAAGAATACTTGCCACTATGACTCAAAGGGTTAACAATGCATACAGAAGAATATCATACCGAAGACATCGATGGTACCGTATGAATATTATAATATACGAGAGAACGAACCGAAATCGCTTAATTTGCTTTGCTTTTTAAATTTTAAACCTAATACCGTCCCGATAATCCCGCCGGTGTGCAAATTTCCTGTTGTATCTTTCAATGCCGATCCTCTGATTATTAGAAAAGGGCCCGAGATCACTAAAAATAGGTAAATTAAATATCTACCTGTGAGATTCCCAGCATTTTGTGTGGTTGTGAAGATGATCGAAGAGACAACCTTCCGGTACGAGAAGAGCATCGCTTTGGAACGGACCCTCTGAAAAGCACAAGATCAAAGATGAACAAGCGTGTTTCAACGACACGTTCCAATTCTACGATACCCGATGCGTCGAGAGACCAAAGCACAGACGACTATACGACAATGCCGGAGCAAATCGATTACGTTACAGGTCTCGACTTTTCCCCGGCAACTCGCGCTAATTGCCTGTATACCTAATGAATATTGAGATCGTGTCTGGGCGAGGGTTTAATTTTCACGGTCGCTGCACGATCGAACCACCCCAAAATCAAGGATATTGCACAATTTGCCAGTTCCTTTGGAGCTCGTACAAGGAGGACACGTCGCGTATCCAGCGACGTTTGTACAACAAGCGACTTAATACCTACGAACGTTAATCCGAATTTGATTGGCACTGGGAATTAGCGAGAGTGACGTTGAAAGCATCCGAGCGTTTTCGCGGTCTCTGCGTGTTTGTATCCGTGCAAACATACACACACACACACGCTTCGGATCATCCCGCATGGAAATTCCCACTCACGACAGACGCCCCTTGGGTATAATTTACGCGAGATCCCTCACTTCGTCTCTTCCGTAACCTCTACAAAGTACAAAGGTACGTACGTGTACGTAGGTCTACACCTAAAAGTCGAGCTTCGAACGAGCGGCGACGGGTGTGGTGATAACACTCGTTCCGACGTCTTTGTAAAGCATCGGAAAAGAAAAAAAATAAAATAAAATAGAAAAAAAAATCGCGCATATTATACCTCAATGCGTTTATACACTAAAACTTTTATCCCCTCTCGATCTACCTTTTTTTCTATAAAAATTACAAGTTTCATTGTATGAGATCGTTTTTCAAAGCTAATATGATAACGCGCAACGAGCGCCAAATTTCGCTGAAAAACACAGACGGGGGTTTCAAATTGTAATTCAATTTTTTTTTTTATTTCACCGTTCGTATATTCGATATACACTGCTGTCTGAGCATTCGTAATTAAATATTCACCCGAGGTGTAATTCACCGTTACTTTGTAATTGTTCTTCAATTAAATCAGTTTCTCAGCTTCAATGAAATATGTTTGATCTAGTAATTACTCGTTTTTTCTTTTTTTTTCTTTAATTTTTTTTGTCATAATTTTCACGAAATTTCGTTCAGACCTCGAAATGTTTCAACGCAAGATTCTTCAATCGAAGGACCCGCAGGACACACGCGTACCTGTACGGTATGAAAATTTGATTACCCCGGAATTCCGTGAGATGCGAGAACAAAGCGATCGGCGGATTCGTCGCTTTCGGCAAAGCCTCCGGCAATTTCCACAAATGAGACAATCTCGCGTCGCTGTCCGTAACGCTACGATATATCTCGCGACTCGTAATACAAATGCAATTATAATACAAAAGCTATGCGCGATTCGCGTGTCTAACGAGACGATAAGTTTCAGGATACACGCGCGTGTATCCTTCAAACATGTATACATATATTACAAAAATGTACGCGAAACTCGTGTGCCGATCGTCGACATGACGTATTGACGCGAAACGAGGATTGGCAATGGATATTTATAAGGGGGAAAACTCGAATGCCACGTGTGTTATTGAAATTCAATCCGTACACATTCGTACAAATGTGATACACGCCCACACACGCATATATATATATATATATATATATATAGGTGGGTGGCTTTCCTACGTCAGGAAAAATCGAGAACAGAAGCGCGATGTACAGTTCGAGCAATGAAGAAACTCTTTGTGATTTGTTTACGGCGATGGATCGATGGGTCGTATAAAAAAAATAAAAAAAAAAAAAAAAAAGGGAGTATCGGCTTTTCGTCCGCCTCTGTGTTCGAATACCGGAAAGATGGGAAAGGGTCGGGTCGTTGCTGCAATATTTCGCGAGGTGCCGGGATCACCGTGCGAGAGTAAAAGAGAACGAATCGAGTTAGGAAATTTGAAGACAAAACGAAAGAAAAAAAAGAAAAAAAAGCTCCCAATTATTCTCGTCACTCTACGTCCTTCCTCCGTTAATTTATAAGCTGAAGACGACACGATATCGTGTCTGGTAAATTCGGCAGTTATATCGAGGGTGAAACCGCAGAGTTTGGACGAAAAAAAAAAAAAAAACGGGAATATCAACCCCATGGAGGGTGTCGCTTATACTCGCGGCTTACGGAGCCCCGTAGCTACTGTTCTTCTTATAGTTTTTCTTTGTCTTTTTCTTCTTGCCAAACTTTTCTCCCTTGTATTTATAAATAAATCTACGCAACCCCCGCGTCCCGTATTGTTAGGTCGACATTTACAGCCTGCTATATATATATATATATGTATACTTGAAATATTCTGTATATTATGGCGAATTGGAAAGGTTGAAATATGCTCTTTCCGAATCGTTTATCAGGGTCACCTGTGGATGTATTTATAAGGGACGTATCGTATAATATACATATATATATATATAAATATACATATTATACGTATTAAACCGTTTTATCGAATTAGGGAAAAGGAGCCGCGTTTTTTCCATTCCGTCATTTTTTTTTTTTTTTATCTTATATGCCCTCGTTCCCCGATTATACCATCCATATTTCTGCTTCGATAAGGCATAACATCTCCAATCTACGAGATAAAAAATATTACAACTCTACGCCGGAATTTTTATCAAGTCCACGCGACTAAACTGTTGTGAAAAACAAAATAGAGAAATAATTATAATCACTGTGGCATAAGATGGAAAGTAAGAAAATAAAAAAAAATAAACAGTGAAACTTGTGTGTAAATGACGATGGATTAATTAACAAAAATGAACAGAAAAAAAAATTAGCATAATACGCCATCACGTTGCATCTATAATAATAAAAACCGCAGAGATGCGAATCATCCAAATTTTTCGTCCTCGTAATTATAATGGTATTTATATTACAATTATCCTTATTGCAGAATACAGCGAGATTTTCCAAAATTGTAATTCATCATTTTTTTCTTTTTCACATTATTATTATTATACCTTAACAATTTGTCAAAGTACCTTGATCTAGCAGAGTAAACGGCTTGCGTTTGTAATTTAATTTCAGTAATGACTGAAAAAATGACCCTAAACAAGACAACGCGAAACGGTAAAGTTCCGTAATCAGATCATTTCATGCAAGAGGAAGAAAGAAAACAACAAAATTCGTCACGTTAAACGATCGCGATACAGATCGAAAAATTTCGCGCGTCTTGAGCTATACTTACCTTGGCGTATAAGAAACAATACGCCATTGATGTGAAATTTGCATCGCGATCGACGACGACGACGGAGTGTTTGAACCACGTTTGAACGGATACCTACTTGTGACGGTGACGTAATTCGTCGCCAGGCGCCTCGAGCACCTCAGGTAGGTAGTTATAAATTTAAGGTGAAGGTGTACGTAATAATCCGTGAGTTTTAGGTCGCGACGTCGTCGGCGAACCGCGTTTCGGCAGCATTGTCGCGTCTTGTGATATACATACGTACATATATATATGTGTACACGTATACCTTTGGCCGAATTGTTGTGACACAAAAAAGCGAACTTGTTATACGAGCATCGGAACTTCAATTTCGAAAATCTAATCTTCTACAGCGTTTTCTCAGTTTCAGTATATCGCAACTGTTTTTTATTTTTCAACAGGTCAAAAGGTATTCAAGGATCTCGAATAACCTTTGAAAGAGTAGATTTATCATAAATTGATAACGAGATTTTTTTTTTTTTTTTGTAGAGCGTCAAATGCCCGACAAAAATACGTTCCGTGGACTTGTCGGTAAACTAACGCGTCGACGAGTTATAAAACTCCAGATTTTGAAAACAAAATTTCCCATGTTATTTAAACGAAGGCACCTCTGAATTAATTAATATTAAAAACTGAAACTTGGACAGCATCTTTTTCACCTCATTTCGAACAACATATTTTCGGCTTGGATTTAGAAAAAAAAAAAAAAAGAGACAGTTAAAAAATAATCTAAATTCTCTGCGTTATACGATTATTGTTCGGGTAAAAAAAAAAAAAAAAATAAAAAAAAGTTGCCAAATTTTCTCCCCTCAAGTATAATATATTAGAGAAAATTTCTCGAACATTTTACTACCACCGTAAACAGCAAGAACACGCACACGCGTTGGCGTGCGATAAAATGCCGAAAGCTCAACTTCCACACGTACACGTAGTAAGTCATTAGAGATCCTTTGACGTGAAATTCACACGTGGCTTGGAACGTACATAATTATAGATCCCTTTGATCGTCTTTTATACCTACGTATAATATAATGGCATACACAATACGCTCTCAGTCCATTAGGCTTGCTTCTCCTGTGAGGATATATTGATTTTCTTCACACGTAGGTCGAGACTTTTTTTTACGTTTGGTACGTACGTACGTACGTGCGATACAACGATACGCGGACACGTCTATCGACCCCGCGAATCGCTTCCGACACGTATTCGCGCGACTAGCCGAACGAAGAAGGCGGGCGAATCGTTGCAAATACTGCAAGGTGGTGCAATAATATACGGGAAGCATTGAACCGGGGAATGAAATGCCGGTGTTGCAAACACCGACGTCTTCGTCGGCGTATCTCATGCGGGGACGAGGCTTGGTGCACCCTTGGGTTCGTGCCATCCACTCGTTGATCGAGGGGCGTATTAATATCGTTTGGTGAACGAGTCGAGGAGGCACGGCAGCCGCCTTTGCGCCAAAGTCTCTGACTCACTTTGACGGAAAAAGAATTTTCTCTCGGCCGCGGCGTCTCGGAGTGGTTCTAATCACGGGCAAAGATACGCCGACATATATATATATATATATATATATATATATATATATAATATAATATACCTATATGCGTATGTAAGAATGTTCAACTATTTTCAATATTTACCTAAACCGAAAGATGTTGCAGTTATGAATATAAAATTAAAGCATGATTTTTTTAACTCCAATAAATCAGAAAATGTAAGGTGTGTTGGCGGGGTTGACGTTTTTTTGAGGCGAATTTGAAAAGTTCCGAAAACGCCTAATTCCGAATTATTTGGTGGTGAAAGTTGAAGCGAAGATGTCAAACTTTGAAGAAACAACAAAATTTCGAGTGGTCGGAAAGCCGACGGGTCAATGTTCCGAAAATTCAAGTTACGATAGCGCAAATTTCCGAAAAGTATAATTGCGGAAAATAAAGTTTGCTTGGGGTAAAATTTACTCAAGGAGTGGGTGCAAAGAATGAGAAAATCAAAGTGGTGAAATTTCACGGAAACAGAAGTTCACAGAATTGAAAATCTTGGATCATTTGGAATTCCGATGTTTCAGATTTTTTAATTTTTAAAAAAACCTTTCGGCATTTTGTCCCTTCGGAACTTGTCACCTTCGGAACTTTGATTGTCGAGATTTGAACCATTCGTAACTTTGATGTTTCGTCAACGTTTGATTTCTTTACTTTAAGTTTCGCCAGCAAAATATTCGGAATTTGGCGCTTTCCTAGCTTTTCAAATTCGGAACATCAACCCGCGACTGTAAATGTGTTACTATTATCGCTATGATTGTCGATTACGTTCACTTGTACCATATTTTATTGTAATTATTGCGACAATAATTTGACGTTGGCTCGACAATAAATTAACGTCACAGCTTCGTTTGACTGAACAAAATCGCACGAGTTAACGAAAGAAAGAGGTATTACAAACATTGCGACAATCAGAAAATATTGTTCAAGTGCTCAAATTTATAATAATATTTAAATCACCGTATCGATATCAATAAATTTTACCAGAATTTTTCAATTTCTCTGCTATAACAATAGTTTTTTCTTCTTCTCGTATAATTATAAGAGTTATTTTCCACGCGGTTGGGTTTACACGGCTAATCCGCGATGCGCGCCAAAGAATTTCACCTTTGTCGAGTGCGGGCGAATGGCTGGCATAAACTTACCGAGGCATCGATAGGGCCGAACCCATCGTGAAAGCTTGCACTTGGTTCGTCCGGGTTTGCACCATCCGCTCACTCTGACGTAGTGGGTAGACTCGACGATGTTCGTTATGTCCCGGCTCGGGTAAGCCTGAAAATTTACGAGAAGATGGTTAATTTCATTAAAATCGTAAACCGAATCTCTCCGTCGCACGACGTCGAGCTTATCGTTAGTCGCGTCGCCGTGACGATGCGTGTTTAGAAAAAAATTAACGTTACTTCGCCAAATATGCCTGTCTGAAATTCAGGATTAGTAACCAACGAAACACGTCGATCAATGTATTTCGAAAAGCAAACTCTCCGAAAGTGCAGATTTTCAACATTGTAGAGTAACGAATTTCTTGCCGTTGTTTCGTTTCGTTCGTTAACCTCGCTGTAACTTCAGCCTGATCGTTTTCTCGCGGATAAATGGGGGGGGGGAAAGAAAAGAAAGAACGAAGAAGAAGAAGAAAATCGCGTCACTTTTCCCGAAGAAGCCTGCAACGGCATATTGAATCATATCTGCAAGAGCAATTGCCGCGACTTGTGCCGTTCGCTAAGCGATACCGCACTTTTCTCGAGATTTTTTACTTTTTTTCCTACATCTACTTCTTTCCTGCTTTTATTTTCCCTTCTTCTATCTCTTCCCTTTCGCCTCGGATTTACGAGTCCGGAAAACGCGCGTTAAGGTGAACACGAGATAAGGGTGATTTTCCAGACAGTGAATATAGCTCCTTACGATTATACCTCATATGTCCTCCATATACGTATGATATGTCATCCAATGTCCAACAGTGGCAAGTATGCTTACCATCTATTTTGTATCCATTTTTGGTATACTTAGAGAACTTTGAAAATATGTTTCTTATCGGTTTTTTGCCATTTCTGATAGTGGACTAAGAGGTTTTCAATACTCGACAGTAATTATTGCGGTGTAGTGTAAATTATTATTATCGTTGGAAACAAATTGATTGAAGAAGATCGTGAATATTGAAGGAATAATTCATTTCCGCGAAAATCACCCCTCTACGCGTGCACGTGTTTTACTTAAATTATAAGTTCTCGGGGTCGCTGATTACGAATCTGAAATCGGATTTTGAAACTTCGGTATGGCGAATCCGATAAGCGATCCGAAAAACTCGTGAATATAGTTTTTTGATCGGGTTTGATTAAATTTGAAATTTTCGTGCACCGTATCGGATCCACGATCTCGAATCCTCAAAACCCAATTTCATATTCGTAACCAGCCAGTCGAAAAACCATGGAATACCATCTCGTTACGAAACTTTACCCGGCATAATAATTTCTGACCAAAAGAGTTATAGGCGTGAGAAAATAGCGAGACTGCATCGCCCGGCGCCTGCTGCAGCTGTAATATCCTACGACATGTATAAATCTATACGTGTACGTATATAAGTGGTCCAATATCGCGCCTTACGGCACGTTACTTTGTCTACACACACACACACACACACACGCAAGTATAATATCCCGCTCATGTGTATGTAAATTATGTGTACAAGATTAGATGCGCTTCGGTTGGTAGGTACGTAGGTACGTAGGTGGGCAGGTATAAGGTATTTGCGTGGGTGTAAACCAACTCTTTTTAACCAGACGACGACGCCCTGCCTCCTGCACTTTGACGCTGCGTTTGTTGTTACGTAGGTAACGATGTGTGATATACGAACATGCATGCGTACACGCAGTTTTATATTTTTTATATGCCTTTCCCTTCTCTCGCTACGTCGTTTGTAGGAGTAATTGTAAAATTTCGCGTACGCGACATACGATATTACGGCAGGAAAGTTTGCACTTCTTCTGCGGAAACAGTGTTGAAATGGGGAAAATTTATTTCGATTCGAAACAAATCTACACGCGAGTTCGAAATTTTATTACCCGGTTTCGTTGATCGCATTGTTTTTATGGCCGTAGACACTCAAAAGATCCGATTTATACTTTAGGTATGGTTTATGCGCGGGGGCGCGAGCAGAATTACGGATGAGCAGAACAATATGTAAAATGGAGGTTTAATGGATTTTGTGAGTAAGTATACGAAGGCGAATGTACGGGGAAGGTATATAAGATTAACGATGTATTGTCCGCGTGTAATAGTCGATGAATAATCACCTCGTCTACTCGCCTTTGCTTGTATTATTAAATTTCACAAAGTTGTCGAACAAAACTTGAAGAAAAGAAAAAAAATTCTTCGCTAATACTTTATCATCGTTACCGTGTTAATTTATATATTACACCGAAATGAAGAATAATCACTTACAATTAGCCCTTTAACTGACGCGCCTAATTAAGGTATCTATTATACTTATACGTTGTAGGTATTAGGGTGATCCTCACTCTTAGCCCAGTGAAATTTCTCGTTCCGACACTCTCTAAACCTGTTACAAATCATTCAAAAATAAACCTGTCTAAAATTTCAACTCCTCCGTGGTTTTTCTCCATTCGGAGTTGATCCTCGGGAAGGGAAACGACAAGTTTTTCAAGAAACAAAATTTTTTTTCCCCCTTCTCTCTTAGTGACAGGCGTAACAAAATTTTCTACTAATTCTCTTAATGGTTTCCGTCGAATTATTTCTCCAGAATACGATGATAGGACGACAAAATTTGAAATCGCAAATTTTTCGTACAATTATCAGTAAAAAAAAAAACGCGTCCACTTTTTAATGATTGTTTAAACGGCACCGCGATTTGATCAGCCTGCAGTTGGTTAAAATACTTGATTATCTAAATTAAAAAACAGTGTCTCGAGATGATACAGCAAAAAATTTCAATCTTCTAATTTTTTTTCCCCCATTTTATTTCTCTCCCTCTCTATAATTCAATTATAAACTTCGCTCAGGTAAAAAGAAACTCAGAAATATATAAGCGACATTCTCTACAGGTACGATACTCTATATGTATAATCCACGGTGATAAAAATAACCGGGTTCGGTAGATAAAAAAGTGGGAAAGAAAAAAAAAACAAAGAACAAAAAATAGACGGAAAAGCCGCCCCTGGACCGCAAGGGTTGCAGAGTCGAAGACCGAAAGAATAGGGAGAGAGTGAGGACCAGACGTTGAAGATAAAAATCGACTCGAGGTAGAAAAGCTTGAAATAAAGATTCGAAGCAGAAGCACCAAAGTCCTGAATCGTATAATAGCCTGGCTAGCTCTGTCTCTATCCGTAACACATAGGTACGTACGTGCATACCGCACACGTATACGTATACGTGAGAGAAAGGAAGGAACGATAAACGGACGAGTCTTGGAAAATTAAAAGCTACGCCCGCAGTCTCTGGATTCCAGATTCCGGAGTCTCGAGAAAGTCTGTATAACGTATACTACGTACGCGTATACCTGTATATTGTATAAACATACACACACGTACGTTTCTGCATACTTACACACCCCGAAGGCGTTACAGAATTTAAGACACAATATCGGCATCCGTCCACGTCTATTACCTTATAGGTACCCCACCTACGTCTCACAGCGTGGCATTCCACGCGAATCGGATGGTAGCGAGGAATTGACGACGAAGAAATGTTCAGCCTTTAAAACGAAGAATTCTTTTTGCCAGGGTATAATAACTCGTGAGAAACGTCCGAGAAAATGTTCACCGAAGTTCGTCAAACCGTTCCACGTTTTTGCAATAGTTGATTTGAATTTTGGATAAATCCATTTACAACGACGAGTCGATTGGTTTTCAAAAACAAAAAAAGTATTATAGCAAATACCCAAGTTATTAATTTGAAAATTCTTTGCCATGCCGACACAAATTTCACACCGAAAGTAAGAAATATATAATACAATATTCGAAATTTACGTTCGCGTGTCGTACGAAGTGTATGTAATAAAATTCATTACATATCCAATGCTCAACGGTAATTAGTAATTACCAATTTGAGAATATGGAATACCCAACGCTGGCACATCGGTGCGTTGACTCCCGTGGTATCTGTACAATATATTTACCTCCCATTTCTCCCTCCGGCTCGAATAAACGAACCAACGAACCAACCCACCCACCAAACCAGCAACAGCAGCCAGGAGTAAGTAGAGTGACTCAGGAAACAGTCCCCTCGAGTCACATACCGGGTGACGCGATCGAGTCGCTGTCTCCTCCCCCTTCATCCCCCTTCATCCACCTTTTATTCCTGCCTATACGCACCCTTGATGTAATATTAGGAAGGTATAGGTTACAGGAGAGGAGGAGGACGAAGAGGACCCGCAAGCAGCGCGAATAAAATAACGTCGGACCAGCTTTTATTTTCGCGATACATCCGGACATATTGTATCGTATACCTATGCACTTGCGTGCCCTCCTCCTGGCGAAAAAAACCACTTTCCGAAATTGTATATCGAAATGAAATTGGGCACGACGTATGTCTTAGGTGTATATAGGCGTGATACAACGACACGGTATACGGTGAGGCATTCGACGCCGAAACGAATTTTTATTTTTTAGGTTTCATGTACGGCGTACGAAAACCACGGATTTGATTTTTACCGCTCTGAAAAACGGGGAAACCCGTTTTTCGAAATTTTCTCACCAATTCTTTGTTGAAAAATTAGAATTTTTACACCAAGATGGATGTTAAGAGGCGAGACAAGTAATTGCAAAGCGGTAAAAATCGAATTGACCGTGAATTTGTATGCTTTTTTTTTCTTTTTAATTTATATATTCGACTCGATTTTTCCCCACTTTTAAATCACTCGTTCCGCCTAGATGTTTCTTTCCTTTACCTTCGATTTTTTTCTTCCCTTTCTTATTCTTTGACGTAATTTTCATTTTCGCTCTCCCTTTTATCACCTTTTACTTTAATTTCTCGTCGGTTTCGACAGCGGCGCCGTTGCGACGCGACGTGTAGAATCGAATGCAAAGGCGTGTCGAGGGACGATGAGGGGGTAAGTCAAAGAGGGGTGGTGTGATGGTCGGATCGTTTGAAAAGCTTCGCGAACCGCGCAGGCATCCAATTCTTCTCACCGCGGGTAATTGAAAATTATATCAACGACAAGTATTATCGAAACACAGAAAATGTCATACTACAAATATACAACCGCATAA